>NC_133360.1:13698643-14063643 GCF_030506205.2 Paramisgurnus dabryanus | reverse complement strand
CGAGGCATTCATTCAAGAGATCAGTTTAGTAACTAGTCAGACCATTAAAAAAACGAAACCGGAAGTAAGGTTCGGATCCAGACGTGTATCACGTGCGTCCGATGAAACCGTCTATAGCCTCATTTATATACTACTATATAAAACATCATTTAAAAGAAGTCAATTGTAATTTTAACAAAGTTCTAACTACTTATTACACGGCTCTCTGGAATGCTTGATTCTGATTGGTCAGTTGAGACATTTGCAGGTTCGTTCTTTTCAAATAATAACTGCTCCAAAGTAATAACGCATAGCCGGCACTACTTGTATGTTTTAAATCCCTCCGTGCCAACAAAGATTACTGTTTGGCGCCATCTTGTGACAAACACTCGACAACCACAATTAAGAATGGAAAAAGTTTTACATTAATTTTAACATGTACGGAAAGAACAAAACATTTAAACAGTTGATAGAAGAACGAACAACGACAAGACCACTGATCTATATAAATGACTGGATTGCGCATGACGTCACACTTGTGAAGCCACCGCGCCGCCATGTTGGTATACCCAAACGTTCTATTAAATCAATGGACGTTATCAGATTTTAATGATAAAACATCACTTTACTCGTCTTCGTTTTTATATGTGAAATTACCCTGTACATTATTACAACACAAACGTCCAAAGCATGTAAGTAGTTATTTACTGAAAGTTGTACATTTTGCGTTTTAAACAGTTATTATACATTCATCTTTATTACAGTATCAGATCAGCAGACAGACCGCAGCATATTTCGTATTAATGACAATAAACGTGCTCATTCTGAAATCGAAATAAATAATCATGCTTTGTACCATATGTGCATGCAATAATTTGCTAGTTTTGTAATTATGTTATCTAAACTTACAAGTTACCTAAACTTATTTAGAGAAATAACGCTGACCGTCACCGTGTAGCTGAATGTCAAAAAAACGTTATTTATACCCGTGTCATTAACAAATGCAACAGACACACTCACCTTAACGGTTTTTTATAAATCCATTATCCTGCCCGATTAAAACATAAACATTGCAAATAACACCAGAATTAACAAATAATTAACGTACACATATCCTAAAAATTGTCCTTGTGTAACTGATACGCTGTAAAGGGGGTACATTTTGATCATGATTTTGAATGGAAGTCAATGACGCACTCTGCTGGTTGGGTATACCAAGATGGCGGCTCGAACTCTGCGCTGGCTTCACCTCATGCAGTTACGTCAAGCGTTCTATGCGCAATCCAGTCATTTATATAGATCAGTGCAAGACACAGAGAGCTTACTGAGACTGAACTTGACAAAATAGAGCATGACAGCTACGAAGCCAACACTCAAAAAAATACAGAATGGGCATTAAAACTTCTCAAAGACTGGCTGAAAGAGAAAAAAAATGGAGACAGACAAGTATGAAGCAGAGGATCTTAAGAAAATATTACGATCATTTTATGCATCTGTGCAAAGTTTCGTGGAAGGATAAAATGTTTTATTTAAAACAAATATGCCAATAAAATGTTTCAAATTCATATTCATGTCCAGTTTTTTTTTCTTATGTGGCAAGACTAAGGTGTGGTTTCCCGAACAGGGATTAGACTAGTCCTAGATTAAAATAAATGTTAGAGCTGTCCAAACTGAAAACAACTTGCAGTGACATATCTTAAAATACATCAGTGCCCTTTGTTTTGCCTCAAAATGCACACAAGTAACGTTTTCAGTAAGGCATGTTTGTTAAAACTAGTTATATTTCCTAATTAAACTAAGGCCTAGTCCTGGTTTAAAGTAATCCCTGTCCGTGAAACCACCCCTAAAAGTTCACTGTGAACATCAACACTGATCTCAATCAAACAGAGCTCTATTAGGATACACTCTTAGAAAGGATTTACCCATCTTTGTGCATTAAGCTTTTAAAACATTATGTGTCGCTTTGTGTTGATTTTGTGTTAAAATCACACAAAATGTGTTGTTTCAATAAAAACACAGAGATGGGTGGATTCCGGTAAAACACATTTAATGTGTTGTCCCAGAATCAACTTTAATGTGTTTTTAACACGTTCGTTCTAAGAGTGTAGATCAGTAAAAGCTGATGATCAACACTTCCTTTTAAATGCAGTTAGATATTAAATAAACTGATCTGAAATCAGGAAGTTTGCCTGTTGAACAAACCAACAAGGAAAGGTGGCGCTGAAAAGCTCTATGATAAAAACCTTTAGGTTTGGACTGGCAAATATCGATTGCAATAGGATTTCCTTCACTCCCACACAAAACTCCACAAGAAGTTTATAAACATACAGTACAGTGTTGTCATTTGAATTGGTTCTGCACTTGCTCAAATATTACGCCCTAGTTATTTGAGTTAAGTGCTTATTGTAAATATGTATTCATTTAATTATTTTATTTAGTGTATTTGTATTTTTTATTGTCGGCTGATTTTTTGTCTTAATCCATCCCTGTTTATAGACAACACACACACAAACAGAACTTCCAGATCTTTTTTCCAAGCATGTATTCTGGTCTTTATACCAAAGCGGTGTTCGATGTCTTGTTAATGTCAATTTAGTTTTAACCTAAAAAAATTATTGATTTAATGCTACCAGCAAATACACATTTTACCATCACTGCCATGAAACAGAGCTGTTTACATCACAAAAGTTTTGCTTCCACCTCCAAACTAGCAGCATGTTCAACATTATAGACTGAAAAATAA
Organism: Paramisgurnus dabryanus; assembly: GCF_030506205.2. NCBI lineage: Eukaryota > Metazoa > Chordata > Actinopteri > Cypriniformes > Cobitidae > Paramisgurnus > Paramisgurnus dabryanus. Next base: position 14,060,921 of record NC_133360.1, on the reverse strand, counting down.
GATGCAGAAGATGCAAAAAGTAATATATTACTTTCTTAATAAATAAAGAAATTAAGTTTAAAAAAATCACCATTTTATGGATCTCTTTTATAAATGACACATACAGGCACATCTCATCAGATCTTGACTTATCTTATTTTAGGATCATTTTACTCCACTGCAGTTACATAAGAACAGAAAAAAACTCTTAAATTCGATCAGTTAATAAAGATCTGTGAGATTAAACATTACTGGCAGATATGTCTGGATCAGATTAGGGTTGGTCAGTGGTCTTCCAGGAGACAGATTGGATATCGCTGACATAAGCATGCATGTTTGGTCTTATCACTATAAGTGTGGTTACTTCATGATAAATCAGCAAACTCTGAAGATCAGCACTTTTCAATGTTAAATGAAATAAACTGATCTGAATTCAGTGCATGGTTTAATTTCCAGCTTCATCTTCCTGGTCTGAGACCATTGACTCTGTATTTAAAGCAGAAGACGACTTCACTGTGCTTCACACATCGCTGGACTGAACAGTGACTACAATGAGCATCTTTTGGTTCATAACTACACTGCTACTGCTGCACTCCTGCACCCCAGGTAATCAGACTACACTAATAACAGTTTCTCATAACCGTTTAAATAGTTTAAAAAGTCTTAAAATAGGAGGAAATAACGGTAAGGAGTCCATTCCACACAGCCGCCCATCAGTGTTGGGTGTAACTAGTTACTAAGTAATTAGTTACTGTAATTTAATTACTTTTCCTATGAAAAAGTAAAGTAAGGGATTACTCTTATTTTTCTTGTAATCTAATTACAGTTACTTCTGATGTAACTAACTGTGTATGGACTGTAAAACAATTATGTATACTTAAACACAATAGTGGATTTAACATGGTTTTAGTTTACAATTCTCACTATTAACTGGTTGATTATTATTAGCATTAATATTAATGAGATGATGGCTGTATATTAATACTTAATAGCACATATTAATGCCTGATTCTGCAAAACCTTATTCTACATCTTTAACCCTCCCCATTTCTACCAATACTTAAATTAACAACTTCTTTAGTATTAATAAGCAGTAGTTGGATATTGAGGCGAAAGTAGTTAATAATTAGTTAGAGAGAATTGGACCCTAAAGCGGGACCAGAATAATTTATGTACTTTTATATATTATTTCTTCGAGCCGTTTCAAGCCTATCCTTGTATCATACCTGTATACTAAATAGGATTTAGAAAGTAATTAGTAATAAGTAATTAAATACTTTTTGGAGAGAGTAATTTGTAAAGTAATCTAATTACATGATTGAAGATGTAATTAGTAACTAGTAATTAATTACTTTTTTTGAGTAACTTACCCAACACTGCCGCCCATACATGGTCTACATTCGTGACAAACAAACACATACAGCATGTGGTGGATGTTTGATAAGGAAGATTTTAGGTTTGACGGCTACCCACTGAAAAAAAGAGTGAGTAAAATGATATACTATCAGTGACATCAAAACACAAACTTTGCTTCTTATACTTCACTATAACGATTTATAAAAGCTTAGTTAAAAATTGAAAACTAATTTTTTTCTATTAAAAGAACAAGGTCATTGAAAATGTGGTATTGATCAAATTAACTCACTCAAAAAAATAAAAAGTTGGATTTACTTAAAAAAAACTTTGTCAAGTGGGTTCCACATAGCTTTGTTAAGTAATTTCAACAAATAAAATGTAAGCTGTATTTACTAATAAAGTTTGTGTAAAATTGACAATTTAAATGTTGCATGGAAGAAATCCTAGTAAAGTCACTATTATGAAACATTTAATTGATGACAACAAAATTAAAAAAAAATATGATTTAATAACTCCATAACAACGAATCAAACAATCAGAGTGCAGCTTCTAAATACAACCTTTATTTAATTACAGTTTATCAAACATATCACAAAAATATTTGAAATGCAATGTTTGCACTGTTTAGCAATGTGTGTTTATATGTAAACTACAACCCCAAATCAGAAAAAGTTGGGACACTGTAGAAATTGTGAGTAAAAAAGGAATGGAATAATTTACTAATCTCATAAACTTATATTTTATTTACAATAGAATATAAATAGCATATTAAATGTTGAAAGTGAGATATTTTGAAATGTCATGCCAAATATTGGCTCATTTTGGATTTCATGAGAGCTACACATTCCATAAAAAAGTTGGGACAGGTAGCAATAAGAGGCCAGAAAATTTAAATGTTCAAATAAGGAAAAGCTTAAGGACTAATTTGCAACTTATTAGGTCAATTGGCAACATGATTGGGTATTAAAAAGCCTATCAGAGTGGCAGTGTCTCTCAGAAGTCAAGATGGGCATAGAATCACCACACTGTAAAAAATTTCCCTGTAAAATAACAGTAAAGAGCTGGCAGCAGAGACGCCAGCAGTATACTGTTATTTTTACGGTATTTATACGTAAAATGACTTTACGGTAGTAGTCTGTAAACCAGAAAAACTGTATTGTTCTGTATTTATATAATTTACAGTAAAGAGCTGGCAGCAGAGACGCCAGCAGTATACCGTTATTTTTACAGTATTCATATGTAAAATTAATTTACGGTAGTAGTCTGTAAACCAGAAATACAGAATACTTCTGTAGTCACACTGTTAAATGATTTCACAGTCTAATACAGTAAAAAATAAATGCATTTTTCTGTGATTTATTTAGAAACTAAAATAATATTGTTTAGGTTTAAAGTAACAACCTAAACAATATTATTGTAATTTCCAAATAATCACAGAAATATGCAGCATTTTTTAAATAACATAAATTTAGTCTCTAAAAATTCTTCATTGATATTTAAAATATCAGTCTCCCATGAACTTGCCCAATGAATTCTCAGGGCTAAAGACAACTGCTTAAGATATGCATTTTGTGAATATTATGCAAAATAAGCAACAAAAACTTCCAAATCAAACACCTTTATTTCAAAGAGAAATGTCAATGTCAACATGAATACAAAAAAGGAAAGAAAATAAATCCTGTTGGACAATGCTGAAAAAGCTTTCTAGTAGTAAACAGAAAGAGTAGTTTCTTGCTTTAGACTATGGCAATAAACGTACGTTCTTAAATTGCTCGTCAGAGACTGCCCCAATCCTAACCAAATGTGAAGGGCATAACAAATAGTTTACTTTTTTAAAACATACCTAAGGCCATTTTGAAACTATTATAGTACAGTAGAACATTTTGTCAGGATGTATCAATAATAAGCATAAAAAACATTTAGGATGAAACCGTATAGGCACATGTGCCACTGCAAGCTAGACTTGCAGGTTACCTCTTAAAATTGTCCTGTGAGGAAGGTTTGTGTTTTTACATCTTAGTTCTTGTGGATCCAGAAGAGACGATCATCACTTTAGTAGCCGCTGTTCCTCTCTGCAGCATTATTCCAGTGCTGTCACTGTCAAAGAACAAAAAACAACCATACTCATAAATAAACTAAACAATCACGAATGTAAAGTATAAACTCCAAGCGAATGCTTATAAAGTTAAAAATACCAGTATAATTGTGGCAATGCCAGACTGTCAAAAAAAATGAGAGAAAGATTATATACTCACCGATCTATATGAAGTTCCATTAAAAAGTCAAGGAGATTCGTCAGTAGCATGGCCACGTGTGTATTTAACTGCAGAAGACGACTTCTGGACGATCACACCTTTCTTCTTAGAGACAATCTTGTCTGATGATTTTGGCATTTGTTCCTCTCTCTTGATTTATATCAATGAAGTGCCTAAATGAAAAGCAATTAATTGTTTTTTTGTCTTTCGTCATTGCACAAATTACCCTTTTGCCATATTAAACTATGTTATTACCTCAACCTAGACAAATTAATACATACCTATCTTTTTTCAATGCGTGCACTGTACAACATGTTGTGAATGTGTTAGCATTTAGCCTAGCCCCATTCATTTCTATGGTACCAAACACTTCCGTGTTTTCCTTTTTAGGAAAGACTGTTACATGAGGAGTTATACCAGTAAGTATGGTGCCACAAAATAAAACTTTTTTTTTGGTACCATAGGAATGAATGGGGCTAGGCTAAATGCTAACACATTCACAACACGCTGTACAGAGCACGCATTGAAAAAAGATAGGTATGCATTAATTCGTCTAGGTTGAGGTAATAACATAGTTTAATATGGCAAAAGGGTAGACTATTCCTTTAATGACATCAAATAGAATTATAATAAAGTCTATACCCTGTGTGTGTGTGTGTGTGTGTGTGTGTGTGTGTGTGTGTGTGTGTGTGTGTGTGTGTGTGTGTGTGTGTGTGTGTGTGTGTGTGTGTGTGTGCGCGTGTACCTGGTAATTATCACGTTGTGGGGACCAATTGTCCCCACAAAGATAGGAATACCAGTGTTTTTGTGACCTTGTGGACATTTTGATGTCCCCATGAGGAAACAAGCTTATAAATCAAACAGAATGATGTTTATTGAAAATGTGAAGTAGCAGAATGGTTTCTGTGATGGTTGGGGTTAGGGAATGGGGCAGGTAAGGGGAATATAATATACAGTTTGTATGGTATAAAATGCATTACGTCTATGGAATGTCCCCACAAAACATGGAAACCAGAATGTGTGTGTGTGTGTGTTTGTGTGTGTGTGTGTGTGTGTGTGTGTGTGTGTGTGTGTGTAGGTGTTGAGGCTTGAAATGTACAGTACTAATTCCATTTTATGCATAAAATACAGACACATTAATTTAATTGTATATATCTATATAATGATGGCAGGGAATGAAGGGGTTTACCTCTGAATGAATTCCACAGGGCAGGCTGTCTCATCTTGATACTGAAGGCTGAAAATGTAGTAGGTTGCAAACATAGCAGCAAGTCCAATTGCAAATGTTGGTGTGATGCCCTCAGAGCCCTTAAAGGTGATCATCCAACCCTTAATTGTGACTTGCCTTGTTGCACTTGAAACTTAACAACATGGAAATACTTGTTACTTTGTTTAAACATTTGTAAACTCAAGATGAATGGCCGATAAGATATACAATGTGTCTATCAATGATTCTAAATTAAATGTATATTACCAGGTATCAGGCGAGGACTTGCAGGAAGACTGAGAGTTGTCTCAACGTCAGCTGCAGTGGCAGATACCTGAAGGGAACAAATACATTATCCTTACCATAATAAGATTTTTAAGAAGAAAATTTATAAAAAGGACAATAATTAGTAAACACTAGGTGGAATGTAACCAAGACGTGAACGAGGTACCTACAATCAAACTTCTAAATAGATTTGACATTCAAAATTTAAAGGGTAACAATTTATCTTTTTAACTCCATGTTGTCACACGTAGCTTACATGCAGCCTTCTTTGAGCCAAAAAAATATTTACACCTCTCTTTTTACATATGTAGTAGTACTCCCACAAACTAGTACACACATTGCATTCACAAAGAGTCCAGAAAGATAATATTTTCACACCAATTTGGCGTTTAAAAAGAAAAATGCAAAGCCTTGACTGTTCAACTTTAACCAAACTACAATTAGCTTTATTTTCTTGTTAACTGTTTGTAAAACACTTTTCATTAAAAGTCGACACAAACAAAATAAAACTCACCAAAACCATCTTGGATAGTCGATGTTCAAATAATCCTATGGTTTGGTTAAAGTAAATTTTTTAATAAGTGTTGTTTCTCAAATTCAGAAGTAGCCTACGTCTAACTTTACCAAAATTAAACAAAATACCACTCAAAAGTTATATTGTTTTGGCTATTCAAATCTAAGCCTCACTGTTCAATGACATGTTTAAATCCCTAGCAAGAGAAGCTTCTATCAGTTGATATCAAGCATTTTTGGCAATATGAATAAGATTTGAATTACCGTTTTATTTGTAGATGCAAGACCCGATGAATTTGATGAAGAACACTTGAGAATGTGCAGCACGTCATCTAAATTGTACGTCCTCTTCTGGAAAATCTCCAATCCAAATAATGGTTCCCGAAATTCCATCCAGGGGTTAATGACAAATTACTTCTGTATTTTTTTAAAGAAAATTGACCAAAAGCAAAAGGCTAGCCTCAATTTATAAAACTAATATTGCTTCTGACCGTGCTCCAAATTCCCCAGTCAACATGCATTTTCAAGAAAATACTGTATTGTCCTGTAATTTAAAACATCAACTTACTGTTGAGGGCCTCTGTCTTGTTGCTCCAATTTAAGCAGCCCACAATGCATTGCTAACTACAGTACTAAACTGTTTAACATGAAAACAGTATTTTAGTGTTGAAAATTGGCTGTAAATTTACGGCAATTGCTTACAGTGCAATTCCCCCAATGCTGCTGCGAAAAATAGTTTTCTGAGTTTCTCAGAGAGAAAATGCAAAGAGATTGAAGTTATCATCATCTACAGTGCATAATATCATCCAAAGATTCAGAGAATCTGGAACAATCTCTGTGCGTAAGGGTCAAGGCTGGAAAACCATACTTGATGCCCGTGATCTTCGGGCCCTTAGACGGCACTGCATCACATACAGGAATGCTACTGTAATGGAAATCACAACATGGGCTCTAAAATACTTCCTGAAAACATTGTCGGTGAATACAATCCACCGTGCTATTCGCCGTTGCCAGCTAAAACTCTATAGGTCAAAAAAGAAGCCATATCTAAACATGACCCAGAAGCGCAGGCGTTTTCTCTGGGCCAAGGCTCATTTAAAATGGACTTTGGCAAAGTGGAAAACTGTTCTGCGGTCAGACGAATCAAAATTTGAAGGTCTTTTTGGAAAACTGGGACGCCATTTCATCCGGACTAAAGAGGACAATTTTTTTTATTTATTTATTTAGTTAATTTAATATGGACATAGCAATAGACATTGGACGAACCAGATGCATTGTATTAAGTGTTATAGCACGTGTGCTAATTTTCAACACCTGTCCATAGGAGGCTTTTACAACTAAAAAACAAACTAAAACCACAGTATACTAAACAAACACAGTTACACATGAGAACAACTTTGGCCCGTTTTAAGCCACTGTTTTAGCTCTCTGATAAAGATGTTAATATTGGTCTGCAGTTTAAATCCAGTGGGGAGAGAGTTCCATAGTGTAGCCCCTCTAAAGGAGAAGCTAGATTGTCCAAAAGATGTTCTTAGCTTCGGGAGCACACAATCCCCACTAGCTGAGGCTCTGGTGGAGGGTCTAAGAGAACCCTGACGCCTCTCCATGAGGCCCGAAAACAGTGGTGACACACAATTGTTCAAACATTTAAAAGTCAATTTCAAAACACTAAAATTTATAAAATTTTCAAAAGTAAAAAGCTTGTGTTTTTGTATGATATCACACTGATGCCATCTCATAGGTTTTTTATCAAATATCTTAATTGCCTGTTTATAAAGAGAGGTGACTGGTTTTAGAGTGGACGCTGATGTTTGTGACCATGCCGTAATACAGTATGACAAATGCGAAAAAACCATAGCATGCATAAACAATAAAGCCGCGTGATGTGACAAATGCCCTCTAATAAAACGAAAACAATTCAAGTTTGATTTCACTTTCTTGCAAACATGGTTTACTTGACTTTGAAACTTCAAGTGTTTGTCCAAAATAATTCCCAAATATTTAGTTTCATGAACCTCTTGAATGGGTTCTTGGTCTAAATGAACCTCAAAGATGCTGTCAGGGGACCTCCGGTTGATCGAAAAACACATTGAAAAAGTTTTCTGTACGTTTAAAGTTAAATGAGACAGCTGAAGCCATCTTGAGATGTTATGTAGTGCCTGTGTTAACTGCTGCCCAGCCAGTGCAGTTGTTTTTGCTGACACATGGATAACTGTGTCGTCAGCATAAAGCTGGCAATTTACACCCTGACAGCAATCTGGAAGATCATTTATATACATTGAAAACAACAGTGGTCCTAAGACTGACCCTTGAGGCACTCCTAAGTCATTTAGACTCAAGTTGGATTTAACGGTTCCTACTTTCACACATTGTTCTCTACCCTCCAGGTATGACTTAAACCATGAGAGAGCTGCAGGTGAAAGTTGGAAATGTTGTAATTTCTGTAATAAAATACAGTGGTCCACTGTGTCGAAGGCCTTCTTTAGATCTAAAAACACAGCACCTACGACATTCCCTTTATCCAGTGAGCCTTTAATCTGTTCTAGCAAGAAGCAATTCGCTGTTTCTGTACTGTGTTTTTGTCTGAACCCAAACTGCTGGGCATGCAACAATTTGTTATTTTCAAGATGTTCTATTAATTGTTCCGCCACAATTTTTTCCAGCACTTTAGAAACAACAGGGAGGATGGAAATAGGCCTATAATTACAGGCTTGATCTTTATCGCCTGACTTATAAATTGGAGTTATAACAGCAGTCTTCCAGCTCTGAGGAAAAGTATTTGTCTGTATTGACTGGTTTATAAGATAAGTAATGGGATCGAGCAAACTGCTTAGATGTTTTTTAATTAGAGAAACATTGAGATTATGTATGTCTCTTGATGTAGAATTTTTCATTTTGACAATAATTTTCCTTACTTTGTCACACGAAACTTCTCTGATTTGTAAGAGATCTGTACTACTAGGCTGAACTTTATTCTCATGAGGTAATTTGCCCTTGAAAGGTTTAGCTAGATCGTAAACTGATTCGACAAAGTATTTGTTTAGCTCATTTGCAATTAACTGGTTATCAGTAACATAATTATCATCAATTTTAAGGCAATCTATAATTTGAAGGTTTTTCCTATTAGAATTTGTCAACTTATTTATATGTTGCCATAGTTTAGAGCTGCTTCCATTTGCATCTTCTATCATTTTTATAAAATATTTAGTTTTTGCTTTACGCAGCTCACTTATGACTTTGTTCCTGAGACCAGTGAAGATTTGATGGTCAATATTATTCCTAGATTTTAAGGACTTTTTAAGTGCAAGGTCACGTTTTTTAGCCATTAGCCAAATGTCGTGGTTAAACCATGGTAGAGAATACTTCCTTGTTTTTTTTGTCCAGGTTTTTGTGTACTTATTTATTACATCATTTAGTTTAGTGACAAATTTGGATGCACTCACATTTAAATCCGTCTCAGCGATAATACTATTCCAATGACAACCCAAGTTGTTTTTAGCGCTCAGTTCAGAAGCCTGCATCTCTGATGGTTTGGGGTTGCATGAGTGCGTGTGGCATGGGCAGCTTACACATCTGGAAAGGCACCATCAATGCTGAAAGGTTTATCCAAGTTCTAGATACATATGATCCCATTCAGACGTTGTCCAACATGACAATGCCAGACCACATACTGCATCAATTACAACGTCAAGACTGCGTAGAAGAAGGATCTGAGTACTGAAATGGCCAACCTGCAGTCCAGATCTTTCACCCACAGAAAATATTTGGCGCATCATAAAGAGGAAGATACGACAAAGAAGACCTCAGACAGTTGAGCAACTAGAAGCCTGTTTTAGACAAGAATGGGACAACATTCCCATTCCTAAACATTGGTCCTCCTCCAGCTGTTCCTTATATGTACATTTAAATTTTCCGGCCTCTTATTGCTACCTGTCCCAACTTTTTTTGGAATGTGTAGCTCTGATGAAATCCAAAATGAGCCAATATTTGGCATGACATTTCAAAATATCTCACTTTCTACATTTGATATGTTATTTATATTCTATTGTGAATAAAATGTAAGTTTTTGAGATTTGTAAATTATTCCATTCCTTTTTTTACTCACAATTTCTACAGTGTCCCAACTTTTTCTGATTTGGGGTTGTAAAACAAACGTTTTTCTTTATAAAAGTTTGCATATCATAAAGTTTATTGAGTAGACTTGCATGTTTTTCGGTTGGAGGGCTTCAGAAAAGGTCAAGTGATTTCCGGTAAGGGAACATAGGGACCATCTATGCTCACTGTTTTTTTGCGTTGCATGGAATTTTTAGGTAACTAACGTTTGGCGTAATGGCAGACTCCCTAATCACAGTGCCCTGACTGAACAAGGGTGCTGATTGCACCTGCACTCACTCTTATTTATATGATTGTAAAGTAAAATAAAGTTTAAGGGGTGGTTTCCCAGAAAGGGATTAGACTAGTCCTAGACTAAAATAAATGTAAGAGCTGTCCAAACTGAAAACAACTTGCAATGCCATATCCTAAAATACATCAGTGCCCTTAATTTTGCTTCAAAATGCACACAAGTAATGTTTTTAGTAAGGCATGTTTGTTAAAACTAGTTATATTTCCTAATTAAACTAAGGCCTAGTCCTGTCTTGAACTAATTCCTGTAACCACCTGTAACGTAGTGGTCCCTGTGTCCCTGTGTTTTGTAATACTTGTGTTGTGATTTATACTTATGTCTCTGTGTACCTGTGTTTACTTGTGTGCATGTATACCCTTGTTCCCATTTGTATCTCTCTGTGTTAATTAGTGTCTCCGCCCCCTTGTTTGTTACCATGGATATTCATTGTGATCATGCTTCTCCCCTTGTGTGTTGTCCTAGTTACTCATTGTTTCTGCTCTGCCATTGGTCATTGTCTTGCATTTATACCCTGCTTGTTCATTCTGGTTTTGTCGTTCGTTGTTAGATGTCGCCAGTCCCTTGTGTGTTCTCTAGCTCTTGTTTTTGCTTATTTACTTGTATATATTGGAATAAACTGCATTTGGATCCGCATCTTGCCTCATCCTGTCTTACCTGGTTCTCACCCGTGACACCACCCCTATAACCTTTAAATATCATTTCTTGCCATTTTTTAATGTGCCCCTCTGGTGAAACACTGGCCCCTCCTTGGCCCCCTTACTGAAATTTGTCTAGAACTGCCACTGATTAGATCTAACCAGTGGCGGAGCCAGAGGGGGGTCCAGGGTGGCACTGGACACCCTTGACATGTCACTGGCCACCCCGTGTGCCACCCCAAATTTAATGCGCTACTTTCACTTAATCGCTATGTTTATTTTCGACGTGCGGTAGCGCAGCACATTGTTTAAAACAAACATTATGAATATGATTATGAACCCTCCATGCGGTCTTGGCGCAAACTCTTTATTTTTCAATCACTGCGCAAAGAGACTTGGATTACTGATTTTGGACATGCAGATATAATTTATACATCATTTAAAACGTTAAAGTGTCATTTTTTGTTTGTCTATAAAAACTGAATGTTGTGCTTTTCACAAAATTAAGAAAATATACATGATATATTATGCAGTTTCTGTTATCTCTCCATCAGTGACGTCTTTTTAAAAATGCGTACCATCATCAGAAGATAAATGTAATGTCTACATAATGCTTGGAATCTCTTTAAAATGATGTAAGTGAAGTCGTACATTTTGCTAATACTACATGATTTCACCGTATATGCTGGAAGTGCGGTAATTTTCTTGTGGACTGAATAAAGTCTAAGTTTGCCAATTCTTTTTACAACAAAACCCAGAACCATGTTTTCATTCTTGACGTGAAATGAAAATTCTGTCATAATTTTTTCATCCTTATGTTGTTCTAAACCTGTACGAATGTCTTTTTTCTGATGAACACAAAAGAAGATATTTTGATAAATGATGGTATGCACACAGCTGTAACCATTGACTTCCATAGTAGGAATAAAAACAACATGATTGAATTCAATGGATATACCATTAATTGTGTGCTTACCATCATTTATCAAAATATCTTCTTTTGTGTTTATTAAAATAAAATACAGGTTTAGAACAACATAAGGGTGAGTAAATGATGACAGAATTTTCATTTTTGGGTGAATCCCTTTAACAGACAGTAAATCAGATGTAAGAAATACAGTAGAAAGTTTAAAAATTCACCCTTATTATGTTTACATCTAATGCAATCAAAATATTAATTTATGCTTTCTTGATACATGGTTACACGTCATTTTCTTTTATAGACTATGGACCCCCTAAAGTAGCTGTGGCCACCCCCTGGCCACCCCATTAAAAAAATTCTAGTTCCGCCACTGGATCTAACTCAATAAAATTAAGGCAACATTTTCCAACTAATTTTTGTAAGTTTATTGAACTGATATTTTAAATAAGGACAACTTAATAATATGGATAAATATGGATTTCAATGAATGCAAAAATATTAAGTAGCATTTTAAGAAAAAGCTAATAAATTAAGTACAACTAATGTAAAAAATATCAGCATATTATACACAGACTTAATTAAAATAGGTAACTTTTAAATTAAAATACTAGTTAATGTCATCTGATTCATTAATTAATTAATTATTTTATTTATGGTTTGTTGTTGTTCTTTTATTCAGAGTAATACTAACAGCGCTATCAAAATGTTAGAGAAATTATGACAGACTTATTGTTCCTGTATTCAATGGTAGAGCATTGCATTGGCAGCATAAAAGGTCATGGGTTTGAACTCGGGCAACACATAATGAAAAAATATGTATACTTTGTAATGCACTGTAATATGCTTTGCATAAAATGCATAACAACTGAAGCTGATACCTGATTGTTTAGTGTGTCTTGTAAGTCCCAAACTATCCCAATAGACAAAATTATACTGGGTTATTTTAAACATCAGCACAGAACTGCTTTGTGAAATCTATGTGACATTTGCAAATATAAATGGTTGGGTTTGAAGATTCATATCCAAAATACACATAAGACTGGGCAAACTCCCCAACAAGTATATGGATACCCCAATAAAATTAAGATAGATAAACGTAAAATAATCAAGATTGGACTGTTTATACTTTAGAATAGTGGCAAGACCACTGCTGATATTTATTTTTTAACTTAATTCAAATTTGTGACATGTTTGGCATGAATGTTGTTATTATTAGCTTGTGATAAGTATATTATCCTTATTTAAGGAAATGAGGCAAAACTGCAATCTAGTTTTTACTGATTATCTCAGTAAAATTGAACTGTGTTTGCTGCAATTTCATGGCAGTGAGACACGTTGACTTATTGATGCTTGATGCGCAATGCTTTATTTAAAATCTGTTTGTGAGAAAATCAGAAATTCAACCATTAAACACACACACAACCACAAAACATAATGCATAGAGCATAGTTTGTGATGAGTCCAGTGCAGTTGTAAATTATTGTTTAATGAGTTGTTAAAAGAAGACAGTTTGGAAAGATAAAAGAAATAAAAGCAATATGCAGAATTCATTTAGGTGGTAATATTCCTTGGATCCATGGAAGAAATGCAGAAATTTTTGTATAAACATTATGCAGATAAGGATCGTTGCAGCTTTTATTACGTGTGAAGGATGTAACGCCAACCACAATGTTGTTACAAACCAAAGGACCTCCTGAATCCCCCTGTTAAGAATGTAGACACATAATTGCCACTTATCACTATTTATGGCTTCAATAAAGTATAAAATAATCTGTAAATCAGATGTCAATGTTTTACCTTACAGGATCCTCCATGGCCAGACACACACATCATCTGTGAAGCTACATATTCCCATCCCCATTGAGCACAGACTTTCTTATTTTTAATCTTCACGTTTGCCTCTCTGAGGGTCGGACTTGGAGCACCGCTATTCGTCACATCACCCCAGCCTGCAACACTGCAAGCAGTGCCCACACTGATCTCCACAGGTGTTTTTGGTATGGGAATCGTGTTGATCTTGTTGTTTAGTTTAATTTTTTTTTCCAGCTGTAATCCAACAACACATTCATCTTTAGTAGACAGAAGTTAGATGAGAGAACTACATGTGATTATATTGTAATTATGTATTGTGATGCTTGGATAGCAATATTGAGTGAAGTTGTTTACCTTCAGAATCATCAGGTCGGCTATTTTAGGTTTTTTCGGACCAGGTTTGTATTCTGGAGGCTTGTTATAGGTACTCACACCAATGCGGACATGGTTTTCCTGTCTGCTTTCTAAGTCATGTGCACCGGCCACAACTGTTAGAATCTCGCTGCTGTGGAAAGAAAGAAATCTTATTAAACAATATATTTATTTTACCTGTATCGGTTTTCTTTAGAAAGATCTTTATAAAGAGTGTTTAGGGAGCATGTTAAAGATGCAATTTGTATCAAATCAATAACAATGACGTAGATTAATGATGCTCTGAAGCAGTGTTGACTGATGGGATTTGTTGTCTTTAACTCAAACGCTGATGGCCATCAATCAGACGGGAACGAGAAATCATGTTACACATGAGGTAAAGTAATCAAGTTTTATAAATGTTGTGTTTGATGACATTGTTTTTCTTCATTATGTAAGGTTTCATCTAATGTTCAAAACGCAATTGTTAGTCATAGATGTTACAGTATTAGACCAATACAATGGTTTGTTAACACAGCACAGAATTAAGTGTTCAGATGAACAAACTTACCATAAAAAAGCGAGTGGCCCGACAGACGCTATTAGAGAAGATACACTTCAAACTAATGAGCACCTAAGGTACTACAAGGCTGTGCTTTTCAGTTAGCCAGCATTTTCTCTACTTATTTAATGTTTAATTATTGCTTTTCTGTTAATGTTTTGCCTGATGTATGGAAGGAATCTTGTATCATACCGGTACCTAAAAAGAAAGTGGTGGAGGGTATGAATGATTTGAGACCGGTAGCCCTCACCTCAGTCGCTATGAAAGTATGTGAAAAGATAGTTTTAAATAATTTAATGCCATATGTGGAGAAATATCTTGATCCCTGTCAGTTTGCATACCAGAAAGGTAGGGGGGCAGAAGATGCTATTGTTTTTAAACTTGACTCTATTTATTCACACCTGGACACTAGTGGATGCTCTGTAAAAATGTTATACTATGATTTTAGTTCGGCTTTCAATACTATTCAACCACATATTATGGTTGAAAAGCTGATAAATATGAAGGTACCAGGGGTTTTTAGTCTGTTCATTTTACATTTTTTAGAGAATAGAACTCAATCTGTCAAACTGAACTCGAGCATAAGGTCAGGAAAAATTATTACAAATACAGGTTCTCCACAAGGTACAGTTTTATTAACACAGTCTCACCCCATTTCGTCAATATTTGACGACACTTGACCATTCGTCATATGTTGACGTGAAGGGTATACCTTTCGCGTCATTTTTTGACGAACTGGGGACTTCAATACTATTACGTCCGTTGCATTCTCTTTCCTATTTTATTACCATTTGCGCGTCGGTTTAGGGTTAGATTACGCAAAATTAAACAGTGTACGCGAAATTAAACAGTGAACGCGAAATTAAACAGTTGTCACCTGGCGTTGGGGTTAGAAACAGTTGTCACCTGGCGTTGGGGTTAGAGTTAGGTTTGGGTTGTAACACCATTTATACAGCAGATTATCGACCACAGCATTCAAATTGTCAAGTAGTGAAATTTGCAGACGATACCGCTCTAATTGGTCTAATTGAACAGGATAATGATAGCCACTACAGGAAAGATTTAAAAGCCTTTGTTGAGTATTGTGACAGTCACTTTCTGGAGCTTAATGTTAAGAAAATAAAAGAGTTAGTGATTGATTTTAGAAGAAATAAGACTGAGGCTGTGGAAATTAAAGGGGCAACTGTAGAAAGAGTGAACACATATAGATACCTGGGTGTGGTTTTTAATGATAAGCTGACATGGACTGATCATATTTCATCACTGTTGGACAAATTGAGTCCACGTTTGTATTGTTTGAGGAAGTTGCAGTCTTTTAATGTTAATTCTGATGTAATGAAAATGTTTGCTATGTCTGTCATATGTAGTGTGTGGAGCTACTGTGTTGTAGGATGGGGTGGGAATGTAGGGGTCACTGAGAAGAAGAGGATTGATAAATTGAACAAAAGGGTTGGAAAAATGGTTGGGTTGACAATTACAATTGATACAGTATACTATGACCGCCTGGAAAAAAATGGCAGCTAAGATTATGCAGGACTCCTGTCACCCTCTTTATGCTTGTTTGGAAAACAAGGTCATGGAGCGTAGTGGGCGGTTAAGACCACCAGTGGCACGCACTAAGCGGTATGCCTGCTCTTTTATACCACAAGTAGTTAGGCAGCATAATGAGCATTTTAAACGTACATTTGTAGAGTTTTCGTAGATGTATGCGTGTGTATTTAATGTTTTAACTTATTGTATTCTAGTGTTATATTTATTTTGTTTTTGTATTTATATTTGTTGGTATGAGCATGACGGTGTTTGTAAGCACTGTAATTTCCATTTTTATGGATGAAATAAATTTGACTCTTGACTATTACTTCCGCATTTGTCCACGACACTGTTGTCATGTGGTTTTTACGTCACTAAAGGCGGTGACAAAGATATTAACGTCATTTACAGGCGACTGCACCGCCCGTGTCACTGTTTAGGGCAGCAATTTTCTCATAATTTACAAGTAGTTGAAAACATTATAGATATTGTTAGTAATCAGCTGGACAAAATATATAACACCGGACTAGTGGTTTTTGGATATTTTACTGCAAATATCTTACAAATTGTATCTTTAATTCGGGAATAGAAGTCATGGTGTCATTTATTTTTTATTTTTAACCAGGCTAAAGTCTCAAAATCGAATAATAAGATTAGGAGCATCAAAATTTTATTTCAATCTTTGACATCAGTTTATTTTCACAATCTTCTTTACATTTATTTTACAGAAACAGCAAATCACTAAAAATAACTTCAGAAAAATTTGTATTTCATAATTTCATGATGTTTCTGTGTTGTAGAGTAGTTTTTTTATGAGAACATTTGAATATATCTGAGATTGTTATGATTGTTACTAAATAAAAACCTTACTCCTTTCTGCAGTGTGCAGCAGTCATAACAAACTGATCAGAAATGAGGAATCCTCCACAAACATGTAACCCATTCTTCTGAACAGAAACCATGTAAGGTCTGGAGTGAGGTTGTGCTACATTGCCATTCACTATACGCACCTTGACACTGGCTGAGAGAGAAATATCAGTCAATTTAATCAGTATGAGAAACATCTGAATAATGCATCACCAAAGATATTAAGTCTTGCTAATGGAAATGTGTTACACTTACAGGTGCATTTTTTGATGCCATGCTCATTTGTTAGTTATGATAAATCTGAATAAGATGAACATTTACAGAGTAAAACATGAATCTTACAAGTGAAGCTCAGGTTTGGCAGCAGAGAGCCCAACAGGAGCAGAGAGATGATGATGATCATGATGAAGATGAGATCTGACTGAGGAAACAGTGTAATATATACTGTAAGGGTGGGGTGGAGGCATCAAGTTGAAGCTTCCCTTTTTTCTAAACCTGTGGCATTAAAAGTAATATCATTACATGTATGAATGACCTTACCAGATGTAGTGCTATTGTTTAAAATGCATAAATGTATGTACAGTTTAAAACTACACATTAAAAAGTGGCAGGCTTCTTGAGGTTCAACCATTCACTCATGCAGGTTTTCTGACTCACTTGCACATCTGCTTTACACTCAGTTTGAAATTGTAAAAACTTCCCCTTCATTTTTATCACAGTAATGTTTTGAGAATTAAATATTTCCCCCTTGAAAATATTTATGCATACACAGAATATGCACAGTATATACATGTTTGTGTGTGAAAATCCTCTTTAGATTTGTACATCCTTTTTACTAAATGGTTATTTTGGCAGTGCCCAATCATTTGATAGCTGTGTGTAAGTAAAAAACACAATTTTTAGAGGAATTTAAATAATTTTGAATAACTTGCTTGTTTTTGCAAGAGATGTGTGATGTTCACATTTTTCCTAAGAGAGACTTGATGATTATTTATATTAAAAATGTGAAATGTGTTAAACACACACAACACCTGGATTAAAGGTTTGCTTTCTCTGAGGTTTTTTTATTCCCCTCATTAAGTTTTCATTGATATGTTTTTTCATAATTCAATTTAGGTGAGAAGAAGAGAAGCTGCTGAGTTTTATCTGTTTTATTTGATGCCATATATACACACGAAACCTTATTCAATACAGTAATGTTTTTGCATTAAATAAAATTTATCTGTATTTTGATTGTACTTTAAATTCCTTTGAAGATATGTTTAGTTATGGAGTTAATAGTAGTTAGGTTACTTTAAAAAAATGACTTCAATTGGTACTAATGTTTACTTAAGTAAAAATTTTAGGTGCTAAGTTTTTTTTTTTTACCTTAAACTTTTCACTTTAAGTTACCAATTTAAGTATTTTTTTTTAAGTAGAGCAGCTTTCACTTTTTACAAGGTAAGCTTTAACATTTAAGATGAGTTTGTCACCTTGGCTTGTGTTCACACTTTTAAGCAATTGTGTCAGCAACTGTGGCTTATTAAATGAATGACTTCTGTTTTTAGTGGTGCTGCTTTAACCTAGGTGAAAAAGTAGTACACTTCCATAGTATACTTAAAGTGCTTTATTTTCTCACACTAATTTTGTAATAATATACTGAAAATGTATCTTTACTACTTCTTAAGATGTTCTTAAGATTATCTAAGTGTACTTCACTGTGCTATTTTGAGACACCATGAATGAACTAAAATGCACTTTTAACATACTATCTCTGTATTATAAAATGTATTTAGTTAACACTTGTATTAAACTTGAACTCAACTTTCATACAAAGATGGGTTCAAGTTCACTACACAGCAAATTTAGCAGAGTTAAAATCACAGTGTTAATGGTAATATAAAGAGTTTGGAGTTAATTTAACACTGGATTGAGTTAAAATCAACTCCTACAGTGTTTTGTTAGTGGTGTTTGTTAACTCCTAGGGTGTTAAATAGAGAAGACCTCCCCCTTTTTACAGCACACACTGAACCGTATTTTTGGGATGATGCAGTTCAAGCAGAAGATCATCTTTTTCATTTTAAATGGTAAGTAAAAGTTCAATAAATACAATTTTGATCAATAACATTTGAGAGTTGTGAGGTGTTATGTTTTATATTGCTGTTAATATCAAGTTTAACATTAAGAGTCATGTGTTGTTGTCATTATATGAATGCGGCAGTTGAGTTTAGATCTTAGCCTCAGATGGAGCAATTCATACTCATAATGTTTTGGGAGTTTTTTTTTTTTGTTTTTTGCCTTAAATGCTATTTTAGTTTCACTAGTTCGCCTGCAAATTCAGGTCTTAATGATTAATGGTAAACAAACTTGGCTTGCTGTCCTCGAAGGGAGCTCTGTACCTGAGCTCTGAACCTTCAGAGAGAGCGAACCTGAGGCTGGGGCTCGAGCCACAAGTTCAACCCCCAAAAGAGTGTTTGATGGACAGCAAGTTGAGCGGGAGCCTGTGAGTAATTAAGGTCTGTAAGATTCATCCTCTCTCTCCCCCCAAAAATGGGTAGAATATCATCAAACCATTTCTTCTTCCTCTTACTGAATTACTACTGCGGTAGTAAGAGCGAAGATGAAATCACTGCTGCGGCAGTGAAAGAATTGTACAGAAAAAGATGTGCAAAGTTTCAGCTTAAGACTCCTGCGGGAGTCAATGGGAAGCGTGCGGCCTGGGGCTCCTGCGGGAGCAAGGCTGAATCACTACTGTGGTAGTGCGAGCGTTATGAAATCACTGCTGCAGCAGTGAGCAAAGTTATACAGAAAGGCGGTGCGAAATTTTTTGGCTTAAGACTCCTGCGGAAGTTACTGGGAAGCGAACGGACTGGGGCTCCTGCGGGAGCAAGGCTGAATCACTACTGTGGTAGTGCGAGCGTTATGAAATCACTGCTGTGGCAGTGAGCAAAGTACAGAAAAAGCTGTGCGAAATTTTTTTGGCTTCAGACTCCTGCGGGAGTTACTGGGAAGCGAACGGACTGGGGCTCCTGCGGGAGCAAGGCTGAATCACTACTGCGGGAGTGCGAGCGTTATGAAATCACTGCTGCGGCAGTGAGCAAAGTTATTCAGAAAAAGGTGTGCGAAATTTGGGATTATTTTAGCTCTAGCTATAAACTCTATATGCTACGCATCAGTTACAGGCTATGTATTGTAACTATGTTTGCTTGTATGGTCCCTGTCAAATAAACAAATAAATAAATAACTCCTGCGGGAGTAGGAAATGCGCTGTCTGGGGCTTCAGAGTGAGCGGGATAAGATCACTACTAAGGCAGTGAGAAAAAAGGTTGCGGCAACTGTTAAATAAGAGAGCGATCGGCTGGGATCAATACTGTGGTAGTATGAGCGGGACAAAATCACTGCTGAAATCAATGCGTATCGAGCGAAAGGTTGTTAGAGGCTGATTGTGGTTGATAATTAGCCAACATGTTCATTAGATTTTTTGTTGACAAAAAACTGCGCAAAAAACACACGAACATTGGAAACAATCGTGAACACGTTTTTTGGAGCAACGGACTATATTTATTTAGGATAAATTTCTATAGGAGGAAAAACGCAAAATAAGAACATCTTGTGACTATTTTGTGGGCTCGTCCGCTTACTTTAGAGAACTGCGTTAAGAGGTTGGTATCCGGTGGGACCAGCGGGACCCAACTCGAACCTTGTGGGAGCATGCAGCTTACCTTTGCTGCGGGTGGGACTGGGCAGATAAAGAAAACTAGTGGTCCCGGGGTTTCTTGTTGATATAAGTGTCAACAAATAATAAAATTAAAACTGGAACGGAAGACTGACATTATTTGTTACATTTTTTGTTACATCGCCTCGCAGAGCCATCTGCATGAATTGAAAAAGCGTGAGAATATGTATAGAAAATATATGGATGTTATAGAATATGCATCTGCGGCCAGTCAGTTTATGGGAAAAAAGCAGTGTTTCTCGATTGTTATAATATGTAGGCTGCGCTGTGAGATCAAAGTCCAAAGACGTGATCCACTTAGCTTTGCAGCTAGCACGGCACTGTTTAATCCCAGATAGCACAGGTACGACTGTAAGATGTCTAAATAATGTGTCTTGCAGATGTAAACACAGACATCAAATAGACATCTTCGAGATGTATGTGTGCTATCAGGGATGCGTTTGAAATAACACCTCTGGACACCTAGACAGCACGGGTACGACTGAAAAAGCATTATAAGGATCTGGAGCTCTGGGGGAAAAAAAATCTGGGTGAGTAAACATCTCATAAAAACCTGGAATAAAATTTCCCGGCAGCCTGCCGCCCAATTGGCCTGCTGCCAGCCAGCCGCTTGCTTTTATGAACCAAAGTCAAACTTTCCGAATTTGGCATTCAATAGAAAAATCGTCGATCAGTTTCACGAGCAGAGCATTCGCGTCGCGCACGCACCATATCTCTGCAGCGCGTATAGTGAGAATTACGTCTTGCAGGTGAAAATGTAGCGTAGACATCAAATAGACGTGTATGTGTGCTATCAGCAGTGTAGAAGCACTCTCGTATGAAAAAATTATTACAAACGCTATGGCCCGGTACACGGAGACGCACCCACATACATGAATAGTGCGGCTCATCCATTGTTATAAGTTTGACT
Organism: Paramisgurnus dabryanus; assembly: GCF_030506205.2. Lineage (NCBI taxonomy): Eukaryota > Metazoa > Chordata > Actinopteri > Cypriniformes > Cobitidae > Paramisgurnus > Paramisgurnus dabryanus. The sequence goes on along the minus strand of NC_133360.1, from coordinate 14,039,617 downwards.
GTGCCCTGGATTGCAAACGTAAGGTGCTCTCGTTTTGTGAAAAATTGATCTTTAATCTGTGATCAATTCTCAAAAGTAAAGTTTAGCTAAACAACACAAAAAATCCAAGAACGGAGCTAGAAGTTCATAAATTATATTTAAGACTGTCGATGACAGTGGAAAGTTCCCTCTCGCCCCTAACATTTTTTAAATGAAATCTTATTGAAAACTGGCCGTGAGGACGAAGGCCAGGATCTGCTTCGGTAAAGAGAAATAAAAATTCTGACAAATTATAGAGAAGTAAGCAGCCGAAATCACTGCTACGGCAATGAAGTAAAATGAATTTAAAAGTTGGGTGTGGTGACGAAAATCTGGACCACTGATTTAGTAGAGAAAATAATTTTTTGACAATTATTGTGGGAAGCGGCTTGAAATCATTGCTGCGGCAATGAAGTAAAATTTATTGTGCAAGGACGAAAACAGGAATCAAGGCTGTAGTAGAGAAATACATTTTTGTTTCCGAGAATTATAAAAAGCAGCCGAATCATTGCTGTGACAATGAAGTAAAATTCATTTAAAAGCTGGGTGCGAGGACATAAACAGGAATCACGGCTGGGTAGAGAAATATATATATATTTTTTACAGATTATCGTGAAAAAGCAGCCGAAACATTGCTGCGGTAATTAAATAAAATTCATTTAAAAGTTGGGTGCAGGACGAAAACAGAAATCGCTGCTGTGGTAGAGAAATTTAAACATTTTCTAAAAAATTATTGTGGAAAAGCAGACGAAATCATTGCTGCGGCAATGAAGTAAAATTTATTTAAAAGCTGGGTGCGAAGACAAAAGGAATCATTGCTGCGGTAGAGCAATATAAAAATTTTCTCTGACAAATTATCGTGAAAGCAGCCGCCGAAATCATTGCTGCGGCAATGAAGTAAAATACATTTAAAAGCTGGGTCTGAGGACGCCAACAGGAATCACTTCTCCGGGAGAGAAAAATAGAACAGTTTCTGACAGATTATCGTGAAAAACCAGCCGAAAAAATAAATAAATAAATGCTGCGGCCATGAAGTAAAATTAATTTAGAAACTAAGTGTGAGGACGAAAACAGGAGTCACTGCTGTGGTAGAGAAATATAAAAATGATCTTTGAAAAAATGATCGTAAAAGAAGCAGCCAAAATCATTGCTGCGGCAATGAAGTAAAAATAATTTAATAAGCTGGGTGTGATGAAGAAAACCTGAATCACTGCTGTGGTAGGAAAAAAAAGTTATTTTCTCTGACAATTATCGAGGGAGAAGCAGCCGAAATAATTGCAGCGGTAATGAAGTTAAATAAATTTAAAGCTGGGTGTTAGGATGGAGGCCGGATCACTACTGTGGAAGAAAAACTGTATATTTACTCTGACGAATTATTGTGAAAGAAGTGGCCGAATTCATTGCTGAAGCAATGAAGTAAAATGAATTTAAAAGCTGGGTGATAGGACGAAACCAGGATCACAACTGCAAATAGAAAAAAATGACAATTTTCTCTGACAAAGTATCGTGAGAGGACGAAATTACTGAGGTGGAGAAATATCAAGTTTAACTGGGGCTGGTGAATAATCGGAGTCCGAGAACACTGCTGCGGCAGCGAGAAATGGATTTTAACTGGGCTATTGCGGTTGGTCAGATAACTGCTGTGGCCTATAGATTGAAAATGAAATCAATTGCGGGAGCGGTGTTTGTGGTTGCTGCTGCGGCTGAGGGAATTAACTTTAGGAGAGCCAGGTGGAGTTTATTCGATGGTAAAGGCTAATTATGTGCGCTTCTAGTAGAAACCGGCGTTTAGGGATGAAGTCCTGCCGTTGGTTACAAGGTGAGTTAATACAGACAAATCTTCTTTAGTCCATAAAGTCTATAAAGTTTATCGGCATAACTCCGCGGCGTGATATTTAATGACCTGATATCAATTTAATGGTGCGGCAATGAGAGACAATACCGAAGAACGATTTCAAATTGCGAAGCGTGTTTAAATGTTTAAATGAACACTGTGGTTTGGCTGTTGGACAAGCATTGTGAATAGCAATGAGATGAGGGTTAGGTCGCCTGTTAATTAAGCACTAAGCATCAACCGAACCGCGTTTTTTTTAGATGGTCTATCAATTGTGAATAATATTGAAAGCAATGAAGAGGCAATATATTTAACGAATAAACATTATATGCTTATTAGGTTGATGAAAGTGGACTAGCTTACCGTGATAGTACGAGCGGCGGTTCCCTTTCAGTCGGTCACTACGACGTCACGTCGTGACCGACGAATTGGGAACCGCTCCACGGGTGACCTATCTACTTCGAGAAACTATAAAAACGCCAATGAACTTGGCATGCAGGTATTTGCATAATGCCGGCGCCGCCCCGCCAGGTGCGTATATAAGCCGCAGGTGCACAATACCAAATTAGCTTTATTGCTTCGAAGCCGGCAGACATCTGCTCTCGAGAAGCTTTCTATCTGATCTTCGTAGATCCTGTTCTGGAAGGGAAGAAAATAAGATCTCAGCTTGCTGAAGTTGGTTGGGCAAAGACACCTCAGCGGAGGCTCGCAGTGTTTTTTCTCCACCCTTTCTCTCTCTCTCTCTGTCTCTTTAATTTAGGACTTGAGTTCGAGTGAGTGCGTTGCCTCTCCCTGTGTGTTTCACCAGCTCGCACAAAAGAGTGATTTCCCTAAAAGAGCAGCACGTTTGAGCTTTGTGTCTTTTTAAAGACAGCCACTCATTCGTGTCACGGTGGGGGTCGTCTTTTTAAAGATGGATTTCCGTCCGTGTTCGATTTCTGGATGCGGTGTGTTCATCGCCCCCCGGGATGGCCACCAGCGTTGTCTTTCGTGTCTGGGGCTCCAGCACGCAGAGGCAGCGTTGCGTGATAGTTCATGCTCCATCTGTGAGGGCATGACTATGGCGGATTTGCGGAGACGGGTGTCGTTTCTCCGGGAACGGCGCCCGCCTTCCAAGTCTGGTGCTGCTAAGAGCGCAGCTACCAAACTTGCGAAGGATGACCTCCGTATAACGGTGCTGGGTCGGTCTGCTGGTTCGTCCAGCAGCTCCCAGCGCCCTGATCCATTGCCAGCGGAGGTCCCGATGGAGACGAGCGGCCCGTGTTCTACGATGTCCTCGCGCTCTGTCGAGCCTCCACCCGACGCGATGTCCACCGTAACATCGGAAGGGGGGTTGTCAGCCTCGGACGTCGATCTGGATCCGCTCCCGCCTTCGGGCCAGGTTGCGGCTTCTGTGTTCGACCCCGAGATGGCAGCCATGCTCGCTCGGGCGGCGGAGGCGGTCGGCTTGGAGTGGACTAAACCTCCCCCACCTGAACTGTCCCGCCTCGATGATTGGTTCTTCGGGGGTGCCAGGGCTTCTCAGTCCTCGCCCCCGGTGCCTTTCTTCCCCGAGGTGCATGAAGAGCTGACACGGTCGTGGAAAACCCTGCTTTCCGCCCGGAACCGACCGTTTCAGCCTTCACCCCTCACCTCTCTCGAGGGTGGAGATGCCAAGGGGTACACTGGTATCCCGTCAGTGGAGCGGCCGGTCGCGATGCAGTTGTGTCCGGCCGGTGTCGCTTCCTCCTGGCGGGACCAGCCTACTCTCCCCTCACGGGCCTGTAAGCAGTCTTCAGCGCTGACCGGTGCTGCTTACAAGGCTTGTGGGGAGGCAGCCTCTGCCCTGCATGCCATGGCATTGCTGCAGGTCCACCAGGCTAAGGCTCTGAGGGACCTGCACGCGGGAGGTCACGACTCGGCGGAGTTCTCTGAACTGCGTGCGGCTACGGATCTGGCGCCGTCGGGCCATCTCAGTCCAGGAACGCCATCTCTGGCTGTGTCTGGCGGACATGAAGGATGCTGATAAGACCCGGCTCCTGAATGCTCCGGTTTCCCAGACCGGCCTGTTCGGCGAGACGTTCGAGGAGTTTGCCCAGCAATTCTCCGCGGCCAAGAAGCAGACTGAGGCCATCGCTCAGATCATGCCACGTCGGAAGCGTCCTGCGCCTGCCCCGTCCACGTCGGCACCTCAGCCTGCTCCTCGCCGAGGGCATCCTGCGGCGGCCGCCTCCGTTCCTCCCCGGGGCTCTTCTAAGAAGCGAGGAACCGGTCGTCAGCAGCCCGCCTCGCCCGCTCAGCCCGCTTCAAAAGGTGGAAAAAGAAAATCGAAGCGGCCCTGAGACGGGCGACCTCCAGATGGAGGGGATCGCTCTTCGGGAGATGGTGAAGGCACCACTCCCCCCACCGGAGGAGGGCCGGTTGGGGAATCCTTTGTTTCTATTTTCTGTTCCGCCGACTTTTCAGTCGGCACCCACAATTCCACAAAAAGAGCGAATTCCACTTCCATCTCTAGGTCTTCAGATGAGCGCCGGAGACACGAGCGGCTCATTACCCCCCCTCGTTCTCCGACTCATCAGAGGAGTACGAGAGCAACGCACGGGCTCATAACCCCTCCGCGCTCTCTGTCTTCTCAGGGGAGAGAAGACAATCACGGGCTCATAACCCATCGTCTTCCTCCCCCTTCGCCAGAGGGTGCATCGAGTGGCGTGAGGTGTCTCCAGCAGAGCCTCCCTTACTCACCCACCCAGCAGCGGACTCAGGTGAGTGTTATCATGCACAACACTGCTGTCGGTGCGGCCAATATGCACACACCGGCGATCACCTCCGTTGCGCCCGCCGCGGGTACACCGATCGTGCCTTTAGTCCCTCTCGTACAGTGTCTGGGGGCGTGGGAACAGCTTCCCAGCCCGTCGCGTTGGCTTTTACGCACGATTCGTCTCGGCTACGCGATCCTGGACCTGCATTCGCTGAACCGTGCACTTCACAGAATGCCGTTCAAGATGCTGACGCCCAAGCGCATATTTCCATGCATTCGTCCAAACGATTGGTTCGCATCTATTGACCTGAAGGACGCGTACTTCCACGTATCGATTCTCCCCCGGCACAGGCCGTTTCTCCGCTTTGCGTTCGAGGGGCGAGCATACCAGTACAAAGTCCTCCCATTCGAGCTCTCTCTGTCCCCCCGTGTATTCACCAAAGTAGTGGAGGGGGCTTTAAAACCCCTGAGAGAGAAAGGTGTGCGCATTCTCGCGTATTTAGACGATTGGCTCATAATAGCTCAAACACGTCAGACGCTGTGCGATCACAGAGATTTAACTCTAAAACACCTCGCTCGTTTGGGTCTTCGGGTCAACTGGGAAAAGAGCAAGCTTTGCCCCGTGCAGAGAATCTCTTTTCTCGGGATGGAACTGGACTCGGTCGATTTGACAGCTCGTCTAACAGAAGCGCGTGTACAGTCGATTCTGACTTGCCTGAATACATTCAAGAGCAAGAGCGCGGTCCCGCTGAAACATTTTCAGAAGCTCCTGGGGCATATGGCAGCAGCCGCAGCTGTAACTCCGCTCGGACTGCTTCATATGCGACCGCTTCAGCATTGGCTTCACGATCGAGTCCCGAGGAGAGCGTGGCTGCGCGGCATTCACCGTGTTATCATTACACCTGCGTGTCGTCGCACTTTCACTCTGTGGTCAGACCGTGCGTTTCTCCGAGCCGGTGTGCCTCTGAGACAGGTCTCCAGGCATGCAATAGTATGCACAGATGCTTCAGACACGGGGTGGGGGGCCACGTACAATGGGCTTGCGGCTTCAGGGGTCTGGACGACACCCCAGCTGCATTGGCACATAAACTGCCGGGAAATGTGGGCTGTATATCTTGCGCTCGTCCGTTTCAGCAACGAGTTACGGGGCAAAGATGTATTAGTTCGCACAGACAACACTGCGACCGTGGCGTACATCAATCGTCAAGGCGGTTTACGCTCGCGTCACCTGTCGCATCTCGCCCGTCATCTCCTCACTTGGAGTCAGAAGAATTTGAGGTCTCTTCGTGCCATTTACATCCCGGGCACGCTCAATGTAGAGGCGGATGCGCTCTCTCGGGCTGCGCGTCCCGGCGAATGGCGACTCCACCCCATTGCGTTTCAGCAGATTTGGAGACGTTTCGGCAAAGCGCAGATAGATCTGTTTGCTTCCCCAGAGACAACCCATTGTCGCCTGTTCTATTCACTAGCCGACGACTCGCTCGGCGTGGATGCATTGGCACACAGCTGGCCGCGAAACACGCGCAAATACGCGTTCCCTCCGGTGAGCCTCATTGCGCAAACCCTATGCAAAATGCGGGAGGACGAGGAGAGCGTGCTGTTGGTGGCACCGTATTGGACAACCAGGAGTTGGTTTCCAGAACTCTCTCTCCTCGCGACAGCCCCTCCTTGGAAGATTCCCCTGAGGAAGGACCTTCTTTCTCAACAAGAGGGCACATTATGGCACCCGCGCCCCGACCTGTGGAACCTCCATGTGTGGTCTCTGGACGGGGCACGGAGGATTTGAGTGATTTACCGCAAGAGGTATCTAACATTATTGCTGCAGCGCGAGCGCCGTCTACGAGACAGGCTTACACGCTTAAATGGAACCTGTTTGTCGACTGGTGTTCTTCCCAAAGTGAAAACCCCCGAGAATGCCCGATTAGTGTTGTGCTTTTATATCTCCAGCGCCGTTTGGAGAATAGGCTGTCACCATCCACTATTAAAGTCGATATCGCTGCGATATCAGCTCACCATTCACCCGTAAACGGTAGGACAGTGGGTCAGCACGACCTGGTCATTAGATTTCTTAGAGGCGCTCGAAGACTGAATCCTTCGCGTCCTCCCTCTATTCCTCCTTGGGACCTGTCCTTGGTGCTGAAATCACTCCAGGAAGCCCCATTTGAGCCTCTGCGTAGTGTGAGTGTTAAATTCCTTACTATGAAGACATTAACTCTCCTTGCTTTGGCTTCTGTTAAGAGGATAGGGGATATTCATGCATTTTCGGTCGACGATTCGTGCCTTCAGTTCGGGCCGGCTGCATCCAGCGTAACACTGAGACCCCGGCCCGGCTTTGTGCCCAAAGTTCCCACCACTCCTTTCAGAGATCAAGTGGTGAACCTGCAAGCGCTGCCTTTGGAGGAGGCAGACCCAGCCATGGCTTTGTTATGCCCTGTTCGTGCACTACGTGTGTATATATACCGGACGCAAAGCTTTAGGACCTCAGATCAGCTCTTTGTTTGTTACGGTGGTCAGCAGAAAGGAAAAGCTGTCACCAAGCAGAGGATGTCCCATTGGATTGTGGATACTATAGCCCTTGCATATCAAAAGCAGAATGTGCCTTGTCCATTTAATTTACGTGCTCACTCTACACGCAGTGTGGCATCATCTTGGGCACTGGCTCGCGGTTCCTCGCTAACAGATATTTGTAGAGCTGCAGGCTGGGCGACACCTAATACGTTCACTAGATTCTATAGTGTTCGTGTCGAGGCGGTTTCCACTCGGGTTCTTTCTACTAACTAGTTAAGAATGCCGAGGGTCGGCTCGTGTGTCGGCTTGGAGCCTCTATTTTGGTGCTGTACATTTGCACCATTATGGAAGGCCGTCGGGACAAAAATGTTAAAAAACTGTTTTTGTCTCTCCTCCACCGCCATGATAGCCGATGTTGCGGAGCATTCGCTGTCAACCTATCACTGTTGTATTCTCTGTAAACCTGTGTAGGCTAGGCGTCCACATTTGTCCCCTACGTGGGGTTCATTTGTGTGTATACTCCGTGGGGTTCTAATCCTCCACGTTTTCCTTAGCAGAGCCTGCTCTGCATCTCTCTGCATACTATGTTTTGTTCAGAGACTTTTTATGAGCAACCTTCGGTTGTTTCATATATTTATGTCATCCATTCAACCTTCTTAGGGGATGGCTTCTGCAGTGTTCTAGCTCCGCTCAGTTTAGACGCTTCCCCAGTTCGCTGCTTCACTATCGTGGGTTAAGGAACAGGTAGTGACCGGCCTTCTGCATTTTGCCTTAGGTTCCGCCCCTTACGTGGAGGGCGGAGGGCTTTGCAGGCACTGGAAGGGTTCAGCTGCAGTGGCGTTTTGGTAGGGATTCCCAATTCGTCGGTCACGACGTGACGTCGTAGTGACCGACTGAAAGGGAACGTCTCGGTTACGTATGTAACCCTCGTTCCCTGAAGGAAGGGAACGGAGACGTCACGTCCCGTCGCCACAGTTTGCTGTTCCATTGCTGTTTTCAGGCCGGGCACTGTTGCTCGGCTTCTCAGCAATAATATAGCTAATTTGGTATTGTGCACCTGCGGCTTATATACGCACCTGGCGGGGCGGCGCCGGCATTATGCAAATACCTGCATGCCAAGTTCATTGGCGTTTTTATAGTTTCTCGAAGTAGATAGGTCACCCGCGGAGCGGTTCCCAATTCGTCGGTCACGACGTGACGCCTCCGTTCCCTTCCTTCAGGGAACGAGGGTTACATACGTAACCGAGACGTTCTGTAACGGAGAGAAAATTTATAATAATAGGATAAATGTGAACTGAGATCCCTACTGCAGTAGAGATAAAGCGACAGAAAGATCAGCTTTAAATAATACTTAACCGGACTCGTGGCGAGCCTGTGTGGGCAAGCCTGCAACAAATCTCTTTGATTAAATAGCATTGTATTGCATGGATCAATGTATATGCGTCTTTACTATGAAGTATAGAAACTTGCCATTTAAACCACGAGATAGGCTATCTTATATTTATAGAATGCACCCTGGATGAGGAAATAACTACAATACGATTTCTGCATTGCTTGAAAAGTAAAAACGTAAATGAAATGAAAGTTTAATAAAGACATTTATGAGATTGTTATTTTGTTCATGTTCTTATGTGTCAAGTTTTTGTGTTACAACAATAGGGTTGTTCCGACAAACGACTTTTCTATCCTTAGCTTTGTGTTGGGTTTTTTGAACTCAATTGCTCAATGCTGTCGGTTCAAAGAAAGGTGCAACAGTTAGCGCGTCATGCCTTTCGTTTGAGACGAGTCCGCAAAAAGCGGAGGCTCGTTGTAGACCATTGCGTGGGCATCCTCGCCCGTCCGCGGAGACTGTCATATCATGTATGCATGCAGGGCCAATGGAATGCGGTGTTGCGTTGGATGGAAGAACGCGGGAGCGTGTAGCGAATTCTTCTACAGAGCTGTGAAAAAATAAAAATAAACTATCGAGAAGAACGAAAAAACGAGCAGTTTGATTGAATTGATAAGGTAGGTTTCACTACAATAACTCTGGATTATAAAGCTCCGATAATTGTTAGCTTTGGTGGAAAACAAATAAACACGAAAACAAGCAACACAGTCCTGTAGGCCACCATTGTTGTTTTGGTCGATTGCGCATGCGTAGACAGAATTAACAGAAGCGCATGATGTCACGTCGCCGTTGTCAAACAGCGTTTGCAATCGAGCATGCGGTTGTCGTGTAAAAGAACATCCGAAATGCAAAAATATTGAGCACAGCCCCTGACATCAACTACAGCGGTAGTGAGAGCGGGTACTAAAGTATAGCTGCTGCATTGTTATTTAAAAATATATTTCCCAAGTTAGTAGGAGCCTGGAGCTCCTTGTGTAGACGTGATTCCGGAAACGGGCGGGGCCAAAATCCGGAAAAGAAAGCAGCTGGACAGGAAGGCCTGAAGGCTGCCTTATATACACCCATGATGATGATGATTGACAGGCCTGAATGTTTAGGCTCCTCCCGAACCTACGTTTAGAACTGCATTTAAAAAATATATTTTTAAATCCGTTAATGTGTGCAGGAGATTTGCTTTGGGGACTTTGGAGGAGCACAGAAATAGGCCTACATGAAAATTTCTTCAGACGAAGAGCAATTTTACAACAAAGTGAGTATTTTGTGCAAAGATGTATAACTGATTTCAAAGTATTTTGTAATGTGTTCTGTATGTTATTCTGTAAATATTAGTTTCTGCAGTGTTATACTTAGTTATTACTTGTTTTTTAATAATGCATTTTTTTCATTTTATTTTTGTTTTATTGACAGAAAAGTTCAATATCCAGTCTGTAGGTCTGACCGAGGATCATATCACCTCCTTACAGCTACTGGTTCATCATTTTCTGCTGTTATTATTTGAAAACCAACATGGCTTTTGGATTGAAATGAAGTCAAACTTGTTTGTATGAACTGACGCATCCCATAACCTGTGTTTATAAATATCAGTACTTTTGTTATACATTGGGAATGTGCTTTTTAGTTGTCTCGGATGTTAATATATATCTAATTAAAACTTAAATCCATGATACATTGAGACACATTTTCTGTCATAAATGTTGATCAGATAACATAAAAAAAATCCTTAACAGTTTTATAATGATAATGATAGATTACACTGCTGTATTGTTACATTTTAAAAACTGTTTAAAAATAAAGTTTTTTGTCCCAAAAGTACCAATATGTTGCTGTCTTTATATTTACCATATTAACACCATAGTATTAAAAAATATAACACTACATTGGAGTTAACAAATTATACCACGGGAGTTAACAAATTACACTGAGGGAGTTAATTTTTAACAAATAAAAAATATTTAACACCGATTAGTGTAAATTTATAGTTAGATTTTTAACTCTTCATAGAGTCAATGCTAACACTTTTAAAGAGTCAATGTGCTAACACTTTCAAAAGTGTTGAAATAACTCTTTAGGGAGTGGACCCCATGAGACACTTTTAAAGTGTTGAAATTAACTCTTATAGAGTTATTCTGATGTTCCAGATTTTGCTGTGTACAAGTGGTACCTAAATACATTTTTAAAATACATTTTTAGCACATTTTAGTTCATATTTATGGTGTCTCAAAATAGCACAGTAAAGTACACTTAGATAATCTTAAGAACATCTTAATAGTGCTAAAGATGAATTTTTTGTATATTAAGTACAAAATTAGTGTGCGAAAATAAAGCACTTTAAATACACTATGGAAGTGTACTACTTTTTCACCTGGGCAGCCCTGCTGGTCAGGGGTGTGTAGGGCTGCACGATAAATCACATGCGATACCACGCGCATCTTGTCAGTAATGCCGGTTCCTTGATTAGTATTAAATCGCCAACAGCTGTTTTCAGATGGCGCGACATTAACTGCACAGTGCCGTAGTTCCCTGACAAGCTGGGCCATATCGCATACTGTACATATCGCGGGCGATACGTCCCCGATAATCAATGCAAAATTGTCTCGATTGTCAGTGAACTACGGCTCTGTGTAGTTAAAGCTGCTCCATCTGAAAACGAAAACAGCTGATGGCGATTTATTACTAATCAAGGAATCGGCATTACTGACGAGATGCGCGTGACAAACACATGCGATTTATCATGTAGCCCGTGCGTTTCCCAAACAACAACATAAGTCACTGCTAAACCACCATATTACAGTGTAAAAAACATATATTTTCTGTCTTAAATTTTTTTTATGAATCATGTCAGATTTACAAGTCATTTAACTTTTTATTTATCTTGACTTGAAATGAGTTGCTACAACTATAAAATATATTTGAAATAAGTCAACTTCATTTTGTAAGTTATGACAACTCCTCTCTAGTCAAGATAAATAATAAGTTAAAAGGACTTGTACATTTGAGTTGATTAAACACTAAAACTTATAGGCAGCAAAGCATTTTTACAGTGACCACCTACTTTTTTTTTACACAGGGCCAAGTTCCCAGCCAATATTGCAAGGTGGGGCACACATGGGCTTCCTATGTGGGCCCTATATGGGTTTGCCCATATTGGCCCCACCTAATGAAGCCCACATTATTTACCAGGGCCCAGTATGGGTTTTTAATGGGTACTGGACTGGTCCCTTATTATGTAATAATTATACTTTTAATGCTTAATTGTAATTTACTTAAATAATATATTTGTTTTAAATTGAAAACCGATAAAAGCAAAATAATTTCAGTTCGGTAAATATCAGATTTCAGCATAAATATTCAACAGTTAATTCATCTGTAACATCACAAAACATGAAGGAGGTGCAATATGAGAAATCAAATAAAAAAACTGTAAAGGTTCAATATATCAAAATACTTTATTGTCAATTTATAACACTTTCAATGCTAAAATAATCATCAACATTTCAAAACTGCTAATGCAGGTAATGTCTAACAATTAACATAACACTTAAAATAAGCATTGAAAGAAGTCAAACTCTTAAAATATTTGAGACTCAAAAACAACACAAATATTGCTCACTGTTATGGAGATGCTCTTAATTCTGATCATCAATTTATCTTTGCTCAAACATTTTATGAAGAACTTCCAAAGCATCCACAGCAAAACTCATTAAATGTCCTTGCACGTTTGCTTTGATTCATCGCTGTGCAGTCCGTGAACTTGTACCGTAGTATTACATTTTCTAAAATCACAACTCAGAATAAATTACAAGTGTAACAGTTGTGAGAGACTCCTGCTGCTCCGGTAGAAACTGTATCCTTCCGAGAGACGCGAATTCATGCTGCACACGCGTTGAAAGGGTTTATGATAAAAGACACGCGTGTGTGTGAGTAAAACACTTTAGTACTTTTCAGGGCCGGCGTCAAGGGGGGGCATTCGCGGGATAGTTTTTTATTAATTTAATATATATCAAGAATAATAAAAAAAAATTAAACATTGACTGTTTCATGACTTGTAATGTAATCAAATGAGGAAAATATAGTTGATATATGTTTTCTTTCATTAAAATAGACCAGTTTCTCTGATTGGATGTATTGCCGCGTCTCACCCGTCTTACGTCTTTAGCATATTTGTGACTTGATACTAGCAACGTGTTTTATCGCGGCATTTTATGGATCGTGTAAAATATGGATATTAGAACATTTAGAACGAAACAGCACTGCCTGCTTCATCTGACTTCATGCAAACACAGACTGGCTCAAACTCAGAGATTAGAGGTTGAGGTGGAATTTATAAATCTACAGGACACTGTTTTAAGGAAGTTTAATGTTCGTACACGCCGTCTTCAGCTATTTTAAAGGTAAGTTAGCGTTGTTTTAAATTACATAAGCTTAAATGTGAAGTGTGGCTTTAGACCGTTAACAGCATTACGACGTGATTATGGTAAAGCGGCTTTTTTAAAGCTAGGACACGGTGTGCGCTGCGCTATGAAACCCATTCATTTCAATGGCTTGCGCCGCACGAGGGCGGTTCGTTGTTGCGTCGAGCAAAGCAGGAGCGCAGCGGAGCTCAGCTTGCGCTCACGCCGCGGTCGAAGTTCAATAGTTTTGGGCATAGTTTGTGGTCTTTTGCACTTTATACGGGAAATGAGCTGACAGTCTGTACCAGTTGTATGAGTGTGTGCTTGCACTGTATTTGTTGTTTTAATGTCTTGTTTTTGCAAGTTATTGTTGCTATTGCGTGCCCCCCCGTTGGAAGCCAAGTGCCCCCCTGTCAGTTATGGTCTGGCGCCGGCTCTGCGTATTTTTCTTGTTCTACCTGATCGATGAGTTCCCCATTCATTTTAATGTTAAGCTCATTTATTGTACGAGGTCTTGTTATAGAGAAACACATACATTTCGTTTTCCTCAGAATATGGATTTATTTAGCCAAGTAGACACTTTCTCAAGACTTTTAGTTAGTGTACTACCAATAACAACAGGGTTTTTGCCTGACGCATAAACCACAGTGTCATCGGCATACATTTGAAGGCCAATTTCAGGACACACTTCAGGCAGCTTGTTCACGTACAGGCTAAAGAGAACAGGCCCCAGTATGGTTCCCTGAGGCACTCCGGTCTAAATTTTACATGGGGCAGATTTTACATGATCAATATCTACATATTGTTCTCGCCCCTGTAAGTAAGACTCGAACCATGATAGTGCCTGATGTGACATGTTATAAGATGACAGTTTTGAAATAAGATGACTATAATTTACTGTATCGAATGCCCTCTTTAAGTCCAGGAATACCACACCCACGATGTTTCCTTTATCTAGTGGCAGCACAATATTTTCCAGTAATGCACAGATGGCTAATTCAGTAGAATGGTTCTGCCTGAAACCATACTTTTGGGGGTGTATATACTGATGCATTTCTAGATTATGGGCCCTATTTTAACGATCTGAAACGCGAGTGTGAAGCGCAAAACGCAAGTGACTTTGTGGGCGGATCTTGGGCGCTGTTGCTATTTCCCCGGCGGGAGAAATAACTCTTGCGCCAGGCGCAAATCAATAAGGGGTTTGTCTGAAGTAGGTTCATTATTCATAGGTGTGGTTTGGGCGTAACGTCAAATAAACCAATCAGAACGCTATCCAACATTCCCTTTAAACGCAAGGGCGCAAGTTCCATGGCGGGTTGCTATTATTATGACGGATTTACCAGGCGCACGCCAGGAGCGGTTCACAGCCGAGGAGACAGAGAAGTTGTTTTGTGTGGGGATAGGAGAAACCCGCCCAAATCAGTGTTGGTTAAACAGGTGTGGGAGGAAATAACCACAATTGTCTCATCAGCTGGCATCCCCAGGACGTTGCGCCAAGCGCTACAATGATGTCAGGAGACGGGGGAATCCCAAGCTTGCCAGCATTAATCGGGCACGCCGTGTAACGGGAGGTGGATCTGCCTCCACATATGACCTGACGCCAGCAGAGGACATCGCTGCGTCCACCCTCACCGCTGAAAGTGTTGAAGGCGGTTTGGGGGCTTTGAAATCGGACCCAAGAAACGCAAGCAGTCCAACCCCAAAGTGCACTTACAAATCCAGTTCACATACATTAAGGTTTCTTATGAAAACATTTTAATTATTATTTACATAAAATGAACGTAATACAGCCACACAACAAACTTATGAAAATATTTTAATCGTTATTTGCATGAGAATTTTTTAACGCAGCCACACAATAAATAAAAACTATCACCACAATGCTCACCACAATGATTTCACTTATCTCATGTGTTAATATTTTTTATTGTAACAATTTATGATTTTCAAAAATAACTGTTGCGTCTGTGTAGATTAGAAAAGCAAAGTGTATGCGCGTTGTGCACGCTATACATTATGGTCAAGCATGCGCCCTTAAAATAGCATAATGAACAACGTGCAACGCGCCACTGACTTAAGACTAGTTTTTTTTTTTGGTCAGTGGCGCAATTGTTTTTTGAAACTGGAAAATAGCATCAGGGATGGTTTGCGCCGGAACACGCCTCCTTTTTTGCGCTGAACCGCCCAGGGAGCGCAAGTTCATTCCCTAGTTTGCCGACGTGCGTCTGTGGAGGGAAAAAGTCAATTGCGCTGGGTGCGAGATAGGGCCCATTGAGTTAGCTGTTCTGAAACATTTTTTTCTAGTATTTTTGACATTACCGGAACTAGACTTATTGGTCGATAGTTACTAACGTCTGTGGTATTCCCGCACTTAAAGCTGGGTTTAACCAGTGCCTTTTTCCAGGCCTCTGGAAATATTCCAGTTTTATAGGGACATTTATAATCTGGGTCAATGGCTGAATAATAATTTGTGCATATTGTCGTCATATAGTTTTAAAACTTTTAAATTGCGCAATTCTTTTACTACTTGATTTCGTAAACCTTTTTAGAAAAAAAGATCTGTATCATATCTAGTTTTAAGATAGGTTTTTAGGGCAAAGTCTTGTTTTTTAAGTAACTGTCGTACTGTCGCACTTACCCATGGAAGCTGTATCTTTCTTTGTGGCCTTCTACATTGTTTTAAGAACTTTTTTAAAATGTTACCCATTGTAGAAGTAAATTTATCACAACACATATTCACTTGACTATGTTGTAAGACTTCATCCCAATAAATATTTGCTAACTCATTCTCAAATTTAACAAGATCCTTTATATTATTATTATTATTAACTTATTAGCCTTTTGGTAATATTTATATTCATTTAAAAGTTTTTTTTTTTTGTTGATAGTTTTCTGGAAATAAGTATCATGTTGTGATCTGATAAGCCACACACCAGATTGTATGTTTTTAAAACTTTTTCCAGCTTAATCTATTGCTGTCTGTGATGTTTTTGTCAGACGAGTGGGTCCATTTACAAATTGATGAAAGTCATAATTTGATGTTAGTTCTTTGAGGTGTTTGGACTGGATTTATTTAACCAGTTAACATTAATAAATAAGCGCCTCACTGTTCAATTAAAAAGATTTAAGAACTGTTTCAAAATTTTGATAAAAAGTTTGTGTGCAACTAGATGGTGGATTATACACGACAAGGATATTAAAGGAATAGTTCGGCCAGAAATGATATAGAACCCATGATTTACTCACCCCCAAGCTGTCTGAGTTGCATATGTCCATAGTTTTTCAGACAAACACATTTTCGGATATTTTAGAAAATGTTTTAGATCTTTCAGTTAATTAAATGTGAAGTTACAGGGTCTACGACCATCAAGTCCAAAAAAAGTGCGTCCATCCTTCACAAAATAAATCCAAACGGCTCCAGGATGATAAAAAAAGGTCTTCTGATGGTAATCTGCGCAGTGTTGTTGTAGAAATATCCATATTTAAAACTTTATTAACTAAAATAACTACCTTCCGTTAGCCCCTCCATCTTAGTCACGTCTGCATTCAGGATGAGAGCTTACGCAGCTTACGGAGGTTTTTCTGCTGCTGCTCTGTGCCCCCGCCCTCCGAATTTGTCATATGTCACTAAGAAAAGTGCGTACACTACGCTAATACTCTCTCCTGAATACAGAGGAGTCTAAGATGGCGGTGCTATCGGAAGGTAGTTATTTTCGTTAATAAAGTTTTAAATATGAATATTTCTACAACAACACCGCGCGGATTACCCTCAGAAGACCTTTGTTTATCATCCTGGAACCGTTTGGATTTATTTTGTGAAGGATGGACGCACTTTTTTTTGAAGGTCGTGGACCCTGTAACTTCACATTTAATTAACTGAAAGATCTAAAACATTTTCTAAAATATCCGAAAATGTGTTTGTCTGAAAAACTATGGACATATGCAACTCGGACAGCTTGGGGGTGAGTAAATCATGGGTTTAATATAATTTTTGGCCGAACTATCCCTTTAAACATCATGCGTGGGGATAAAACCATGTTTACACATAAACATTCAATTGATATGGATTCACACTGTGTGACAACTAACCCCATTGTGTAAAATGTTTTCAATCCCAGCTATCAGTTACTAGGAGTTGCTGACAGTCCCGGCGCCATGGGCGGGCTTTAGGGGGCCGTGCCCCCCCCCTGTGAGTCACTAGTGCCCGCCCTGGACGAGCCTGCCGTCTGCCTACCAGTGCTTCACACTCCAGTCGGTGGCGGTAAATGCACCATAAGTTGGTTTGCCATCCGCCATAAAAAGTCAATAGAAGAAGAAGAAGAAGAGCCTGGCGTCTCCCTTCACCTGTTTACCAGCTCCATGTCCCACCAACCAGTCCTTGCTTGTTTACACCTTTTTTTTCAATAGGCTACTGTCATTAATTAAAAGTTATTGTTTTGTATATATATTACTCCTGAATAAAAATAAAAATGTGTTTGGTCGCTGCAGTGAGACTGACATGTTATGGTTCTGCTGTTATCTTTCACTATTTTCACTGCTGAAATAACAAAAACAGTCAACATTGCGTCTAAAATGTAAGTGGCTTAATATGAATTACTTGTTTAGTGAACTGTCATGAAATCTGTCACATTTTCAACCGTGATGTGATCCTGCTTAACTGTATCATGTTATTAAAAACTCCACATTTTTACCGCAGTATGTTTAACCCACTTTGTTAACACACTGTTAACTCACTTTGTGTTTGCTGTGCTTATTTGTTTAACTTAGCGTTATTACATTATGCACTTTCGGTCGCCATTGAGACTAAATGATGCAGAATCATTATCGTGTTTTGGTGCTTGTTATTGGCGTTTTTAATCAGACTAGGCAACTTGTTCGGTCGAGCAAGTAAAATTCTCTTTCACTTGGCCTTTTAAAAAAATCCACTTGTCTCTGAAATTAAGCAGACAAGCGTTGATGTCGAGCCCTGCGACGTGTTTTTATTTGTGTTTAGACTGCTTCAGCTAGGTCTAATCTTTACGACTCCTCCGTATTGCGTTAATGGAGAGGTATGTTAGTTCTTCCTCGCTTTTTTAATTCATAATTAATGATATTATGCATTGCATTGAGGTTGATCTCATTTGTGCCCCCCCTGAAAAAATGAAATGCCCGTCTGTGAATTTGTGTCTGGCGCCGGGTCTGGTTGCTGACATGTTTAAAAATGCTGTTATGTGTGTTAGGCAACAAGACATTGATTAAAATAATATATGGTTGGATTTGATGACTTACACACCCAACTCAGAAATCGAAAAAACTGAAAGCACATATTGCTCGACCCTGTATAAATATGTAAAGTAATCATGTTACAATTAACCCTGCGTTAGTTTTTGCCCCGCTCACCCCTACAATAGACCATTTACGCAAAAAACGGAAATACGTAAACAACGGGTAAACGCAATTCCGGTATAAGCTTTGTTGTTGGTGGAGAAATGGCAGCTAGAGTGTTTCCGACTTTCCTAACTTGTCTACCGAAGTTCACCAGCGCCGATGTGGTGAAGAGTGTGGGTATACATTCGTCCACTAAAGGGAACAAACTGGATAAGGGATATAAATTCTTCCGCGCGGAGTTTATCCACAATTATCAAGGTAAGCTTTAGCTACAAAACCGGCTATAACTCCGTTTACGTTAATTGTAAATCTAGGGGTTGTGAATTTGTAATATAAGATTTAACACATCGCAGTGAATATGTCGTGTGTAAGTTATGTTTAAGTGAGATGACATGAGGTTAACATAACAACCAGTAATTTGGTGTAGCTGCTGTACTAGGTAAATGTTACTAGCAGTCTGCTGCAAAGTTGTGTATTTCTATATGAGATAACATGCAATGTTTCCTTGCTACATGCGGTTTAAGTAACAAATATACTACAGGGACAGGTAGTAGTGAGAGGTAGATGCTTCAGGTCAATGAGAGAGAGTGAGGAGCCTCACAAACTGGAGGTTTTAATATAGACAGAATGCCGGTTGGCAAAAGTTTCCCGTTCTTGCGTGTTCACTCTTCTTGCTGCGGCACTTTTTTCACTTACTGTTACTATTATATACTATTATAAACTATTATAAAGGTACGGCTGTTTCTGGTTGGAAGACGAACAGCCTTGAACACTACAGAAACGGCGACTCGTTGACTCTGCTATTTTTCGTATCTGCCGCTACGATAACAGGAAGTTGCCATACACTTTGTTGACGTATTTCCAGTCGAAAAATGCGGAAGTGCGTAAAAGGTCTATTACATACAGTACAGTGTTTCCTCTAGGATTTTTTTCAGCTGTGGCGGCAGGGGGCGCCCATGATGATTATAAATGTAAAAAAAAAAAATTAATGTAGAATATAGGCTATAGTAAACTAACATGTATTTTTTTATAATTTTCACGCTGTCATTTACTTTTCCTTATATTTATAGCATATTGCTTTTCTATGTTTGATCTAAACCGTATTTTCTTAAAAAAACTTTACACAGCTACGTACGTAGTTCGGATATTTCATTGTAGTTTTAATGTAGTGTGCATTGCAAGTTCGTCCTCGTGTTTAGCGTACAGAGCTGTTACAAAGTCATGCAGTCCTGTTTGATAATCCGCACCGCTGTGATTGACAGAACAACCGACCAGTTATCTGACATCAGCAGCAATTTTATTTCACACCCGTACCATTTGACATAAAGACTGTGACCCCGAGCCGGTCACACCGCAAATCGTGCAGTTAAATATAAACCTTTATCGGTCTTCAGACAGATCTTAAACACAAATAAGCACGGGACATTTAAAAACGAGTCGAATTTTGGTCTTGGATGTTAGACCCGCATTTTACTCTTGTCTATTGAGTCCCGACCTGCATCTACAACACAAATGACACGCAAATAGCCTATTACACCCGTTAGATCAAATATTATGCGGTTCACCCGCGGGTACCCCGACCCTGCTGTTTCGTCTGAAAACAGATAAAGCAGTCTCACAGTCTGCCTCAAGTTTCTATTACCAACGTTCTTCTCTTCCACGGGAATAATGTAAGTTTCCTTACAAACAGATTCGACTATTAATGTCTTGCAGTCGCATATAAGTAGTATTCATTATTTAGCCTTTTGTTTTTGGACAAATATCTTATCATTTAATGTGAAACTTTGTGAGTGTTGATCTAAAGCACAGACGATTGACTGACAGCTGAGCGGTCAGCAGCGCGCTGCGGTTATCTATACTGAATAACTAATGGCCAGATAAGTTGATAATATGAGTACAGTGATTCCAAATGAATGTCCAAAAAACTCGTAATATGTCAAATCAAAAGTTTAATAATGTCTTTTCTCGCAGCCCTGCGCTGTGTTGGTGTAGATATGCGCCAGTGAACATCATATGCGTGATGACCTTGCAGCTTAAAATACCCTAAATTTATAGTCATAAAGATAAAAGTAAAACAACATTCGAAACTTCAAATGATGTATTTTTATTTGTGTAAACTCACAATAAGGAGAAAACCTTGTGCTTATTTATAATCATTAAAAACATGACGTGCTTTCTGCTGGTTTGGTTTTAGAGCGCGTCACAAAAAAAGAACAGAAACTCAAATATTTTTTTATTCGTTTTGTCAATTTAATAATTATTTAAGTGCAACATATTTCGTATAGGCTTATTTATTTAATTATTATTTCTCAAACAGAAACGTAGCTTAATAATCCTCTGTTGATTTAAATCTATTCGTGCATGAAACTAAGCCCATGGAGGAAATTATGATATTTTAGGACATTTATTTATAAATGAGTGAACAACGCAAATCCGGAAAGGAATTTATTTCTAGACAGCCAGTCTCGCAGAGCGGACATTTCGGTTGCTTTTTTGCGAGCTGACGCTGTGGGTTTTGTCTAGAAGGGATACAGCAAATGCCGAAAAGTTAAGGATTAGATTTGGAGGTAGGATTATTAGGATGAAAACAGCGGTTCTGGCTAAATTAGATACAAATACATCCTACAATCGTGTGAAATTTTGTGTTTAGAGTTGGGTTTGGTTAAAGGATTAGGATAAAACAGTGCTCATCCAACGAGATTTCGTTTGCTGTATCCCTTCTATCCACAACCGCAGGCGTGGCGGGGATGTTTTAGGAGTGGCGGGCCGCCACGGTTGAATGTATATAGCGGAAACACTGCAGTATCTTACCCAATCCAAGCAGCCTGTGTCCAAAATGCAGTGTCAGGTGTTCCTTCCTCTCTAAGGCTTCGGTCTACAGGACCATCTCTTCCTTCACTCACCGCTGCTCTACAAGAAAGATGACCAAGATATGAGTACAACTACTTTTGTGGCTTTCTTAGTACTTTTTGGTGAGTATAAGTGTTGCATTGCACCTTGTCCTGCTATAGGTGATGGTGTTATTTTCATTTGCATCAATGTCATTTCCTGTTTAAGTTGCACCCCTGCCCAGTTAGCCACGCACATTTTTTTTTCTTGTTTGTACATTTTTTGAGCTATTATTCTCCTAACTCTTACTATTTGTCATTACTTTCGCTCTGCTTATTTGTAAATGGCACATGTATTCTAGATGAGAGTTTACATAAAGCAATACAAGTCCGTTCACCTAGAGCACAAAATATGGAGTTCATAAGCATTATATGTAATACGTGTGAGCACACAGGATATGTCAGCTTATAGTTTATCATCTATCAAGAACTTTCTGTGAATATATAACCTTGATAATTATTGACTGAGTGAGATTGTGTCAAAAATAAAATCAATGAGTGAAATCAAACTTTAATGCTCTTAATCTCAATATTAGATTATAACTTGAGCCTGGACTTCACTGACGGGTACATTTTTTTTCTCATACGCTTCCTATCACTTAGTTTCTAACACTGAATCAGATGCATTGTGTTAACAGAGCAAAAGGTCATGGGTTTGAACTCAAGAAACACGTACTGAAAAAATATAGGGCTTTTCACACTGCGCTCAACCCTTGAGTTTTCTTCGTTCCAAAACCCACTTTTACCCCGGGGTTAAGGATCGTTTCACTGCTTTTGTGGCACTGCTTTTGTGGGGTTAACCCCGCATTGTGGTGCCAAACGCACGCAGTGTGAAAGGAAGCAGGGTTCGTATGTTATGACCTTATTTTAACACAGCAGAAGCAGCTTATCAAGGTGTTCAGGGTAGCTTGATAATTACAGACAGGTGTGTAGGAGAAGGATTGGAGACTCCTGACCCAGGGTTTAGGAATGTACAGTGTGAAACGTCTGATTATAAATACTCAGGGTTATCTCTTAACCCCTGGTTAAGTATGAACAATGTGAAACGGTTTAGAATAACCCGGGCTAACTATTTCAAGTGTTAAAAGCCCTTACTGTATGTACACAGCATTGCTGTGTATACATAGTAATGCACTGTAATATGTGATAATGCTTTGGATATAAGCATCTGCCAAATGCAATGTAACAATTGAAACTTTTTTAAACCAAGCATTGGGTCAAAATGGGACGAACCAAGTCCATTGGTCAGAATTAGTTTGCTAATTATTTTAATGCATGTTAATGATCTCTAACTGTGTGATCACACATACATCAGCACAGAACTGCTTTGTGTAATCTAATTGACATTTGCAAATGTGAACAATCTGTGTGTTTGAAGATTCATGTTGATATTATGCAGTGCCGAAAATAGTCCCCTGCTATTGAAAGCTACCAAGGGGACTATTTCAGGCACTGCGTAATATCATTGCACCTGCTGCAGCCATGTTACGGCAGCAAAGTCCTTGATTATTATGCCAGAGTTTTTGACGAGTACATTTGTAAATTATAGTTTAATAGGTTTGGGAAGATAAAAGAAATAAAAGCAAGCATTTATATACTTTTATATGCAAAATTCATTTAGCTCTTAATATGCTTTGGATCCATGGAAGAAATGCAGAAATTTCGTAAACATTAGGTTTATCAGGATCATTGCAACTGTTGTTGCATTCAAAGGATGTAACAACCACCACAATGTTGCAATGCTGTTACAAACCAAAGAATGTAATCACACATAATTGTTACTTATACCAATTTTTGGCTTCAATAAAGCATAAAAAAATCTGTAAATCAGATGTCATTGTTTTACATACCACACATAATCCTCTATGCCCATATACACACCGCATCTGTGGAGCTACATATCCCTGTCCCCATCGAGCACAGACTGCGTTATTCATAATATCTACATTTGCCTTTGACTTGCAGGACAGCCATTTGCCACATCACCCCAGCCTGCAACACTGCAGACAATGCCCACATTGATCTCCACAGGTGTTGTTGGTATAGAGATCATCTTGATGTTTTTGTTTAGTTTGACTTTTTTTATTCAGCAGTGATCCAACAACACATTCATCTTTACAGAAATTAGATGAGATAGAACTACATGTGATTATATTGCATTATATGTTTTGTGATGCTTGGATAGCAATATTGAGTGAAGTTGTTTACCTTCAGAATTATCAGGTCGGCTATTTCAGGTGTCCACGAATTGGGGTTGAATGAATGCCTGTTATAAGTACTCACACTAATGCGGACATGGTTTGCCCCCTCTGCTTTCTAAATCATGTACATCGGCCACAACTGTCAGAATCTCGTTGCTGTGGAAATAAATAAATATTATTAAACAATATATTTAACCTTTATCAGTTTTTTTTAAAGATTTTTCAGGTCTTTATAAAGATTGTTTAGGGAGCGTGTTAATTTTGTAACAGATGCCATGATGAACTATATTGTTGTTTTTGACCTTTAACTGTCACGGTTAAATCTGTGTCATGTTTTGTTTCTGTTCTGATCATTAGCACCTGGACATTCATTGATTAATCACCTGATTCATTCCACCTGTTTGTCATTAGTCTGTGTATTTATACCTGTGTTTGTGCAATACTGACTGCCGGTTCATTGTCATTTCTTCCATGTCTGTTCACGTTGGATGTTCCTGTGTTCATTACCTGCCCGTTGTTTGATTCCCGTGTTTTATTTCATGTTTTATTATTAAATGTCCTTATGTTTTGTGAACTCTGCACTTGTGTCTTTACTTCTGTTCCCCGTCTTGACATTAACCCTGTCTGTGAAATCCTGGCTAAAGTTTCAAAATCTAATAATGAGATTTGAAACATCATGGTTTGATTTCAATCTTTGACAGGATCTTACTCAGAAAGTATTAAAGATATCATGGTTATATTTTACTGTGTTCTTTACAATATTTTATAGAAAACAGTAAATCACAACAAAAGAACTTTCGCTGGGATTATATTTCATAATGTATTCTGCAGTGTGCAGCAGTCAAGACAAACTGATCAGAAATGAGGAATCCTCCACAAACATGTCTCCTATTCTTCTAAACAGAAACCATGTAAGTGTCACAGGTCGAAGCGGACCACAGGTGTCATGAGTCTCGCCCCTCCCTAGTTTCCACCTTGAGGAGGTCCCAAAAGCACCCCAATGACCAGACACACAAGAGCGTAAGTAAACTTTAACTTTATTTAATTTAATTAAAATATCGGTTAAGTCTTCCGAGAGGGTGCGCCTTTCTCCCACGTGACTTTATCCACTGTTTCCAGCTGATACTGGTTTCTGTGTTTCAGGTTGACTTCCCGTGGCGCCTTTCCTCCTTCCTGAGGCAAAGAGAGAGACACGGTGAGTAACACGTTGGACTGATGTGAGTACCTTGTGCCGCGGCGTCCGCTTCCGGGGCCCCCGCTCGGGAGACACCTAGGCGATGGGCAGATGGAGTTTCCAAGGCCAACTGGACTTCCTTAGGACGCAAAGATGGTTAGTATTCAGCTCTCCATGTATGCACAGAAAGGTAAGTAGCTTGGGTGTACAGAGGTGGATGCACAGGGGTAGCTGAACCTTCTCTTTGGGCGTACCAGGACGTATCCGAGGTAGGTAGCTTGTAGCTGGAACTTACAGGTGGGGGTTCAAGGTAAGTACTCTTAGTGTACAGACGGGGTAACTGGAGCTTCACTTTGGACACAGAGGGGCGTATTCACAGGTAAGTAGCTTGTAGCTCGGGCATACAGGTGCGTGTTCAAAGGTAAGTAACTCTTAATCTGGGCATACAGGTACGTATACAGGTACATGTACAGGAAGGGTAACTGGGTCTTCACTCTGGACATACGGCACTGAATGGTACTGCAGCTTTTTCAAATGCAAAACGTGTTATCTGTAGATGCAAAAAAGTTTAGATGTAGTTTAACAAACAAAAAATATATTTATAATACACGTAGAAGTCATACTGCAAGCTAAGTCAATAATATTACATAAGAGCTGTTACCTGTTAGGGTCAAATGGGGTAGCAAAGCACCCAGCAGAAGCATTAAGATGATCATGATGATGTTTCTCCGGTAACGCTGTTGGTAAGACTGAAGGACCCCTATGTGTAAATGTGTTGATAATAATTCATGTCTAATGGGCAGGTTCAGCCCACCAGCCTGTACTTCCTCTTTCACACCTACTTGATGTGCATCATGCTTTGCAAATATCATAGGTGATATATTTGTGGTCTCTATGAATGTACTGAACAAAACAAATGACACGTGGTGCCAATTGTTCACTCGGTTTTTAAACCTTACAACTAGCATTAGTTTAAATATTTTGGCACTCAACTAAAATAATGGAAGTAGTTTGTCAATTATTTGAGTGTATCTATCTGTATGATCACACATCTTGTGTTTGAACAATCTGTGTGTTTGAAGCGTATCCAAAATAAGACTACTCCCCAAAAAGTATATGGGTATTCCAATAAAATAAAGATAGATAAAAAATAAACAGGCAAGCATAAAATTATCCAGATATAAAGATATTTAGGACTGTTTAAAATACCGGCAAGACCACTGCTTGATACTTTTTACAGTGTGATGAGATCAACATTCAGGTGTAATAATGTCCCGGGGTAAAGACGACCCCGTGTGGTGAGCTTAAGGAATTGCAGATATTAAAATGATACATCTTTATTTCAAATAATATTTTATATAAGCCAATGCAAAGATTGTGGAATTGCTTCTTTCAAATCTCTTTTTTTTATAAAAAATTCTAATTTGTGACATGTTTGGCATGAAAGTTGTTATTATTAGCTTGTGTTAAGTAAATAATAATAAAACTGCAATCTAGTTTTCCCTGATTATCTCAGTTGTTTACAACGCAAAATTGAAAAACTGTTTTGCTGCAATTTCATGGCAGTGAGACACGTTGACTTATTGATGCTTGATGCTCAATGCTTTATTTAAAATCAGTTTGTGAGAAAATCAGAAATTCAACCATTAAACACACACACAACCACAAAACATAATGCATAGAGCATAGTTTGTGATGAGTACAGTGCAGTTGTAAATTGTTGTTTAATGAGTTGTTAAAAGATGACAGTTTGGAAAGATAAAAGAAATAATAGCAAGCATTTATATCACTTTATTATGCAGAATTCATTTAGGTGGTAGTGGTACTATTTCCTTGATCCATGGAAGAAATGCAGAAATTTTCATATAAACATTATGCAGATAAGGATCGTTGCAGTTGTTCCTGTTTACAAAGGATGTAACGCCCACCGCAATGTTGTTACAAACCAAAGGACCTCCTGAATCCCCCTGTTAAGAATGTAGACACATAATTGCCACTTATCACTATTTATCAGGGCCGTGCAGAGACCATTGGAGGGGCAGGTGCTCAAAGAATAAAAAGGGCACTTTGCTCGCCGACACGCAAGCACACAACTGAAACAAATAATAAAGTAATACAGAATAGAAAGATGATAAGTCTAACGTTTTTCTTTATTTTCCTTGCAAATAGAGTGAGACAGAATGACTTACAGTGCATTTCATTTAGTGTTTGTGTGTGTCAACACAGTATATGCAGTTTTGAAATTATATGATATTATATATTGCATTGTGACATTAAGATATTATTACGTTTACAGGCTTGTGTTTTTGTTGTCATATTTAAAATATAATTCTATTCTATTCTAATCCTGTTCGAAATTTGTATACAAAGAGAGTAGCCTATAGTTTTGAATCGTGTTTGTGTTGTGTTTTTGCACACTTTGATGCCTTGATGACAGGGCAATAAAATAATGACATTCATCTCTCCTTTCATTCATTTCATGAAGCCTCTAGTACTTTCTTTATTTTCAGGTAAACTAAAACTGGTTGCAAAGCTTGAGAGTTTTTGACTGAGT
The DNA here is from genome assembly GCF_030506205.2 of Paramisgurnus dabryanus. Classification (NCBI taxonomy): domain Eukaryota; kingdom Metazoa; phylum Chordata; class Actinopteri; order Cypriniformes; family Cobitidae; genus Paramisgurnus; species Paramisgurnus dabryanus. The sequence goes on along the minus strand of NC_133360.1, from coordinate 14,012,555 downwards.
TAATAATTTAGCACGAGTATGGCTATATTACCCAACATCAGCTCACATTGTCTTTTATCAAAGGCGAGTCCAGGAATCGTAAATTCAATGTGATACAAAAATTAAGATTTTTTTTTTTTTTTTTTTTACCATATTCATCGGATCTTGCTCTTCCAACAAACTCCGCGTGACAAGTGGATGACATTAGAACAGCGCGAGAGCGATTTGAAATCAAACTCCTCCGTATGATTTCCCGAATATTTCTCGCGGTACTTTGATGTCATGTGCGTTTCGGGTCTTGCATTGCTGCGTGAAGTTGAGCACACCTAAAAACTCGAGACAGCTACCTGTATGAACTTCCGGCAGAGAACGTCCCTGCCTTTGCCTCATCCATTGTTTTTATATGGGAATAATGTTTTATTTTCAGCGTGAGAAATACAAGGTGTGGCGTGTGAAGGCTGAAATGCGTGAGACTTGAGAGCCCTGTTTGCATCTAACGTTCTAGAGATGTAAATACACACAGGCAGCAATAAACAAAAGCTGTGCATGCTCTCCTCACGTTGTTCTTGTAAAATAATAATAATATAACAAGCATACCGCTTCGGTTCAATGCCGGCTCGAGGGGGATCCTCCCTGTACTGCGCACCGTGTCGTGCACGTGTGGGCGCTGCTAGCGCTGTGAGCTTTCCCTAAAGAGATTGTCCAATAAAAGGTCAATACGTCATCATGTGACTAATTTTATTTGCGGCTAAATTATTTTTTATTAATTTTACTAATAGTTAGATTGGGCAGGCCTTCACAAAAGGGCATTTAATTACAAAAAAATGCCTTGACAAAAAGGGCACTTTGGTCATCCAGGGGTAAAGGGGCAGGTGCTTGGGCACCCGCCACCCCCCCTCTGCACGTGCCTGCTATTTATGGCTTCAATAAAGCATAACATAATCTGTAAATCAGATGTCAATGTTTTACGTACGTAACACGATCCTTCACTGCCATATACACACATCATCTCTTCAGCTTTATATTGCAGTCCCCATCGAGCACAAACTGTGTCACTCATAATCTGCACGTTTGCCTCTTTGAGGGTTTGACTTAAAGGTCCGCTAGTAGTTATTCTTCCCCAGCCTGCAACACTGCAATCAGTGCCCACACTGATCTCCCCAGGTGTTTTTGGTATGGGAATCGTGTTGATCTTGTTGTTTATTTGGACTTGTGTTTCAAGCTGTAATCCAATAACACATTCATCTTTAGTAGACAGAAGTTAGATGAGAGAGAACTACATGTGATAATATTGTAATTATGTATTGTGATGCTTGGATAGCAATATTGAGTGTAGTTTTTTTTACCTCCAGAATCATCAGGTTGGCCATGTAAGGTGTTCTATTATCGGTCTTGTATTGTGGATGCTTGGTATAGTTTCTCACATTAATGCGGACATGGTTTTCCTGTTTGCTTTCTAAGTCACGTACACCTGCCACAACTGTCAGAATCTCGCTGCTGTGGAAAGAAAGAAATCTTATTAAACAATATATTTATTTAACCTGTATCGGTTTTCTTTAGAAAGGTCTTTTCATAAAGAGTGTTTAGGGAGTGTGTTAAGTCTGGAATAGAAGTCATGGTGTCATTTATTTTTTATGTTTAACCAGGCTAATATCTCAAAATCGAATGATAAGATTAGGAGCATCAAAATTTGATTTCAATCTTTGACATCAGTTTATTTTCACAATCTTCTTTACATTTATTTTATAGAAACAGCAAATCAGTAAAAATAACTTCAGAAAAATTTATATTTCATAATTTCATGATGTTTCTGTGTTGTAGAGTAGTTTTTTTATGAGAACATTTGAATATATCTGAGATTATGATTGTTATGATTGCAGCTCAGACTAAATGAAACCTTACCTGTCTCTGCAATGTGCAGCAGTCAAGACAAACTGATCAGAAATAAGGAATCCTCCACAAATGTGTCTCCTATTCTTCTGAACAGAAACCATGTAAGGTCTGGAGTGAGGTGTTGCTTCCCAGACGGCAGACGACTCTGGGCCGGATCCGCTCCGAGTCATCTGCTGTCTGGGTTTAGTGCCATTCACTATACACACCTTGACACTGGCTGAGAGAGAAATATCAGTCAACTTAATCAGTATGAGAAACATCTGAATAATGCATCACCAAAGACAGTCCCATATTGAGTCTTGTTAATGGAAATGTGTTACACTTTATATACAGCTTCCTTTTTTTTTGATGCAACGCTCATTTGTTAGTTATGATAAATCTGAATAAGATGGACATTTACAGAGTAAAACATGAATCTTACAAGTGAAGCTCAGGTTTGGCAGCAGAGAGACCAACAGGAGCAGAGAGATGATGTGTCAGGCTACTTGAGCAATTTACTCATGCAAATTTTCTGACTCACTTGCACATTATCTGCTTTACACTAAATTGTAAAATGTTCACCTTCGTTTTTATCACAGTAATGTTTTGAGAATTAAATATTTTCCCCCTTTAAAATATTTATGCATACACAGAATATGCACAGTATATGTACACATAGATGTTGAAGTGTTATGAAAATCCTCTTTAGATTTGTACATCCTTTTTACTAAATGGTTATTTTGGCAGTGCCCAATCATTTGATAGCTGTGTGCAAGTAAAAATAAAATTTTTAGAGGAATTTAAATAATTCTGAATAACTTGATTTCTTTTGCAAGAGATGTGTGATGTTTGTGGAGGTTTGTGGTTGTTCATGTGTGTGTAGTTTAGACAAAATGAGCTATAGTTTCAGAAACAGTGTGTTAGCAAATAAAAAAAGTTTATTCATTTTAGTACATTTTTTTCCTAATTTACTAAGAGAGACTTGATGGTTATTAATATAAAAAAATGTGAAATGTGTTAAACACACACAACACATGGATTAAAGGTCTGCATTCTGAGGTTTCTTTTATTTAGCTCATGGGGTTTTCATAGAGATGTTTTTCATAATTCAATTTAGGTGAGAAGAACTTAAGAGAAGCTGCTGAGTTTTATCTGTTTTATTTGATGGCATATTTACACACCAAACCTTATTCAATACAGTAATGGTTTTGCATTAAATAATGTTTATCTGTGTATTTTGATTGTACTTTAAATTCCTTTGAAGATGTTTTAGTAATGGGGTTAATGGATTACTTAAAAATTACTTCAATTGGTACTAATGTTTACATCAGTAAAAATATTAGGTGCTACTGAAGTTATTTTTAAAGTTTTTTTTTCACCTTAAACTTTTCACTTTAAGTTACCAATTTAAGTATTTTTTAATTAGAGAAGCTTTCACTTTTTACAAGGTAAGCTTTAACATTTAAGGTTTGAACAAATGAGTTTGTCACCTTGGCTTGTGTTCACACTTTTAATCATTTTTGTCAGCAACTGTGGTTTATTAAATTAATGATTTCTGTGTTTAGTGGTGCTGCTTTCAGCTCTCCTGGTCCGATTAGTTTAGATCAGCATAAAACAACTGTGAAATGTAAAGTTATGTATGCTGCTTTCATATATATTTTCTGTCTTAATTTTTTGTTGAATCAAGTCAGATTTACAAGTCATTTAACTTATTATTATTTATCTTGACAAACAATGAGTTGCTACAACTTACAAAATAAAGCTGGAATGACTTGACTCTAAGAATGAGTAAAATAATATACTATCAGTAACATCAAAACACAAACTTTGCTTTTTATACTTCACTATAATGAATTATAAAAGCTTAGTTAAAAATTGACAACTACATTTTTGTATTAGAAGAACAAGGTCATTGAAAATGTGGTATTGATCAAATTAACTCTATAACCAGTGCATCCGTCAAACCCAAAATCTTCCTTATCAAAAACCACCACATGCTGTATGTGTTTGTTTGTCACGAATGTAGACCATGTATGGGCGGCTGTGTGGAATGGACTCCTTACCGTTATTTCCTCCTATTTTAAGACTTTTTAAACTATTTAAACGATTATGAGAAACTGTTATTAGTGTAGTCTGATTACCTGGGGTGCAGGAGTGCAGCAGTAGCAGTGTAGTTATGAACCAAAAGATGCTCATTGTAGTCACTGTTCAGTCCAGCGATGTGTGAAGCACAGTGAAGTCGTCTTCTGATTTATTATTGAGTAAAGGGACTCAAACCAGGAAGATAAAGCTGGAAATTAATCCATGCACCAAATTCAGATCAGTTTATTTAATTTAACATTGAAAAGTGCTGATCTTCAGCGTTTGCTAATTTATCATGAATTAACCACACTTTTGGTGATAAGACCAAACATGCATGCTTATGTCAGCGATATCCAATCTGTCTCCTGGAAGACCACTGACAAACCCTAATCTGATGCAGACATATGTGCCAGTAATGTTTAATCTCACAGATCTTTATTTACTGATCGAATTTAAGAGTTTTTTCTGTTCTTATGTAACTGCAGTGGAGTAAAATGATACAGAAATAAGATAAGTCAAGATCTGATGAGATGTGCCTGTATGTGTCATTTATAAAAGAGATCCATAACATGTTGATTTTTTTAACTTAATTTCTTTATTTATTAAGAAAGTAATATATTACTTTTTTGCATCTTCTGTATAATAAAAAAAACATTTTTATTTTTCAGTCTATAATGTTGAACATGCTGCTTGGAGGTGGAAGCAAAACTTTTGTGATGTAAACAGCTCTGTTTCATGGCAGTGATGGTAAAATGTGTATTTGCTGGTAGCATTAAATCAATCATTTTTTTTAGGTTAAAACTAAATTGACATTATCAAGACACCGAACACCGCTTAGGTATAAAGACCAGAATACATGCTTGGAAAAAATCTGGAAGTTCTGTTTGTGTGTGTGTTGTCTAAAAACAGGGATGGATTAAGACAAAAAATCAGCCGACAATAAAAAATACAAATATACTAAATAAAATAATTGAGTGAATACATATTTACAATGAGCACTTAACTCAAATAACTAGGGTGTAATATTTGAGCAAGTGCAGAACCAATTAAAATGACAACACTGTACTGAATGTTTATAAACTTCTTGTGGAGTTTTGTGTGGGAGTGAAGGAAATGCTATTGCAATCGGTATTTGCCAGTCCAAACCTAAAGGTTTTTATCATGGAGCTTTTCAGCGCCACCTTTCCTTGTTGGTTTGTTCAACAGGCAAAAGGAAGTGTTGATCATCAGCTTTTACTGATCTACACTCTTAGAACGAATGTGTTATAAAACACATTAAAGTGGATTCTGGGACAACACATTACAAACTAATCATAAAAGAGTCCAATGGCGGGTGGGTGGTGTGGGTCAGGATCTCTTGGCAACGGCAGGGCAGTTCAGAGGAGGTCCTGGGTCGTATGGCCAGGATGGTCCAGGGTCGTGGGGCAAGCATGGTCCTAGAACATGGGGCAGATGTGGACCTGGGTCATGGGGCAGGCTAGGACCTGGGTCATGGGGCAGGCTAGGACCTGGGTCATGGGGCAGGCTCTTGAAGAACATTGGGAACAGCAGAAGAGAAGGCAGACCACACACACCACAGGGCTATGGCAAATTCAGGAAGTATAACATGGATGAAACGTACCTCTGTAATATTGGGTTCATGAACAAACTATGGACAGCTGTATTTTTTTAAACTGATGTTAACAAAAATTAACAAATACAGTAACAAATGTTCTACCAGAAAGACTAGAAGATAGGTTAAGAATTGATATGAGTTTATTTTACAGTAGGTAGCAACCAAGGCTGGAATGTAACACAGTATAGTTCTTTGGCGTAGGCCCCGACCATAGTTCAAATCCGGGGGTCACGGATTCTTGTGGTTCCTGTCTGGAGATGAAGACAGGCCAGAATCGAATCCCCCTCGAGTATGGACGGAACCGACCTGGTGATGGTGGCAGGGAGGGTGGGTTGTAAATGCTGGCATCAGTATCTGCGAACGCAAAGACAGGTGAGTGCGAGGCTTATATACTCTGTATCAGGGATGATTGATTGCGCCTTGTGAAATGAATGACGTAACATTCGAGTTTCCTGGTAGAACTTGCGCTACGCTACGCTAAGCTAACATTTCTACCAGAAAGACTCGAAAATAGGTTAAGTATTGATATAAGTTTATTTAACAGTAGGTAGCAACCAAGGCTGGAATGTAACACAGTATAGTTCTTTGGTGTAGGCCCCGGCCATAGTTCAAATCCGGGGGTCACGGATTCTTGTGGTTCCTGTCTGGAGATGAAGACAGGCCAGAATCTAATCCCCAAAAATTGGTAACGATGATCGGTACCCACCAGTGTTTCTTAGAGGTTTCTGAAACAGAGATAAGAGAAATTGTTATCCACTGACATTGACGGATGCCGTAAGAGGCCATGGGATTGCTGCTTAGGCCGTTGAAGGCAGCAATATACCAGAGAGAGATAGGCTGGAGAGATAGGCTGAAAGATAGGCCGCGTAGGCCGTAGAAGGCAACGATATGCCTAGTGGGAAAAGGCCACGTAGGCTTTAGAAGGCAACGATATGCCAGATAGAGATAGGCTGCGTAGGCCACAGAAGGCAACAATATACCAGAGAGAGATAGGCTGGAGAGATAGGCTGAAAGATAGGCCGCGTAGGCCGTAGAAGGCAACGATATGCCTAGTGGGAAAAGGCCACGTAGGCTTTAGAAGGCAACGATATGCCAGATAGAGATAGGCTGCGTAGGCCACAGAAGGCAACAATATGCCTAGTGGGAAAAGGCCAAGTAGGCCTCTGGAAGGCAACGATATGCCAGAGAAATAGGCCGCGTAGGCCATAGAAGGCAACGATATGCCAGATAGAGATAGGCTGGAGAGAAAGGCTGAGAGATAGGCCACGTAGGCCGTAGAAGGCAACGATATGCCTAGTGGGAAAAAGCCGCGTAGGCTTTAGAAGGCAATGATATGCCAGACAGAGATAGGCCGCGTAGGCCATATAAAGCAACGATATGCTTAGTGAGAAAAGGCCGCGTATGAGAGGCTGCTATGAAGGGCAAAGATATGCCAGGGTTAGATAGGCTGCGTAGGCCGTAGAAGGCAATGATATGCCCAGTAGGAAAAGCCAACAGGTTAGCTTGCAATAAGATTCACCACCACCAGTATTGACAAAAGATACATACCATTAACATGTCCGTAAATGTTGACCGTAACGTCAGCAGTAGAGGATATCCGTAGAAGGCTGCCACGTTAGGCTTGAGAGCAGATGGCCGCGTAGGCCGGAAAATAAAGCCTTGTTAGGCTTGATATCAGATAGGCCGCAGAAGGCAACGTTATGCAGGGTGAGAAATGATATAAATGGTGCAAAGGCCATGATATAGCATGGTTGAATACGCCACCACCACCAGTAATTTGCTTAAAACATACCTTGATTATTACTTGCCATTATTGAATTGAATGTCATAGTGTTTTCCTGCACACGGTGAAATTAGGAGCTCGGCTTCTGATGAAGAGAGACAATTGATGTATGCATGCTTTTATATTGTCATTATAAAAGTAGGGAGAAGATTAGATGGTTACAAACAAATCTGACTGATGCTAAAGATTGCACGGTGTCACTGTTGTGTCTTGTGTTTCCCCAGTCTTGTACTCTTTATTTGAAGTTCTGTAATGTCATCCATGTCTGTAGTTCTTGTAGTTCGTTGGTCCTTGTTCTAGATTATTTCCCAGGTGTGTCTTGATATCTTGTTTACCCACATGAATATATACAGTCCTTGTGTTTCAGTTGTCCTTTGTTGAGTATAGTTTGCTGTCATCACTTTTTGGTCCTGTATTCTGGTCTTCATTCTGGTTCTGCTTTGTGCACTTTTGGGTTTTTAAGAAATAAACCATTGCATTTGGATCCGTTGCCTTGTCTTGCCTGCTTCGCCATGACACACAGAGGATTATAAAATTCTCAGTTTACGATGTAAATTAAGACCCCCCAAAAACTGAGGAGCGGTATCAGTAGGGTTGTGTAGTTGATAGATGGACGTACTCCGAAAGTAATAGCCTTCTAGATGAAAGTTTACAGCTTAAACTTTGACTAACCATAATAGCATGATTAAACGTGACAGTTTTGTGCTAACAGTCTTACATATGCACTAAAGTTCTGAATTATTTGTTTAATGAAGATCCTCCGCCACGCTGGCATTCCAGAAACGATCGAGGACGTGAAACGTGACCACCTGCGTGCACGCGGCAAGTGCGCACGGCCCAATACTAACGAAAGCTTATTTCTTGTACATGTAGCAATTATGAATGTTCAAATCCTTGCAGCCATTTACAATTAGAGTTCCTGGACGTTGATAAAGAGCCCTGATGTTAATGCAGGCACTGAAAATAAAGCACTTATAGAACTGCATGTCCGTAGTCTGTGTAAAAACATGTATATAGTTTTAAAACAGCTTGCCTCATGTATGCAGCCGTGCTGTTATAATGGTTTAAATCCTAGCAGCCGGTGTAATGTGGTTATATGGAAAGTTGATGCATGTTTTGCTATTTTCTTGAGGATGCAGAGTAAGTGGATTGTACGAATCTAATTCCAGACAAAGTTCCTTGTAAAGTTATCATTTAGAATCATAACTGCATGATTTTTGGCTTTCCCAGATGAAAGATTCCCATCGTGAAACATCATCACGAATTCTATGATCGTGGCTCTTCGTCGGTGGTACAGTGTCGTACAGTGGGAGAAGTTTAAAGACAGACGTTTTCCTGGTCTTGCGTCCAAGATAGCCTACAATAGTTTTCTGACAGTGTCAGAAATTCAGCATGATCACCGCACAATGCGTTTGCTGCTACAATCTTGTCAGAGTGCAAAAATCCTGTGGTATATTCCAGGCTTTAAACAAAACATTGAATTAAATTAGAAACAAGTTATTTCAGATTCCAATTCTCCAGTCATGTTGGAATTCATTAAAACAGCATATGACGATTAGAATTAAATAGTTGAAACACATAAGATAATCGAACAACACTATATTTGAACATAACACCACTCAATGAAATATTTTGACATTATTTCCATTGGGTTCCATGTTAAAACAAGAAGGAATTGTGTTTGTATTCTGTATAGCTGGTGGCACCACCATTTCGGGCGAAACATACGATGCCAACGTTCAACAGCACTTTAAATAGGAATTACGTGCTGTGATTTAAAAGCTAGCAGTCACATTACATCTTCAAACCATTATTCAGAAATCCACTGATGCCTACCCATGCGCATATTCTGTGTGCCTGCGTCGCAAACAAAGCACAATGTGCTTAATGGTTTAAACTGATGCAGCCTGTTGTGTTCTTGAAGAGGCAAGGCGCGCGTTTTTCAACTGTAAGTGAGGTCTACTGCATAACAAACAAACTCAAAATGAGAGTTTACAGGCTCAACTTTTGTTGAAACATCCGCAGAATGCGCACCGACCAAAACAACGGCAAGCCCTCAGGAATAACACCAATGCACGTTTTAATTGTATTAAATACACCACACAACCTCAGCTCCGTCTCCATATTGCACTGTAAGACATGGTCATTAGTCCCTTTCACACATACAGTCTTTACTGGTAATTTACTGGTAAATTGCAGTTAACATGTCATGTGTGAACAGAACCTTTCCGGTAAATCAGTGCTCCCAATTTACCAGTAAGACAGGTTGTAAGATTACCAGTAATTTACCGGTAAGCGCTATGTGTGAACGAAAAATATAGGATTACCGGCATTTAGAATGGACGACGTCAGACCGCGCTGACAGATCGGGCCAATCAGAACGTTTTTAAACAGATGACACGTTTACCACCGCCCTGTTTACGTTCGTTTCCACACCCATAGAGACAGAGCGCAGTTATGCAAATTTGAAAAACACGCCCACCGGGGGGAAAACAATCCAACCGTCTCCATTGACTTTGTATTGCGAGAGGCTGCCTCCTTGTCATTTCTGGCTTATAACAAAAAACCGAATAATGCCTAAAAGCTGCTGTGTGACAATATGTACAGCTAACAAGCCAAAGAACCCAGAAATAAGTTTTTATAAGCTGTCGAGCAGTAAAACCCAACCTTTAAGGAGAAAAAAGTGGATCGCCGACTACATTTCCCCCTAGTGGACGCAGTTCTACTAATAGGAGTACTATGAAAAGTTGCCTTTTTTCCACTTTTGTGTCTTTAAACGCTCGTTTTTTGAGGTCGACAGCTTATAAAAACTTATTTCTGGGTTCTTTGGCTTGTTAGCTGTACATATTGTCACACAATAGTTTGCAGCATGTCATGCATTGCATACACGCCGTATTTAATGTGCGAAATTTTCGCGAGCAATAGCTGTTCATTCAAGTCGATTCAATGTCTTTGCTTCACAAAACATTCACGTACGGTTAAAACCAATAATAAGCGGAGCATTTGGTATTGTAGATGAAAGACAAAGATCATGTGATGAGGAAGAAAACAAACTTCGGCATTCTTCCAAACCCGTGCAGGTGCAGTGCTTCGCCAATCAATGATGATTAGTGACATCTGCTGCGGGCGTTCAGAGTGTACGACAGTCAATATTATGGTTACACTTTACAGATCATCCAAATGTTCTTGCACTGTTCATAAGAGGGATAACGCCCTGTGGTATCCTTCCCTGTGTACTGCAGGGTTACACACTTTAAAGGAAGCTTGCAGACTTCCTTTTTAAGTCTTTAACCTTCTGTGAGAGCTCCTCGCGATGGTGCAGGTGAAACAAAACGAGATGAGGAAATCCCAGGAAAACAGTTTGAATGCCCGATAAATCACTCAACATTTGAAATGGCGTGTAATGTAACTAACGCTTTAGTGTACATATGCACTGAACATCGAGCGTGTAAATGCTGGCATCAGTATCTGCGAACGCAAAGACAGGTGAGTGCGAGGCTTATATACTCTGTATCAGGGATGATTGATTGCGCCTTGTGAAATGAATGACGTAACATTCGAGTTTCCTGGTAGAACTTGCGCTACGCTACGCTAAGCTAACATTACTGCATGGTTAGTTCATGTTATTTAATACAATATCAGTTAACAAGTAAAGTCATTTTCTTTGGCTAAATGTTATATTCTTGTCCTTATAGGGGAAGTGGCTGGGTGTGTGGAAGGGGTTTTCAAGATACCTCTCTGAAATGACTTTTTGCAGGTTGGGATGTCTGCATCATACACAGCTCACCACCACAAACAGCATCAATGTATAAAAGCATGTCAGCACGGTGAAGAGGTTCAGTTTCACAAGACTAAGTGGTGGTTTCCCGAACAGGAATTAGACTAGTCCTAGATTAAAATAAATGTTAGAGCTGTCCAAACTGAAAACAACTTGCAGTGACATATCTTAAAATACATCAGTGCCCTTTGTTTTGCCTCAAAATGCACACAAATAATGTTTTCAGTAAGGCATGTTTGTTAAAACTAGTTATATTTCCTAATTAAACTAAGGCCAAGTCCTGGTTTAAGCTAATCCCTGTCCGTGAAACCACCCCTTAAAGTTCACTGTGAACATCAACACCTGATCTCAATCACACAGAGCTCTATTAGGATACACTCTTAGAAAGGATTTACACATCTTTGTGCATTAAGCTTTTAACACATTATGTGTCGCTTTGTGTTGATTTTGTGTTAAAATATAACACAAGTTGTGTTAAAAGTAACACAAAATGTGTTGTTTCAATAATAACACAGAGATGGGTGGATTCCGGGAAAATACATTTAATGTGTTGTCGAAGAATCCACTTTAATGTGTTTTATAACACATTCATTCTAAGAGTGTAGATCAGTAAAAGCTGATGATCAACACTTCCTTTTAAATGCAGTTAGATATTAAATAAACTGATCTGAAATCAGGAAGATTGCATGTTGAACAAACCAACAAGGAAAGGTGGCGCTGAAAAGCTCCATGATAAAAACCTTTAGGTTTGGACTGGCAAATATCGAGTGCAATAGGATTTCCTTCACTCCCACACAAAACTCCACAAGAAGTTTATAAACATACAGTACAGTGTTGTCATTTGAATTGGTTCTGCACTTGCTCAAATATTACGCCCTAGTTATTTGAGTTAAGTGCTTATTGTAAATATGTATTCATTCAATTATTTTATTTAGTATATTTGTATTTTTTATTGTCGGCTGATTTTTTGTCTTAATCCATCCCTGTTTATAGACAACACACACACAAACAGAACTTCCAGATTTTTTTTCCAAGCGTGTATTCTGGTCTATATACGAAAGTGGTGTTTGGTGTCTTGTTAATGTCAATTTAGTTTTAACCTAAAAAAATTATTGATTTAATGCTACCAGCAAATACACATTTTACCATCATGAAACAGAGCTGTTTACATCACAAAAGTTTTGCTTCCACCTCCAAACTAGCAGCATGTTCAACATTATAGACTGAAAAATAAAAAAGTTTTTTTATTATACAGAAGATGCAAAAAAGTAATATATTACTTTCTTAATAAAGAAAGAAATTAAGTTAAAAAAATCAACATTTTATGGATCTCTGAATACTTAAATAAGATAAGTCAAGATCTGATGAGATGTGCCTGTATGTGTCATTTATAAAAAATGACACATACAGGCACATCTCATCAGATCTTGACTTATCTTATTTCAGTATCATTTTACTCCACTGCAGTTACATAAGAACAGAAAAAACTCTTAAATTCGATCAGTTAATAAAGATCTGTGAGATTAAACATTACTGGCAGATATGTCTGGATCAGATTAGGGTTGGTCAGTGGTCTTTCAGGAGACAGATTGGATATCGCTGACATAAGCATGCATGTTTGGTCTTATCACCATAAGTGTGGCTACTTCATGATAAATCAGCAAACGCTGATGATCAGCACTTTTCAATGTTAAATGAAATAAACTGATCTGAATTTGGTGCATGGATTAATTTCCAGCTTTATCTTCCTGGTCTGAGTCCCTTGACTCTGTATTAAAGCAGAAGACGACTTCACTGTGCTTCTCACATCGCTGGACTGAACAGTGACTACAATGAGCATCTTTTGGATCATAACTACACTGCTACTGCTGCACTCCTGCACCCCAGGTAATCAGACTACACTACTGTAATAACAGTTTCTCATAACCGTTTAAATAGTTTAAAAAGTCTTAAAATAGGAGGAAATAACGGTAAGGAGTCCATTCCACACAGCCGCCCATACATGGTCTACATTCGTGACAAACAAACACATACAGCATGTGGTGGATTTTTGATAAGGAAGATTTTGGGTTTGACGGCTACCCACTGAAAAAAAGAGTGAGTAAAATAATATACTATCAGTGACATCAAAACACAAACTTTGCTTCTTATACTTCACTATAACGAATTATAAAAGCTTAGTTAAAAATTGACAACTAAATCTTTCTATTAGAAGAACAAGGTCATTGAAAATGTGGTATTGATCAAATTAACTCTATAACCAATGCAAATAAAAAGTTGGATTTACTTTAAAAAAAACTTCATCAAGTGGATTCCACATAGCTTTGTTAAGAAATGTCAACAAATAAAATGTAAGTTGTATTTACTAATAAAGTTTGTGTAAAATTGACAATTTAAATGTTGCATGGACTAAAGAAATCCTAGTAAAGTCACTATTATGAAACATTTAATTGATGACAACAAAATTAAAAATTATAATTTAATAACTCCATAACAACGAATCAATCAATCAATCAGAGTGCAGCTGCTCAATACAACCTTGATTTAATTACAGTTAATCAAATATATCACAAACATATTTGAAATGCAATGTTTGCACTGTCTAGCAATGTGTGTTTATATGTAAACTAAAACAAACGTTTTTCTTTATAAAACTTTGCATATCATCAAGTTTATGGAGTAGGCTCGCATGTTTTTCGGTTGGAGGGCTTTAGAAAAGGTCAAGTGATTTCCGGTAAGGGAACATAGGGACCATATGCTCACTGTTTTTTGCATTGCATGGAATTTTTAGATAAATAAATGTTAGAGCTGTCCAAACTGAAAACAACTTGCAATGCCATATCTTAAAATACATCAGTGCCCTTAGTAAGAAATGTTTGTTAAAACTAGTTATATTTCCTAATTAAACTAAGGCCTAGTCCTGTCTTGAACTAATTCCTGTAACCACCCCTATAATCTTTAAATATCATTTCTTGCCATTTTTTTATGTGCTCCTCTGGTGAAACACTGGCCCCTCCTTGGCCCCCCTCAGGGCTGGACTGGGACAAAAAATTGGCCCTGGCATTTTGGTCCAGACCGGCCTACTACATAGGATCACAAATCTTTGTGCAACCTTGACTACCAACTCCATATAATGATTAAGTAGAAAAGTATAAGAGCGGACACGTGACATTACAAAAATGTAAGCGCTGTAAAAGGCTTTGCAGATTTTAAAAATAATAGTGTTAGCCAGGTAGTTCACAATGTTTAAACTAACCATTCTGAACACCTTATGATAACACCAGGACCTGATAAATGTTACAATGAAGTCGCAGTCTTCTCTGAGCCACGAGTCCCATTACAGTGTGTGCAGAATATTTTGATCACTTTTTTCTGAACACCTTTTACCAATTCCAAAACGCAGTAATTTTAATATCCAACATTAATTTTGTATATCTTTTCCTTTCATCCTATTTTATGCCCTTGCTGCCCGAATCAGGATTTCTTGTATATTGGTCAAACCTCAATTTTGCAACTTCCATGCATGGCATCTTTCTTATGGACTTTAAATAATAAATTTCCAGTTTGCGTAATAAACATTTTTTTTTTTTAGCTCATTTTAAATGTAAAAGAAAATGTGCCAAATAATTCTGCACACTTGAATATAAGGTGTTTTTTTCTCCAGCCAGACATCATTAGCAATAATGTATTACTTATAAATGCCTTATTTACAAAATGAATGGTAGTTATTAAGATTAATTTGGTTTGGAATTAGTAAATATGTTTGATAAAAACTGTGATCAAAAGTTTGATGTAGCTACCTAATAATTTTGCCCACACTGTATTTGATTGCAGTGTAATCACTGTCATTTTGCAAACAGCCATTGGTCCATCACTTGTGTTTTTGACTGCGTTTTATGAAGAGGATATCTAACAACAGTGTTTTAGATGCAGTTCTGCTTACCACACGTCCACTCGAGTCGGTTCTTATTTTGACAGACGCACACTAACTCTGCATGCTTCATAAAATGCCATAAAAGTTGTGATTGTGCTAGCCAAATGTCAAATAAAACTGAACCAATGGGCTGCTGATTAGGTGTCTCCTGGGCCGGTCTCTCCAAAAAAAAACATCTTACGCTAACTTTAAAAAAAATGCAGTACATTGCCACCGCGCCTTTTAGCGCCATTAATGCAACACATTCTCACCCCATGGCGTCAATATTTGACGCCACTTGACCATGCGTCAATATGTTACGCGGAGGGTATACCTTTCGCGTCATTTTTTGACGAACTGGGGACTTCAATACTATTACGTCCGTTGCATTCTCTTTCCTATTTTCTTACCATTTTCGCGTCGGTTTAGGGTTAGATTACGCAAAATTAAACAGTGTACGCGAAATTAAACAGTTGTCACCTGGCGTTGGGGTTAGAGTTAGGTACGACAGTTGTCACCTGGCGTTGGGGTTAGAGTTAGGTTTGGGTAGGGATGTCATTATGTAAATCTAACCCTAAACCGACGCGAAAATGGTAAGAAAATAGGAAAGAGAATGCAACGGACGTAATAGTATTGAAGTCCCCAGTTCGTCAAAAAATGACGCGAAAGGTATACCCTCCACGTAACATATTGACGCATGGTCAAGTGGCGTCAAATATTGACGCCATGGGGTGAGAATGGGTTGATTAATGAATTACATTAAAACAAAGAAAGAAAGCAACGGGCTGCATTGCGCGTTGTACGAGTGTTATGGGCTGTTCAGACAAAAATAGTGTTAGATGTATGATACGTCTGTATGATACTCGCCCTCTGTATCTTGTGTCAGATCATCGCTCTGTCCATCTGACACAAGAAACAGAGGGGTGTAGCTTGTTAAGAGATGATTGGACCAGCCCCGTGTCAGTATGGAAAATTAACCAATGGGCCGCTGTCCCTGCTTTATGGGCCGGTCGTTGGCCAATAAAAAAATATAATATTATATTCACCGGCCCCCAAGGATGTCGGCCCACCGGGCATTTGCCCGGTATGCCAGATTACCAGTCCAGCACTGGCCCCCCTAGACTGATTAGATCTAACTCAATAAAATTAAGGCAACATTTTCCAACTAATTTTTGTAAGTTTATTGAACTGATATTTTAAATAAGGACAACTTAATAATATGGATAAATATGGATTTCAATGAATGCAAAAATATTAAGTAGCATTTTAAGAAAAAGCTAATAAATTAAGTACAACGTATGTCAAAATATCAGCATATTATACACAGACTTAATTAAAATAGGTAACTTTTAAATGAAAAATACTTGTTAATGTCATCTGATTAATTAATTAATTAATTATTTTATTTATGGTTTGTTGTTGTTCTTTTATTCAGAGTAATACTAACAGCACTATCAAAATGTTAGAGAAATTATGACAGACTTATTGTTCCTGTATTCAATGGTAGAGCATTGCATTGGCAGCATAAAAGGTCATGGGTTTGAACTCGGGGAACACATAATGAAAAAATATGTATACTTTGTAATGCACTGTAATATGCTTTGAATAAAATGCATAACAACTGATGCTGATACCTGATTGGTAAGTGTGTTTTGGAAGTCCCAAACTATCCCAATAGACAAAATTATACTGGGTTATTTTAAACATCAGCACAGAACTGCTTTGTGAAATCTATGTGACATTTGCAAATATAAATGGTTGGGTTTGAAGATTCATATCCAAAATACACATAAGACTGGGCAAAATCCCCAACAAGTATATGGATACCCCAATAAAATTAAGATAGATAAACTTAAAATAATCAAATTTGTGACATGTTTGGCATGAATGTTGTTATTATTAGCTTGTTATAAGTATATTATCCTTATTTAAGGAAATGTTGCAATTTCATGACCGTGAGACACGTTGACTTATTGATGCTTGATGCTCAAAGCTTTATTTAAAATCAGTTTGTGAGAAAATCAGAAATTCAACCATTAAACACACACACAACCACAAAAACATAATGCATAGAGCATAGTTTGTGATGAGTACAGTGCAGTTGTAAATTGTTGTTTAATGAGGTGTTAAAAGATGACAGTTTGGAAAGATAAAAGAAATAATAGCATGCATTTATATCACTTTATTATGCAGAATTCATTTAGGTGGTAGTGGTACTATTTCCGTGATCCATGGAAGAAATGCAGAAATTTTCATATAAACATTATGCCGATAAGGATCGTTGCAGTTGACCTTGCGTACAAAGGATGTAACGCCCACCGCAGTGTTGTTACAAACCAAAGGACCTCCTGAATCCCCCTGTTAAGAATGTAGACACATAATTGCCACTTATCACTATTTATGGCTTCAATAAAGCATCAAATAATCTGTAAATCAGATGTCAATGTTTTACGTACGAAACACGATCCTCCACTGCCATATACACACATCATCTGTGGAGCTACATATTCCCATCCCCATTGAGCAGCACAGACTGTGTTATTCTCAATCTGCACGTTTGCCTCTCTGAGGGTTGGACTTAAAGGGCCGCTAGTAGTTATTCTTCCCCAGCCTGCAACACTGCAAGCAGTGCCCACACTGATATTCACAGGTGTCATTGGTATGGGAATTGTCTGGATGTTGTCGTTTAGTTGGACTTTTTTATCCAGCTGTAATCCAACAACACATTCATCTTTAGTAGACAGAAGTTAGATAAGATAGAACTACATGTGATAATATTGTAGTTATGTATTGTGATGCTTGGATAGCAATATTGAGTGTAGTTTTTTTTTACCTCCAGAATCATCAGGTCAGCCATGTAAGGTGTGTTACTATTGGTCTTGTATTGTGGATGCTTGATATAGTTTCTCACATTAATGCGGACATGGTTTTCCTGTCTGCTTCTTAAGTCACGTGCACCTGCCACAACTGTCAGACTCTCAGTGCTGTGGAAACAATGAAATCTTATTAAACAATATATTTATTTTACCTGTATCGGTTTTCTTTAGAAAGGTTTTTTCATAAAGAGTGTTTAGGGAGTGTGTTAAGTCTGGAATAGAAGTCATGGTGTCATTTATTTTTTATTTTTAACCAGGCTAAAGTCTCAAAATCGAATGATAAGATTAGGAGCATCAAAATTTGATTTCAATCTTTGACATCAGTTTATTTTCACAATCTTCTTTACATTTATTTTATAGAAACAGCAAATCAGTAAAAATAACTTCAGAAAAATGTATATTTCATAATTTCATGATGTTTCTGTGTTGTAGAGTAGTTTTTTTATGAGAACATTTGAATATATCTGAGATTATGATTGTTATGATTGCAGCTCAGACTAAATGAAACCTAAACCTTACTCATCTCTGCAGATTGCAGCAGTCAAGACAAACTGATCAGAAATGAGGAATCCTCCACATTCATGTCTCATATTCTTCTGAACAGAAACCATGTAAGGTCTGGAGTGAGGTGTTGCTTTAGTGCCATTCACTATACACACCTTGACACTGGCTGAGAGAGAAATATCAGTCAACTTAATCAGTATGAAAAACATCTGAATAATGCATCACCAAAGACGAATCCAATATTGAGTCTTGTTAATGGAAATGTGTTACACTTTATATACAGGTGCATTTTCTGATGCAACGCTCATTTGTTAGTTATGATAAATCTGAATAAGATGGACATTTACAGAGTAAAACATGAATCTTACAAGTGAAGCTCAGGTTTGGCAGCAGAGAGCCCAACAGGAGCAGAGAGATGATGATGATCATGATGAAGATGAGATCTGACTGATGAAACAGTGTAATATATACTGTAAGGGTGGGGTGGAGGCATCAAGTTGACGCTTCCCTTTTTTCTAAACCTATGGCATTAAAAGTAATATCTTTACATGTATGAATGACCTCACGAGATGTAGTGCTATTGTTTAAAATGCATAAATGTACGTACAGTTTAAAACTACACATTAAAAAGTGTCAGGCTACTTGAGCAATTTACTCATGCAGATTTTCTGACTCACTTGCACATTATCTGCTTTACACTAAATTGTAAAATGTTCACCTTCGTTTTTATCACAGTAATGTTTTGAGAATTAAATATTTTCCCTCTTTAAAATATTTATCCATACAATATGCACAGTATATACACATAGATGTTCAAGTGTTATGAAAATCCTCTTTAGATTTGTACATCCTTTTTACTAAATGGTTATTTTGGCAGTGCCCAATCATTTGATAGCTGTGTGCAAGTAAAAAATAAAATTTTTAGAGGAATTTAAATCATTTTGAATAACTTGATTTCTTTTGCAAGAGATGTGTGATGTTTTGTGGAGGTTTGTGGTTGTTCATGTGTGTGTAGTTTAGACAAAATGAGCTATAGTTTCAGAAACAGTGTGTTAGCAAATAAAAAAAAGTTTATTCATTTTAGTAAAAATTTTTTCCTAATTTACTAAGAGAGACTTGATGGTTATTAATATAAAAAATGTGAAATGTGTTAAACACACACAAGACCTGGATTAAAGGTCTGCATTCTGAGGTTTCTTTTATTCAGCTCATGAGGTTTTCATAGAGATGTTTTTCATAATTCAATTTAGGTGAGAAGAACTTAAGAGAAGCTGCTGAGTTTTATCTGTTTTATTTGATGGCATATTTACACACCAAACCTTATTCAATACAGTAATGTTTTTGCATTAAATAATGTTTATCTGTGTATTTTGATTGTACTTTAAATTCCTTTGAAGATGTTTTAGTAATGGGGTTAATGGATTACTTAAAAAATTACTTCAATTGGTACTAATGTTTACATCAGTAAAAATATTAGGTGCTACCTATTGAAGTTATTTTTAAAGTTTTTTTCACCTTAAACTTTTCACTTTAAGTTACCAAATTAAGTATTTTTTTAATTAGAGAAGCTTTCACTTTTTAAAAGGAGTTTGTCACCTTGGCTTGTGTTCACACTTTTAAGCATTTGTGTCAGCAACTGTGGTTTATTAAATTAATGATTTCTGTGTTTAGTGGTTCTGCTTTCAGCTCTCCTGGTCCGATTAGTTTACATCAGCATAAAACAACTGTGAAATGTAAAGTTATGTATGCTGCTTTCAGCCCTGCTGGTCAGGGATGTGTTTCCCAAACAACAACATAAGTCACTGCTGAACCACCATATTACACAGTAAAAATATATATTTTCTGTCTTAAATTTTTTGTTGAATCAAGTCAGATTTACAAGTCATTTAACTTATTATTATTTATCTTGACAAAAAATGAGTTGCTACAACTTACAAAATAAAGCTGGAATGACTTGACTCTAAAAATGTCTGGGTTATTTTTGACCCATAATGGGTAAATATTGGACAGAACACATGCTAGGTTAAAAAGGACCTAATGTTGGGTCGTGGTTTTGCAAAGATGCACTGAAAAAAAGAGTGAGTAAAATAATATACTATCAGTGACATCAAAACACAAACTTTGCTTCTTATACTTCACTATAACGAATTATTAAAGCTTAGTTAAAAATTGAAAACTAAATTTTTCTATTAGAAGAACAAGGTCATTGAAAATGTGGTATTGATCAAATTAACTCTATAACCAATGCATCCGTCAAACCCAAAATCTTCCTTATCAAAAATCCACCACATGCTGTATGTGTTTGTTTGGCACGAATGTAGACCATGTATGGGCGGCTGTGTGGAATGGACTCCTTACACTTATTTCCTCCTATTTTAAGACTTTTTAAACTATTTAAACGGTTATGAGAAACTGTTATTAGTGTAGTCTGATTACCTGGGGTGCAGGAGTGCAGCAGTAGCAGTGTAGTTATGAACCAAAAGATGCTCATTGTAGTCACTGTTCAGTCCAGTGATGTGTGAAGCGCAGTGAAGTCGTCTTCTGCTTTAAATACAGAGTCAAGGGTCTCAGACCAGAAAGATAAAGCTGGAAATTAATCCATGCACCAAATTCAGATCAGTTTATTTCATTTAACATTGAAAAGTGCTGATCTTCAGCGTTTGCTGATTTATCATGAAGTAACCACACTTATGGTGATAAGACCAAACATACATGCTTATGTCAGCGATATCCAATCTGTCTCCTGAAAGACCACTGACCAACCCTAATCTGATCCAGACATATCTGCCAGTAATGTTTAATCTCACAGATCTTTATTAACTGATCGAATTTAAGTGTTTTTTTTTCTGTTCTTATGTAACTGCAGTGGAGTAAAATGATACTGAAATAAGATAAGTCAAGATCTGATGAGATGTGCCTGTATGTGTCATTTATAAAAGAGATCCATAACATGTTGATTTTTTTTAACTTAATTTCTTTATTTATTAAGAAAGTAATATATTACTTTTTTGCATCTTCTGTATAATAAAAAAACCTTTTTATTTTTCAGTCTATAATGTTGAACATGCTGCTAGTTTGGAGGTGGAAGCAAAACTTTTGTGATGTAAACAGCTCTGTTTCATGGTAGTGATGGTAAAATGTGTATTTGCTGGTAGCATTAAATCAATATTTTTTTAGGTTAAAACTAAATTGACATTAACAAGACACCGAACACTACTTTGGTATAAAGACCAGAATACATGCTGGGAAAAAAGATCTTGAAGTTCTGTTTGTGTGTGTGTTGTCTATAAACAGGGATGGATTAAGACAAAAAATCAGCCGACAATAAAAAATACAAATATACTAAATAAAATAATTGAATGAATACATATTTACAATAAGCACTTAACTCAAATAACTAGGGCGTAATATTTGAGCAAGTGCAAAACCAATTCAAATGACAACACTGTACTGTATGTTTATAAACTTCTTGTGGAGTTTTGTGTGGGAGTGAAGGAAATCCTATTGCAATCGGTATTTGCCAGTCCAAACCTAAAGGTTTTTATCATGGAGCTTTTCAGCGCCACCTTTCCTTGTTGGTTTGTTCAACAGGCAAACTTCCTGATTTCAGATCAGTTTATTTAACTGCATTTAAAAGGAAGTGTTGATCATCAGCTTTTACTGATCTACACTCTTAGAACGAATGTGTTAAAAAACACATTAAAGTTTATTCTGGGACAACACATTAAATGTGTTTTACCGGAATCCACCCATCTCTGTGTTATTATTGAAACAACACATTTTGTGTTACTTTTAACACAACTTGTGTTATATTTTAACACAAAATCAACACAAAGCGACACATAATGGGCCGTATTTTAACGATCTAAGCGCATTGTCTAAAGCGCACAGCGCAACCTCTAAATGGGCGTGTCCGAATCCACTTTTGCTAATTTAACGACGGGAAAAATGGTTTGTGCGCCGAGCGCATGGTCGAAAAGGGTTGGTCCTATTGTAATGAGAGTATTTTGGGCGTAACGTGCAGTAAACCAATGAGAGACTCAGCTCTCATCCCCTTTAAAAGCAAGTTGCGCTGGCGCTATGTCTAATCCCTATTTAGATGACGAACTTTGTAAACTGAAAAACTAAGCGGAGGAAGAAAATCCCCAGTTTAAGATTAATGTTAAATAATTGTGTTGTTTTTCACTTGTATTGAAATTGTTATTTTTTTTATTTAAACCTTTAAAACCTTTTTCTTTTAGTCATGGAAGTAAAAAGCAGGCTTGTAATTGCTTTAAATGTATGGCTATCCAATATCATCAAAACATAATTTACAAGTATGAAAGATAAGGTTTGTACTCTAAAAATACTTTATTTGTAACAAACAGGAGATAAAGATTTACAAACGGCTCTCTGCGCGTTTCAGCACTGGACAGCGTTTTTTTTAGCAAAGAGTTTTTTTTAAGCATTACTTAGAAATGTTTCTCATATCACCATATCCGTAGGTACAGAGTCATCATATAATAAATCCGTGAGGTAGCATTTAAAAAAACATTTAAAAACAGATGCATTTGTTTAAAGCAAAGCATTTATTTACTTACCAGGCTGCAGGTGACGCAGCTCTTTGCGCCTTCTAACGTCTCATAATTAGTCCTCATTTATGTCCAAGAGACTCAATAATAATCTTTTACATTCAATCCTTTAATCTTTCATATTTAAAAGCATTTTTGTGCTGCTGCGCATTCATGTACTTTGTGATAAGCAAACCCGCGTTGTCCTCCCGTTTATAGGCGCATTTTACTAATGCGCTCTTTAAATAACATAAAACATATTGCGCCATTGACTTTAGACTTTAGACCAGGTTTTTGTTGGTCAATGGCGTAGTCTATTTTAGTTTCCTCAAAATAGCAACGCGCCAACAATGCGCCTGAACACACCTCGTTTTCTGACCAGAACGCCCATGGGCGCAAAAGGGGGCGCAAAAGCATTTGCTATTTAAACAACGCGGCGCTAAACGTGAAAATTAGGGTGGAAACTAGCGAAAGACACTTGCGTCGCGCATTGCGCTGCATTGCGCCGGGTCTAAGATAGAGCCCAATGTGTTAAAAGCTTAAAACCTCTTCAACCCTGAGGACCCTGTCCCGGGTCCAGAATTTCGTATTTTGACTTAATATAAAATATTCTTTTAATCTTTAATGCTCCGTCATGGACCCCAGTAACACATATGAGATACTGTTTGAAAGCTTAGACTCTCTACTTTCTGCAGATATGCATCACTTTGAGATATGTTTTACTGTAAGAAAGTTATTTACACTTAATTTACACTATCACCCCCCCGACAATTTATTATATGATTTAATATTCACATATTTCATATTTTTCAAGTATGACAAACATGGGCAAGTCTTATATCAAATGAAAGCTCTCAGGAATAATGCTGCAGTGTTATTTTTGATCTATTATCAACACATATCCAACAACCCTCGAATGAAAAATGAGGTAAAAAATTTTATTTTGTAAACATATGGGAAACTTGAGTGTGGACTGCCTCAGATAGCACATATAGCCACAAATGATACACCATCTTTTATTTTAGGTCCTACTCTAAACAATGAGTCCATTCACAGCATTTTCTTTGGTTGTGTGCATTATTAGTCCCTTGCTATTTATTATATGTGCAAAACAAAAAATTTATATTTATATGAAAAATGTATTTTCGCACCCTTCAGTAAAATAAGAATATCTTTTGAATGCGACATGCTAAAGAGTTCATTCTTTTTTTGGGTGTTTACTGTCTGCTGCTGCTAACAACCAGAACTGTCTGCAGTCTGCTAGAGCATCCAGAACCAGAGTTATACACTATCAAAGACAGTGTTTACAACATAAAAAATAAAATTTGGTGTTTCATCATATGAAAAACAACATAAATAACAAAATTGGTCACAAACAGCAGCTTTTTATGAAACTTCAAAGGGTTTTCTGCAAAATGATATAAAGATATTGCATTTATTCCACTGTATGTGGTTATGGAGACACTTCAAATGTTTTTAGGCAGAAATTGTATACAAAAAGGGTATTATTCCTCCCTTCAGTTGGAGTAAAATAACTTTTGCATAGATTATGATAGAGAAAAAATTCCTTTTTCCTCTGTAAGCTGACAATTGCTGGAATCAAACAAAACTGTCTGCAGGGACCTGAGATACCCAGGGCCAGAGTCATGGGCGTAGATTTAGGGTGGGACGCTAGGGACATGTCCCTAGCAATATTCAGGGAAGACTGAATTGTCCCTAGCAATAATTTCGACCAAACAATTAATCTGTATTTATATATAACCACTAATGTCCTTCTTATTCTTGTGTTTTCTATTTTTTACTTATTATATTTTTTTTCAGGAATCATTTAAATGAGACTAGAAATCTTTTGCAATCCCGTTCTGTAAAAATAACGCTCTATGTGGTACACAAACAGTTAACAACTTTCGTTCTCTGCAATGCCCGCCTCCGTAACTCACATCGCTAATATGATTGGCTTTGCATTTCTTGAGTCCCGCCTCTCTAATCTTATTGCTAATATGATTGGATTAGCATTTCTTGAGTCCCGCCTCTCTAATTCACATCACTTTATGGGCTTGTCTTTACTCGCTACGTTTGATAGGATGGTTTCACTTTGTACAACGCGCCAAAGTTCACTCAAGACGCGCGTGATTATTCGGGCTACAGGTAAGTGAGGAAGAAAGTATTATTATACCCACTGTTACTGTTTCATTCACAAAATACGGAACAAGTTGTGTCACATAATGATTCAAGGAAAGTATTTTCACCAATACACGACAATCCCATGTTAACCTGAGGAGTTGCAAACTTTTGTCAACCTTTTATAAATGGGGTAGCAAGGTTATTTAGGGGGTCCATAATCCCTGAAACATCCCCAACATGGTAAAAACATGAATTCATGTCATGATTGCTGAATACTTTACATTACTGCACTGTGGTCATTACTTGCACAGATGTAGACATAATGTAAGGTTGCATTTTTAACTTAAAATTATTTTTTTTCACACTGATTAACTGTCTGTTAATGAAAAGAAGATTTAATGTGAACTACAGAAACGTTAATAAACGTTGTTCAGGAAACAGCATGATATACATACCATCTTCAACACTGGGACTTTTTTGGCAAATTTAAGAATTAAATATTAATTGCATATTCTTCAATGTTATAAAGTAAATATGGTTATATCTTACAATGTGATTTTCTTTTTTTTTTTTGACAAAGACTTAAACAGCTACTGTTTATTAGGCTCTAGGACATAACGAATTGTTTATTATAAATTTGGGATGGCCGGGGGTGGCGAGTCAGATGTTACTGAGTAAAGTGCATACTGAGTTGTCTGTTGTTTGTGTCAAGTTAACGGTGATAAACAGTTTTTGCAATGCAACCATTTTATTTATGTCCCCACCAATGCCAGAATCAAACCTACGCCCTTGGCCAGAGTTATACACTTTCAAATAAAAACTTTAGAAAAAAAACATCAAAAAGCGCCTATTTATTTTTGTGTTTATTAGAGGACTGATATCACCTACAACCATGTTTAGCACTTTCAACAGTGTTTTATGTAATTTCAAAGGGTTTCTTGTAAAATGATACCAAACTTTTGTATGTAAACCTCTGCATGTGGGTATGGGAAGCTTTTGAAATTGGGTAGGCCAAATCCAGGCGAAAATCCCCAAAATAGCTTCAGGGTGGAAGAAGTTAATGCACAAAGATGGGTAAATCCTTTCTAAGAGTGTATCCTAATAGAGCTCTGTTTAATTGAGATCAGGTGTTGATGTTCACAGTGAACTTTTAGGGGTGGTTTCACGGACAGGGATTAGCTTAAGCCAGGACTAGGCCCTAGTTTAATAAGGAAATATAACTAGTTTTATCAAACATGTCTTACTGAAAACATTACTTGTGTGCATTTTGAGGCAAAACAAAGGGCACTGATGTATTTTAAGATATGTCACTGCAAGTTGTTTTCAGTTTGGACAGCTCTAACATTTATTTTAAACTAGGACTAGTCTAATCCCTGTTCGGGAAACCACCCCTTAGTCTTGTGAAACTGAACCTCTTCACCGTGCTGACATGCTTTTATACATTGATGCTGTTTGTGGTGGTGAGCTGTGTATGATGCAGACATCCCAACCTGCAAAAAGTCATTTCAGGGAGGTATCTTGAAAACCCCTTTCACACACCCAGCCACTCCCCCCAGGAGAATAAAAGAAATAAGGAAAAGAATATGTCACAGGGTGACTTTATAGGGCGGAACTAAAAGCGGCGAAGATTGGTTCCGCCCGAAGATGGTTTCCGCCCGGACCAAATTTTATAAACACCTTTTACTTCCTGGTTTTCTGGGGCAACACAATCGGGGCTTTACGAGCAACAGGTGTGAAGAGTTAATGTGGCATCCTTGTGATTGGAGGATGTGTCGAAGATGAGACATATAAATAGATTTGTAGAAACACAAGAGGAGGCGGTTGATTTCGGGGCGAGCTCCTTTCCGCCAAGGGCGGACCAAAACACCAACACCAACACCTTTTGAAAAGACCTGAAGGCTCCGTTGATCCGGCGATCGCTGGGAAGCGAGCGGAAAGAGTGCAGGGCCGAAGGAGGTGAAAGAAAGACGTTGTTGCTGTTTTATTAAAGGAGCACCACGGAAACAGTTGAGTGCTAAAAACCGATTCAGTGTGCAGAGTGGAGGTCTGGGTGAAGTCACATCTGGTAGCGGCCGAGGTTGATATTCGCTGGGTGAAGGAGAAAAGGAAATAAATCACTGGGCTGAGTATATTCATTTTCCTTGATGATTCTGAATGAGATGACATACATGCATCATTGATGTGTTTGAGTGGCAGTTTGAGGAACTACTCACCGGAAGTATTGTCTGGGGCGACCTCCAGCAGTGGATCACGTACGATGTGAAGAGGATTTAGTCAACTATAAGGAGAAGAAACAATGAAAGAGTGTCATCATTGATTGTGAGTACATGGGACATCGTACTGAATGTTATTGTGGAAAGTGCACTATTCAACGTGTGTTGTGAGCGCTTAGTAAACAGCTCAGCGGCCCTATCACGGAGCAGAGTCTTTTGGTCCTTCACTTCTTACAACGCCCAACAAATCCCAGGACAAGTTCTAGGAAACCGTGGCTTTGACCTTAATTTCACGTAGAGTCTGTGGAATGCAGTGGGTGAGTCCCTGTCTTTGCTGTGAGTGTGTACACTTGAAATATTGCAGTAAGATGCTGCACTGTTAACGATTTCCCTGTATTTTTACAGTACGGTACTGGCAGCACGGTTGCCAGTAAGTTACTGTATTTTGGTTTACAGTACTGTACTGTAATACCATTTACAGTACACAAACTAGTACTGTATAGTTACAAAGCAGTACTGTACTGTAATTTTACAATATTTTATTACAGTAGTCTATTTTTACAGTAATTTACTGTAATGTCTATATTGACCCATAAATACTATTTATTACTTATTACAATTAATACAATAATATTATATAAAATAGCTAGAGATTTAGGTTTAAATCTATAGTTATTAATATGGTAAAAATGCTAAATTAAAACATAATGAATTAAAAGGCAATCCAAGCAATGTTTGTATCAAAATTTTATTTAAAAAAACATTTAATTGAAACAAACATATTTAAAACAAGATTTTAAACAATAATAAACATATAATCAAGTAACATAAAATAAAATCAACAAGTATAAACAAGTTTGGAGACCCCTGCTGTAACATATTTAACTCTGGCAAATAGAACACTGGTCCATAGTTTGAAGTTTTCAGTTTAAAGTCCATCATCGACTAAAAGGTAACATTTCACTGTGGTAAAAACAACACTGGCCCATAGTTTTAAATATTCTACTTGAATTTCAGTTAACACTAAAAATAAATGCATTAAACTGTGGCAGACAGACCACAGTGGCCTTTACTTTGAAGTCGTCCATTCGAACTCAATCAGGGACTGCATGAAGCTGTTCACATGGGGGTTAATGGCCACAGCTTTTCTCTGCACCAAGTTCCTTGTCTTTTTGCTTGCTCCTTGTCTGGATGTGCACTTTTTCCCATCTTTGGAATTAATTCTATCCAGAAACCTGTTAGAAATATCATAAACATTAAGTCAACAAATATAAGATAGAAAAAGATTCTTAAAAAATTAAACTCAGCCTTGAATTTACTCCTATTCTGAAACCTTTTACTCTTATTCTACTGTTCCACACCTAATTCCACTAAAATACAGAAGATTCACTTACCTCTGAACAAACTCTTTCATCAATGGACAGCATCCACCTGGATCCTGTCATGATTGAATGTCCTGAACAGAAAGTACAATTGTTACTGATTTGGACACAACTTTTTATTCTGAAAACAAAATCGTTTGTCAATAAAGTCCAGGGACACCTCTGCTAAATAAATACAATTATTAAATTAAATTTCTTATAACCAAAGTCTGAATATTTCTGTTTGTATATTTCTACATGGCAAACTAAGACAATTGTGTACATGTTGTGTATGGTTGTGTTACAGTGTTGTGTGTGGGAATTGTGAATGAGTGTATACATGGGTATTTAAAGAAACTGTAGTGGTAAAGTGCAAACTTACCGAACATAATGTGCTTGGTGTGTGTCTGGTATCACCCCTTGTGCCTCCACATCTGCCTTAACTCCTGAAAAGTGCAATGACACTCAGGTAAACTACAAATAAAAAGTCAGCCACATTCCTGTGTAATTTTGCATGTGACGTGAAAGCATTTAATATTGCAGTCGAAAAAATACATGACTTGTAACTGTACATCATGTACTTGCCTGGTGCCTTTAAAGATGATCCATCTTACCCAATCCAGCTTACAAGCAATGGTAAGACTGTAAAAAAGACAAATGTTACAAAATCTGTTAGCCATAGAAATAAATAGACATTGTGAAGGAAATGGTAAAAGAAAATTTAGTAACACTTTACTATAAGAGTTTATTCCTTAAAATTTGGTAATGCCTTAGCTAATATGAACTAACAATGAACAATATATTTTACAACATTAATAATATTTGATAATGTTCATTGTGCATTAACTAATGTAAACAGAGACAAAGTGATTGATTTAAAAATGTATTAAGTGTTTAAATCTAATATCATGCTATGCTAACAAATAAAACATTACTGTAAGTGTTAAGTCAGTTGTAAAACAAATATATATATATATATATATATATATATATATATATATATATATATATATATATATATATATATATATATATATATATTATATATTAGTTGTTATATTATATATTATATATAAATATCTAAATAAGTCTTTTTTTAATTATAACATCTTGTCTACAGAAAATCTCTGAAAATGTCTCGTTTAGTGCAGAAAATAGCGATTTATAGTGACAAGGTAAAAAGACTGTCCCTTTAATGTTTAACCCGGACCGGCTGCGGTGTAACACTATTTCACGCAAAGTTTTTTAACAAGTTAACGTTAGTAGCTAGCTGCTCACTTTAAAGATAAACATGATCGCCTAAATCTGAGCAATCCTGGTGATGCCAGTTTCCTAAACGATGTTATTATGGACTATTTTACATCCAGAGATGAAGGATCAGATGACAGAGACGAGAAGACAAAGGTACGTAAATGCGGAGCCCATTCTCTTTTCGTGCATTGATTTGATGTGTTTTGGAAACTTATATATACTGCATGTAATGCATCTGAAGTGGTGGAAACAACATGCCATAAAAATGTATTGGACAACTTACTGGGAGTGTAAAACGCTTAAGAGAAGATATTCTCTGCTTTTGCTGATATACCGTAATATAATAACAACAACAATAAGCGCGGCAATCCCTTTCGTTCATCTGATAATAAGATGAGCCCAGGTCTGAATGATATTTGGTCGAAGTTAAAGCTGCGATGAAATCGATGCATGTATCCAGTTAAATATGAGGTTTCTTGTTTTCACTTCTGTGGAGGAGTTCGGTACTACAGTATGCTGTGTACGGCGTGTCAAGTCCTGTCTGTTTACAACCACGAGTCAGCCTTGCCAAACAGTCAAACTTAATACTTTTCTCTGACGCTAACTGAACGGATGAAATGCAGAGATAAACGACCGTTATGCTGGGACCGCAAGACCGCGCTGGCGGGTTGTCTTTGTCCATTTCGTTAAAAATAGTTTCATTGTCACCACACTTTCAACACAATATAAACTCACCAAAACCCTCATAATTTAGTTAAAACAACCCTATATTCATTAAAAAAAAGGTGTAAAGCGAGTTAAAGCAGCGGTAGACATCTGTGTGTAAGCTTACTTTCTGGGGGAGATTGAAACTTTGTTGGCGACCGTTTTTCTCTCTCATTGCACGTTTAAAACAATATTGTGACAAACTATTGACAACATTCTTAAACTAAAAATTAAGTTTTCATGAAACAGAAATATTTCAAACTTACCGAACTGCCAGAAATCAATCGTCCTCCTTCAGCTGCAGCCAGGAGTTGTGCTGTCTGTGTGATTTGACTCTGGCGCACTTTCTATGATTATTGCAAGTACACCTGGCACATTACAGCAATGGCTACAGCAAGGTTACATCAAGACCAAAATATACTGTAAAATTTTCCCGCTCAAACAAATTTACCCAGAATGCATTATGAACTGCAGTACTGTACTGTAATGTACACATACAGTATAGTACTGTGGATTTTTACAGTAAAGTACTGCTAAATCTACAGCGACATCTAACAGTGTGTGTTTGTCGTCATTAGCCACTCTAGACCAGGGGTGTCAAACTCAAGGCTCGCGGGCCAAATCCGGCCCGCCCCCTCATTTCATCTGGCCCGCGAGAGTTTACAAATTATGTTAATTATGTGGCCCGCGAGAGTTTACAGATTATTTTATTGTTATTATACATTTTATTTTTGCAGGTTTTTTCCTATATAGATTTTTTTAGCAGCCACCAAAACTAATTTTTGTCCCGCCAAAGTCTTTTTGTAATGTAATTATAGTGGTAATGTTGATGATTGCATGAGAAAGAACGAGCAGTGCCCCGCACGCGCGCACTACTAGAGTGGGCGTGTCTGAATGCGAACGCTGCAGCCTTCGGAGATCGCATTTCCAGGCTGCATTCGTCATCAAGACTCAGAATATTAACAATTATAAAGTTAAATATTATTCTTTGTTTATAGTAAATAGTTGTAATATGCGTATGACTTGCGAATGTAATGGTCAGTTAACTTAAATAAACCAGGCTTGATGACGCTGCTTATGCGACCTCCGCATATGGAAACGGACAGTATCTGCTCGTTCTTTCTCTCCCTCTCTCGCGCCCGCTCACGCGGATCCAGCGAGAAAATGTTTTCCGTCTCGTGTACAGAAATGTTTCGCGATGTCCAGCTGGGATTAGTTTTTTACGCGTCTATTCCCGCTAAATACGCGAACTAATGACTCACCTGAACTGATTACTTTTAATAAACGATTGAAACTATTGATCTGTAGCCTACAACACTGAACTCATGAGACGTCAGTCAATCAGTCAGACACTCAAAGCCAGGTAAAAAAATCATAGCTTTTTTGTAAAGAGGGCAAGAAATGACAAGCGAGGGTAGATGTGTTTAATAAATGCATAATTTTGTGGTGGAGATTGTAAAACTCTTTATTAGTATCTAAAATGCCTCTCATTTTCTGACCTGCACAATGAAGGATAACAGAATATTTTGTGTGTACTGTACTCACATACAACATGTGTTTTTGTCACCACAATTATTTTTTAAATAATCTGTAGAATAGTTGTACTCTATACACTTTGTCATTATTTGCCTGGGCTTCTACTTTCAAAGCTAGGTATTAATTGAGTTATTAACAAAACCAATAGTAAGCAAATGCAGGGAAAATTATGCAATGTATAGTAATAAAAGAGTTGATACATTCATACAGTCGTTCAAATACAACCGGCCCTTTGAGATTAACCGTAATACTGATGTGGCCCGGGATGAAATTGAGTTTGACACCCCTGCTCTAGACTGAACTAGTCATGGGGAACAGGAGACTGTTGAGGCTGGTGAAGTCCTTTTCTAATATATGCTGTTTCGCAACGCTTGCATGAAGACCCAGGTATAACGTCCTTTATAGACCTTTGGATTTGCCTTGGCTCCTTGGAGGCGGTGGTGAACTATACAGGTGAACCAGACTCTTGTGAGTAGAAATCAAAAGTGTTTCTATATGCAAGGAGGAAGTTGCACTGCTGCAAAAGAGTTGTGTGGATTAATCTTGCCTGTTGCGGAGCCTCTTCAAAGGTGTGCCCCTGTCTAGATCTGTGGAACTGTGAGTTGGAAGAGAGGAGAGGGCAGCGTTCGGCTCGGCGTTACAGTATTAATCTCCCCCGACGTACAGGAGGCCTCTGGGAAGGCCCGTGCCAAGACGTCTTACTACACAAGGTCTGTGAGTACATCTACCTATTGGTTGCAGTGCAGTGACCGTAAGTCCACCGCCCACAAGCAGTATTTGATGTTGAAGTGTTTGTTGATGGTTAAAATTGCTACGAGCTACAAGAGCGACCATAGAGCCCCAGTTACCTGTGAAATACTTACCTCTGTCCATTGCTACGAGCCACCAGAGTGCCCAGTAAAGACCCAGTTACCTGTAAAGTATCATTCTGTGTTCACAGCTACGAGCCTTCAGAAGGAGAAAGTACGAGCTCAGTTACCTGTGAAGTACTTACCTTGTCCACTGCTATGAGCCAACAGAGTGCCCAGTAAAGACCCAGTTACCTGTAAAGTATTATTCTGTGTTCACAGCTACGAACCTTCAGTAGGAGAAAAGAGAAGATCCCGTTACATGTGAATTACTTACCCTTGTGCACGGTTACGGGTTGTTAGACCGAAGCATACGACGTCCAGGAAGAGTCTAAGGCGCCCTGCAGGAAGACATCAGAGGATCAAGTCTATGATCAGACAGTTCTACCAAATAAAGTGACAGGTAGCCACTCTCACCGAATCCAACAGTGATCGTATCTCTCTCTTTTAACTCTGCCTCCAGGAGAAGAGGAGGGCGCCACGGGTTCAAGAGACAAGAAAAGGAGCCTCGTCCCCCTGTCTTCCCCCCTCTCAGTAGTGCCTGGGCCCCTGGCCCGCTCTCTTCCCCTCTGTAAAAGCCAGCTGGAGGACAGAAGAAGCATCATTTTAACTTTCCCCTTCCCCTTCCCAACAGTGATTTGTATTTAAATTAATTTAAATAAAGTTTCATTTTTAATTATACTTACGCTCTGTGTGTCTGGTCATTGGGGTGGCTTTGGGACCTCCTCGAGGTGGAAACTAGGAAGGGGCGTGGCTTACAACATCTGTGGTCCACTCCGACCTGTGACGAATATAACATTTAGCCAAAGAACATGACTTTACTTGTATACCAATATGGTATTAAATAACATGAACTAACCATGATCAGGGCTGCGTTCTCCGAAACTACCTTAATGCTACGTCGTTCTTAAGTTGTACCTTAAGCTGTACCTTATCGCTAATACGTGTTTGCCGAAACGTTCTTAGTTACGTATACCTTCTGTAAGTCATACGTTCGTAAGGTTGGTCTGGAGCACTCTTAGCTATACCTTATCCCACATGAATCCACTAGGGGCCATTACTTTCATAAAAGCTTACATTGCGATCTATATAACTAAATATTTGTAAAAAAAAAAAAAAAGTTGCAATACACTCCGTGTTTAATTAGGCAAATATTTTTAT
Source organism: Paramisgurnus dabryanus (assembly GCF_030506205.2). Classification (NCBI taxonomy): domain Eukaryota; kingdom Metazoa; phylum Chordata; class Actinopteri; order Cypriniformes; family Cobitidae; genus Paramisgurnus; species Paramisgurnus dabryanus. The sequence goes on along the minus strand of NC_133360.1, from coordinate 13,978,404 downwards.
ATTTAAAGAATAAAACATTTACATAATTAGACATCATTACATTGATGGTTGTTAGATGTTTTCCAAAGGGACGTCATCAGCTGCGAACTATTAAATGCTGCAGGATTAAGAAACTATTTAAAATATATATTTTGGGTGATGGAGTTGGTGATACTGGCAGCTATACAGCAAATCCTACTATTTCATTTGTGCATTTCATATCCGTTAAATCTTAGTCTACCGGCTAGTATTTTAGCTGCATAAATAAATTGGGAAAAATTACAAAAAAAAACTAATTATGATTATTAATGTTAATTCGACTTTGCATCAAAGTTTTTTAATGTTTTATAACTTTGAGGCAACTGCATGCCATATTATTTATAAACATTCAAAATAAACTGCGCACTTGATTACTGCTTGTATAGTCTCCTAAGGTCAACAAAATTCCCACATTAAAACTAATCAAAGCTAAAATCTACAGCAATCATACTATATATTTATATAGGCTATTATATAATATTTTATATGTTATATTTAGACAGACAGGCTCCAGAAATGCGTCCGTTAAGCTTTATCCGCATTGTAACCACGTTGCTTGCGCATCCAGTGTCCAAGCACAATAAACGCGTGAACTAATGAACAACAGCAGTTTGTTTTTATATATTTTAAGTGTAATGCACAGCCAAGTACTTGCACGACCCACCTTATTTCCCTGTGCAACGCACTTATTGGGAACCCCTAATATAAATGATTCTTTCAAGGCATCGCGGATGAATTGGAGCAGTTTAAACATGATACGTTTGGAAATAAAGTTGCGGGTTTTGCACGGGTTTGATATAAAATATAGAAGGCTGAATTTAGTTGTTTGCAATTTGAAATATTTTTTACCAGATATTCCTAATAAATTTAACTTGAACTATTTCTAAAATGTTTCTTAAATAAATAAAGAAAACCGCTATCTCATAACGCAGCGAAACCTATTACATAAAGTGAACAATTGATTGTCGAGCAATTGATATCAACCTATTCAGCACCTCCACCATGGACAGCACCCGCTAAGGTCGAACTTAAGAAGGTTTACCTTAAGCAACATCCTAAGGTATAGTTCGGAGAACACACGTAGGAAAGGTATACCTGTAGTTAAGGTTTACCTTAAGAGTCTTCGTAGCGCGCTAAGAGACGACGTTATCGGAGAACGCAGCCCAGGACATTTGTTACTGTATTTGTTAATTTTTGTTAACATCAGTTAAAAATACAGCTGATCATAGTTTGTTCATGTTAGTTCGCAGTGCATTAACTAATGTTAACAATATTTGAATGTATTAGTAAATATTTAAATGAACAGTAAAAAAAATGCTTTAGAAGTACAATTCATTAGTTCATGTTAACTAATGTAGTAAACTTATGTTAACAAATTAACCTTATTGTAGTGTTACTCAATTATTTGTTGATTATATTAAAATAAGTAGATCAATTTTTACTGTTCTTATTTATATTCCATTGCAACTTAAACAGGTCTAAGGAGTTTGTTGTTTTATGTAGCCTTGGCACCTAAGTTAGCCGGTGTCATGAGCAATTCGGTCCCCCCGAGCAATTCGGTCTCCCCTAGGACCCCCGCGTGATTCCATTGGCTGGAAAAACTCCTCATGGGTAGTTTTCTTAGCGCCTTATTACAATTCCTACAAAATCTGATTTGGCGAGTTAGAACGTTGTTAACTCTTTCCCCGCCATTGACAAGATATCTCGTCAATCAAGAGAAAACACTTCCCCGCCAATGACTAGTTTTTCCGTCTTTCCGCAATACCGCTATTATGCACTAGGTGGTGCCCTTCCGCAACTTTTTAAACCCGGAAGTATTGCCCTATGACAAGCTGCTGCATGTACGTGTCTGTTTTAAAGATCGCTCTGAATGGGAACTCTATGAAAAGTCCGTCACAAAAATTTAATTATCTCTGCTTTTTGCTCAAAATGTGTGTTTGCAGAAACCTACCCATATTCAAAAGCTGATTACAAAAGAACCTTCAGTGGAAGGTAGGATGAAACGGTTTATTTTTTGTTTGAAAGCAGAGGGTCTGTTCTTTCATTTGGTATATTGTATGTTTATATATTTGAAGAACATTTTCTGGAAGACATTAAACTTTTGTGAAAATCATGAAAAACGCTGGCGCTGGCTGGCAACTTTTTAAAAAAATGCTGGCGGTGAAAGAGTTAAAATTACAATTGATGTCTTTTAAATGATGTTTCGTATATAAATGAGGCTATAGGTGGGAGATCTACACATTGCTTGTGTCATATTATTTAAATATTATATTCTGTACCATTTCCACTTTTTACTGTCTACTTATACAATTACTTACTCATTAATTACTTATACAAAACATAATTACTACATAGTTGAATCACACATTTAAATTATTAATAATTTATAAGCCATGATTACTACACTTTCACTATTTTTGAGCAGGCATTAGTGGTAGGTACCAATCGGGGTCCTAGGGGAGACCGAATTGCCCGGGGGGACCGAATTGCTCATGACACCGGCTGTTTCTTAATTCCAAGAACGCAAAGAACGGACTTGCGTCCTCGTGGAGATCGAACTTGCCAGGCGACCTCGGAAGAACGAACTCAGAAGGTCGCGAGAACAAAGAACACACTTATGAGAATTGAGATGTGTGCAATCTTCCTGTTGGTCACCTGACCTCCGCCATTAGGTGTGTTCGAGATCATCCGGCGCTGCGCAGACCGATCGGCGAGGTTTGCCTCTTGCAATCGAGGGAGGAACTGAAGACGGAGCCGTCAAGCCGGACACCTGTTGCTTGCCGTAGTGACGTGTGCGCCGTGTTTCCTTGCTTTTAAACGCAAATGAAGTGAATTAGATGCTGAATTTGATAAAAACAAACCTTTTAATAAAAAGTTGCAACCAGAAACATTTTATATCGAATATTTGAATTGCTGCTTATACCGTATACCCGAAAATAACTGGAAACAAGCCTATATTATTAAAATACCAATAGAGTTTCTTATTTTCATTTTTATTTTATTACACAACACAATATAACATATTTAAGCATATTTAAGTGTTTTTCCTGTTTTAAAACATATATTTATGTTTATTAGTGGAACTAAAGGTTGGATTAAACTTGAAACACACGTGATCGTTGTCATCAGTGAGGCGACCAATCACGTAAAGCTATGTCGTCATCACAACTCCGTGCAGCCGCTCTGGAGAAGCTGCACCGGCTGAGCTAGCCGGCTACTCTCGAATCGCTCTCGCGGTACTTAAAAACCATATGACACAGTCACGTGCCTGCAGCGCCAGCTTAAGTCGGACAAAATTACTAACCGGAATGCACTGCTTCAAGTCAGCCGCCGATCGGTCTGCGCAGCGCCGCATGAAGTCGAACACACCTATTGTTTTGCCGCATTGACTTCTGGGGCGTGAAGCGATTTCAGCGCGCAAGTCTGCATTCGATGCATCCTCGATATCAAGAACACATCCAGGTATTTTCATGCATCCTCTGTACTTGCGTTCTTGAGAATTGGAATGAACTTCGACTGTTAATGATGACATAGAGCAAGGACACGAGAAAGCAAGATCACTGAAGAACGCATATTGAGAAATATAGAAATATAGAAATATTGAGTGGTGGGGTGCGCTGCTCTAATTTGCTCGTGTAGAACGTTGCGTCGCATTAGTTCCGCTTTTGGCGCTCGCGTGTAAAATCAAAATAAATTTATACTTTTTTATATGGTCAGCATGGGGTGGCCACAGGGTTGGCCTGGGACATGTCTACAGAGGCACAGGCCACATTTGGCCTCCATGTAGAACCGCCACTGACGTCTGGTGTTCACTCTCATCACCTCTTTTTTGTCATCTCCTTCCCTTTTTTTCGTGTTCTCCGGCGCATCTTCTGACTCCCGCTCATTTTCTTTCTCTATTATCTCCGTCTCTGTTGCCTCCAAATCCTCACTCTCTCTTGGTCCCTCACCTCCATCGTGATTAACAACTTTATCATAAGACGTCCCACTTGACAGTTTCCCTGATTTCAGTCAGTTAAGCATATTATATATATATATATATATATATATATATATATATATATATATATATATATATATATATATATATATATATATATACAGGGGCAATTCTAGGATTTTCATTTTAGAGGGGCTCAGCCCCCCGTAAGGGTATGATTAAAAAAATATTATTTGACTATTAGGGTAGGGTTTTATACTACTAACCAGTGTTGGTCAAGTTACTTTGAAAAAGTAATTAGTTACTGATTACTGATTACTTCTCCAAGAAAGTAATCCCGTTAATTTACTGATTACTTATTTTCGAAAGTAATTAGTTACTTTACTAGTTACTTTACTAAGTTACTTTTCAAAAACATGATGCACGACCTGAATATAGCAATATAAAGCAAGACTTTTCAGCCTAATTCTATTCTTTCTGCATATTCCATCATCTAAAATTGAATAAAATGAAACACTCTCTGTTTTGACCTCTCGACGCGCACTAATTCGTGGGCGTGATTACGTCGTTTTTTTTAACGCTGCTAACAATATCTATATAGCCAACTGTCTACAAACATAAAAAATATTAATATCAACATTAATATACATCGTTTAAAAGGTCTACGGGTTTAGCATCACTTTATGATCTCTGTTTTGAGATACATAAGCTCTAGCATCATAAATGTAGTATTTTGTTGTTACAGTAGTCCAGATGACAACATGCAAAATATAAACGGGACTTCTTACCTTGGTAAGATATAACGAGCGCGAGTCGAATCCAGTCTGTTTCAGATGTGTGAATAACCCATGAAAACAGTCTAATTAAATTTGTCATGACAATTTTTGTCCACAAATGCGTATAATCCATGAAATATAGATATATGTAGTCTGTTGTTTACATCAGATTTCGCATGAACGTCTGGTAATAGAATATAATATACAATCTGAGGACTATTTACATCGTAACACTTTGAGATTACACAGGTTCCGCTAAACACATAAACCCGGAGTCAAACTTTGTTTCTTAAAGCAGGCGGCATTATAATACATGATATCCAAACAGCGCTGTCAAAAATAGTGACGTCATTTGACTCACTCGTTCCTCCAATGACTTTATGAAAAATACTGATAGACAGAACGTGTAGCCAATTAGATAACGAAAAACAACGATCTTTGTGTGACGTTTTATTTCCTGGTTTGGAAACTGCATTTTATATGCTAACATAAGGATAAATAATAAGGTTTCACACACATATTTATCATTAAGTATGTTTCAAAAATATGTTATGCAAAAATGTTGTATTCCAATGAACGTTTTAAATTTTTATCTTAATTAAATAATTAAAATAAACCTGTAAAATTTAACCTCAAAGTGTCTTCTTTCTAATGATACCATTATGTGTATACTATAAATGATTTAGTAAAAACAACACTTTGTGAAAGTAGGTCTTTTCATGATTTGGACTAGGGGGTGCTTTTCTTAAAACTTGCTTTATTAGTTTCAAGTTTTTATCTTTATGAACATTGCATCAAGCAAAATTTAAATTACATGCAACAGTGCAAATGCTACAGCAAATATTCAGAAAAATGTTAAACATTTAAACGTATTTAAAGTGACTGTATTTCAAACTCAAATTATTTACATCTACGTCAACAATAAAGTGCAGACTCTGCACTGCAGAGAGGAGTAATAAGTTTACCAAAACAGAAAATGCTATTGCATGCCACATTTAGGCTGTTAGTCCAGTATCATTTCATGGCTACCCTGACAAGGCCCTATGTTTTTTTGTTTTCTTTCGGAGTGAAACAGTGGTTATAACGCATCAGCAGAACCTTCTCAAACCTCCTATCACACAGTCGGTTCCTTTTCGGGGAAAGCACCAATCCACCTAAACTGAACAGCCGTTGCACTGGATGGAGTTGGAGCGTTGTATTTCATGTACATCTTTTTGATGTTTGGGAACTGATTAAGAATTTCAAGCTCATACCCTGACCTTAAATAGTCAGTTACATTTTCTGCCAAAACGCTTTCTTTAGGCTGATTCTCAAAATCAAAAAAGTCAATTTCAGCTGGGCAGGCTGCCATTTTTGATACATTAGCATTGTCAGCTGCAGGAGCAGTTTTACGACACTCTGTTGTCAGAAGCACCTTCAAATGCTCTCTCCTACACTCATCTTTCAGCCATCGAAGTTTGAACTTGGGACACGTGGCCGCTGCAAGAAGTCCTTCCTGGCTATCCAGTACAGCATCAAAACGAATCTTGTTGGCCTGTAAAATACAATATGATATAACAAAGAATATATTTATTTGACTATATAAATTGCCTGTTTTACCTATTTTGTGGGCTCTACTGACCTAAACCATCTCATGTGCTATCAATACTGTATGAGATTTCATTTTAGTCAAGGCAGGTTTATTACAACCCAGTCTCACCCCATGGCGTCAATATATACCTTTCGCATCATTTTTGGACGAACTGGAGACTTCAATACTATTAAGTCCGTTGCATTCTCTTTCCTATTTTCTTACCATTTTCGCGTCGGTTTAGGGTTAGATTTACATAATGACATCCCTACCCAAACCTAACTCTAACCCCAACGCCAGGTGACAACTGTTTAATTTCGCGTACCTAACTCTAACCCCAACGCCAGGTGACAACTGTTTAATTTCGTGTACACTGTTTAATTTTGCATAATCTAACCCTAAACCGACGCGAAAATGGTAAGAAAATAGGAAAGAGAATGCAACGGACGTAATAGTATTGAAGTCCCCAGTTCGTCAAAAAATGACGCGAAAGGTATACCCTCCGCGTCAACATATTGACGCATGGTCAAGTGTCGTCAAATATTGACGCCATGGGGTGAGACTGTGTTATTTATTACATCTTTATTTCAATCTTATATTGATGTTAAGATTAATATTCATGATAATTGATGATCAATATCCCTGATATTGAACAGGGGAAAATATATCTATAATTGATCTTTTATTATATTCTATCATTTTAATAACTGCTTAAAAAAATAAAGTGTAAGAAATCCACCCAAATCAATTATCAAATAATAATCTTACCTTTACAATAACATCTGGAAGGCTAGAGAGGTCATCTTTCAGGGCAAGTGTCTTTGACATCAGGCTTGTAAGTGTTGGTAGTAAAGCCCCATAGGTGCACTCATCCCCTTGTAAGATATGTGCTACAGTCAGGGGCTTCATTACAGTGCAGTACTCTTGTAAGAATAGGTACTCCCTTTCATTAAGGCACTTGATTCCCAGTTTTACACACAGGGGATTCAGCTCATTCATCGGAATTGTGATGATTCTGGAAATGGCCTCATACAGGGAATTCCACCTTGTGGATGTGGGTACCATTAGTTTCCTGCGGCTGACTTCCTCCACCTGTTCAGACGCTGAACAGACTGTTGGTTTCTGTACAGGAATTTAGATATTTGTCAACATCGCTTGTTGAAATTAAGTTAATTGTGTGTGATGCACACCTGTAGTGTGGAGGGATGCTAAACTGTCCATCACCAGATGCGGTTGAAAGAGCTTCTATGACATCTGTAAAAGTTGGTTCCTCATCATCACCTTCTTCATTTTCAGATTCAGACTCCAAATTACAGAGCTGACACACTTTGAATGCTTTGTCAAAATTAGATGCATTATCAGTTACAGTGGCAACAACTTTGCCATGCAGTCCATATGATGAATGGATTTCTTCAATCTCTGCTCCAATTACATCATAGGTGTGCCTGCCTCTAATTCTCTTACATGCAAGGGCAGCCTTGTTGCGCTGTAAAGTGGAATTAATCCAGTGAACTGTTAGACCCATAAAACGTTTGTTATTTACCATCCAGATGTCTGCCGTGGTTGAAACAAAGTCTACATCTCCAAGTGCAGCCTTCAAATTAGCGTCCATTATGTCATATTCCCTCTCAAGGTATCCTGCAAATGACTTTCTCTGTGGCAGCTTGACACCGTGTTTGGTCGGTATTTTTTCTACAATGCGTCGGAACGATTCAGAGTCAACAGTGGAAATTGGAAGCATGTCCTCAACAATATAGCCAGCGACGAGCTTATTCAGTTCACTGGCACTAAGTGCTGTCAAACTCGCTTTTAAGTCTATTTTCACCTGTTTAGCAGGAGATGCCCCGACAGAGGGTCGCCCGGTGGAACTGGATGTAGCCGCAGCAGTCATTTCAGCGGGGGGGTTCAGTGTTGTTTTCAGTAAGTTTCACATTCCTGTGCCGGCTTGCTAGGTGTTTGCTCAGATTTGAGGTGGATATTTTCGCTGTGGATAAAAGTTTTACTCCAACGCAGAGTGTACAGCGGACGCTGATGTTTTTGTCGCCTTTTAACGAGTCAAACTCAAAGTAATGTCGGTATTTCCAAGCATTAAATGCTGCATGGTCTTGATCTCTTCCGCGCTCCATGTTGTCTCTTCTCGTTCATCATCACTACACTGACTGACGGCGCGGCGCTCATACGTCATTGTCACTCGACTCACGTCATGACACAAGTCTCACGAAACAAAATCAAGGTTATGTAACACAGTAACGCAGCCTGCTTACGGGGAAGTAACAGTAATCTAATTACTGTTTTTGCAATTGTAATCCCTTACTTTACTCGTTACTTGAAAAAAGTAATCGGATTACAGTAATGCGTTACTTCTAACGCGTTACTGCCCATCACTGCTACTAACCTTATTGCAATCCACTATTCCAATGTTTTCCCTTTGTTTCATGTATGGGACTAGAAAATTTTCAGTTGGGAATGGAGATTTTTTTTACAATGAAGACTTCCTGATTCATTATTCACATGGCAAATACACCACACACGTTTCCAGTACAAACACATTATTTTACTGTTTTTACTGTTTTATTGTCATTTATCTTATAGGTTAATATTATTAATTGATATAGCCACTGTGTTAATCTGGGAACAAATTTATACAGATCTAAAATATAGAAAAGGGGACTGACCAACAAGTGATCTACCTTAATACTGAGTTGTCAAGTTGCAGTATGATTTGGTTTTCAGGACAGGGTTCAGATTAATCCAGGACTAGGCCTTAGTTATATTAGGATTCTTATGTAGTTTTTACAAGTGTACCTTGCAAAAATATTACAGGTGTGCATCTTGAGACAAAACAATGTGACTAATGGATTTTATGTTAGTGCAAGCTACGTTTAGTTAAGAACTAAAACTCAAACAGGCATTTTAGTCTTGAACTAGACCTAAGCCCTGTCTGGGAAACAGCCCCTATGTCTATACTGTAGGTGAACCCTCAAAAACTTACTAGGAATATACAATGTATACTACCATAACACAGACAAATACACAGGTGGCATACACTTTTTAAAAGGAAGGAGTTCAAATGTTGAAATATTAATATTTTAAATGAAACAAACATATTTAATAATCTATACTTTACTTATATTATTAGATAAAAAAAAGTTATTATAAAGAACTGCAAATATAAGGTGAAATGGCCATAAAAAGCTTGATTTGCACTTTTGATCCAGTTTTTCCACAAAAACCAAGTTTTATAAAAGAATAACCTTCACAATCACCCGGTGTTTCGCTGCATGAAATTATCTGCCTAATGCGTTCAGAACAACAACTGTACACGATCACCGGCAGAACCCGCTTAATCTCCGCTAAATCTCCTTATCCGTTCTCCCAAGGGTTTTTCCCTCCTAGGACTTATTTTTCCTCGGATAAAAGCACAGGGTTTTTTTTCTCCTAGGGGGTTTTTCACCCCGGGGAGGCAGCCTTTTTGGGCTTTACTTAGCTTCCTCTTCTAGACGTTACTTTAGTAATACGTTCGTTTATAATATTGAGTGATAGCCCCAGCAAATTTAACTGCTTATGCTATCATGTATTTTGTTGTGCTATCTGTCGTTTTTCTGTGCTTTTCACTGCTTCTATTTATGTAAAGCTGCTTTGAAACAATTGACTTTTGTGAAAAGCGCTATATAAATGAAATTGAATTGAATTGAATATAGATGTGTGCTTTTAATGGTAACTTGACTGACCTGCTGCTCCCTTCTTGGCGAATATTTCTGTGATTTTGCAGCATCTCGCTGCGTCTGTCTCTCTCTGCTTCTCCTTTGCGCTGCATATTTGTTAGATAAAGCCAAAAAGTCAGGGAGCAGCAAGGCTTTATGATTTATTTAGACAAAGTTATTGACTATGCAAATTTCAAAACGGTCAAAATGACGCCTTGTTTGTTCTAGTGTTAAAGATAATTACCACACTACAAAAAATGATTTTCAAGAAAAAAATTCTTAGTAGTTTTGTCTTGTTTTCAGTAAAAATATCTAACTTTTTTTGAATAAAGATGCTTTTTCATGATAAGCAAAACGACCCAAGAAAATTAATCTATTTTTTAGACCAAAAATATAAAATTTAAGTGATTTTGTGCATAAAACAAGCAAGAAAATCTGCCAATGGGGTAAGCAAAAAAATCTTGAACATTTGCTTACCCCATTAGCAGATTTTTTTTGCTTGTTTTATGTGTAATACTGGATGTTAAATAATCAACTTTAAGTTTATTTATGAAGAGACACTATAAAACAATCAAAAAAAGGTGGTGTTGCTAACCCAAATTTGACTCTTAGGTGAAACTGTTTACAGATATGCAACTCTCTGTTCTCCTAATCTCTTCATCACAAAGGCTTTGGCACTGTTAGCCTTTAGGCTCATATCATTGAGTATCTGCTGAAATATATGATGTAATGTATACATATTATGTGGTTCTAAGGTTGTAATTTTATATTAATGTTTAGTATTATTTTAAAGGTCATGGTGCGATGAGTGAAAAGGTCTCATTTCTATAAGTCTAAGATAAGATAGATTAAGGTTTTAGAACTTTGGATAGAAGATGCATTTCTTGTAGAGGTGGGGTTTTGCCTTGATATTTCTGGCTAGTTTGACCAGTTGCCAAGATACTCCTGGCTAGTTTGACCAGGTGTTCTTTAGTATCACTTGGCACAGGTCAAACTAGATTTTGGTAGTTTTCTCAAGCTGTGTATAAAAGGTGGCCTGGTAAAACATTCTGGGAGCCATTCTGTACCCAGAAGCTCCCACACTCTGTGTGTATTCAAACCTTATGGAGGCATCCTGTAACCAGGAGCTCACACACTTTGTGTGTGTATTAAAACATCATGGAAGAAATATTTAACAAGAATCTTCCTAGACCACTTTGTGTGTCTTTAATTGCCAGGTATGCTTTGTATTATGTTTACTGTTCATTCTTCTATGCTGATCTTTTAGTGAAAGTTTTGATATATTTTTGGATTTGAATAACCAAATTATTGATTTAAGTGTAACCTGCCTGGCAAAATAAATTGTTAACATCTATTCATTTCAAAACTTGTCAAGTCTTTTATTATATTTTCAGGGTTTAAGATAAATATACTGGAGGGGACATAGATTAGGAGAATTGCCTCTATTGAAATATTACTGGAGTAATTACCTCCCCGTTTAAGGTTGGATGGAGAATTGCCTCAACCTAAACATAGATGGATCCTCTTATTTTCAATGTGTTTTGGAGAAACCTCTAACTTTAACTTGAGTTAGAAGGAGAATGCCTCTATGCCCAGCTGTATGAAACTGCCTTAGCACCTTCAGAATTACACCTTATTCCCTATGTGAATATAATTAATTCTAAATAAATATACTAATAATAATTATATAAATTATGATCAGCATCAGAATAATATTGGTAACTAATAAATTGGAGTCAGATTATAATTTAACCAAAGAGGTCAAAGAAACAAATTAAATAAATGGAATTATTCTTCTAGAAGCGCTACGGAAGGAAAGTACACGTGATCCCTTCACCACGCCATTGGATACCTTCGTTGGGCCGATGGGTGGCATCTTACATATGCACAAAATCCCTTAAATGTAATATTTTTGGTCTAAAAACTAGACTTATTTTCTTGGGTCGTTTTGCTCAAGAAAAAACATCTTAATTTAAGAATTGTTTCATATTTTACTGAAACAGGAAAAAAATACTAATAATTTTTTGGAAAAAATTTTTTTGCAATAAGTTTAAATGTTACGGTTAAAATGACTGCCGGTGGCCGTTCTAGTGTTAAAAGTGCATGATAAGGGAACTCAATTTTCTCCCCATGTTAGGTCAAGAAAACGCTGGAAAAAATAACAATACACAGTTTTAGTTAAACGTTCAACACTGCAAAAATTTACTTTCTTACTTAGTATTTTTGTCTTGTTTTCAGTAGAAATATCTAAAAATTCTTAAATTAAGATGCTTTTTCTTGATGAGCAAAATGACCTAAGTAAATGAGTCTAGTTTTAAGACAAATTAATATACAATTTAAGTGAAATTGTCCTCAAAACAAGCAAAATGATCTGCCAATGGGGTGAAAAAATTTGTGAAATAATATTTCTTATTTTCTTAAACACTTAAAACAAGTAAAATTTTTATCACCCCATTGGTAGTCAAAATACCATAAAAGCGCATGATTTTATGTAAATTAATATGAAAAAAGTCTCAGCTGTGTTGGGGGCCCTGTCAAGATTCTTTTCATGGGGCCCAAAATCCTTAGCAGCGCCCCTGGCAGTCAGGCCACCCTGCAGTGGGTTGCCGCCGTTAGGTCATGTGGTGGCATTTTCGCACCGCGATTGACTGACTCGTAGATTTAAGAGGTCCGTCATTCATATCATATTATTTCACATGTCAACCTGAGCTGACTGCACGGCGGGTCAGAAAAGCCACCAGCTCGGCCCCCCTGCGGCTTGAAAAACGCGCTAAATCCATGCTGACTCAGATCAGGGGAGGAACCGAAACTTGAAGCAGCATGCCGCCTTTTCTAAAGAGTTTTTATAGGGGACTGAAGCGATCACAAATTAATTAATCAAATAATTTTTTATTTGCACTTGCAAATTATATGCACTGCATATATATATATATATATATATATATATATATATATATATATATATATATATATATATATATATATATATATATATATATATATATATATATATATTACAAAGGAAATGTTTACTGTTCATGTTTTTTATTCATTTATTGTATGGAAAAATCCCACTTAAAGAACCAGACCGCCATTACATTCGTGCACCCCGTGGTGGCAGCTCGTGTACCCCTTGGGGTGTCCCTGATGTAGACCTTAGCCTTAGAGAGGAAGGAACACCTGGCATTGCATTGTGGACACAGACTGCCTGGAACCTTGGGTAAGATACTGTATGTCATTTTAGGTGTGAGCGGGCACAAACGATTGCTGGGTTAATTGTAACATGGTTACTTTACATATTCATACAGGGCCAAGCAATCTGTGCTTTTGTTTTTTTTCTCTTACTGTCAGATGATCTCCTGTGAAAGTTTTGATGTGTTTTGGTTAAGATATTGAACAAAGCGTGTTTTGGAGGCATGGAAGTAAATTTCTTCATATTAAGTTTTTCTCGATTTGGGTGTGTAAGTAACCAAATCCAACCTTATATTATTTATATTATTATTTAGCTTGTTACCTAACACATAACAGTCAAAATGTCTAGCTACACTCCGCAAAGGCTACTCCTCAGCACATACTGCCCGAACCCTAGACGCCATGTTCGTGTTAGCCTTCTTTGGTTTCCTCCATTGTTCAGAATTCACCACTTCAGCCACCTTTGACCCAAACCGACACCCAATAGTCTCCGATCTAGCTATAATAGACAACAAGACCATATCATTTTTTACCAAACACATCAAGACAGATCAAATTAGGAAAGGACACCATATACTGTATATATTTTGAACATTCAAACTCCCACCCAACCTTACAAAGTTCTCAAAGCCTACACCTTCTACCGTTGCCCCCAGATCAAATCCTCTTCCTACTTTTTGGAGGATAATTCAACCGTCCAGTAACCCGTTTCTTGGTTTCAGAAGCACCTAAAACAAGTTTTGCTAATATGCGGCTTCTCCCCCATAATTTTTCAAGTCATTCCTTCAAAATTGGAGCAGCCACGACAGCCGCCCAAAATGGACTCTCAGATTCCAAAATTCAAACCCTAGGGCCGCTGGTCTTTGGAAGCTTTAAAAATTACATCAGGGCGGACCTTGCTTTCATCAAAGAAGCTCACCAAACACAAACAGATACACAAGATCACAATGCACCACATAAACCCATCATCACCCAAAATCCACTTTCCTGTCTCCGCAGAAGCCAGCTCCAGCAACTTTTCAAAGCCGACACCCCCAAATCTCATCGAGCCCTATCGTAACAGACTCCTTCACAATCACTAATCAAAGCCAGTATTGCAGCAGCGACTGCCCTCGCAGGGGCCATGCTTCTTTCTCGCTCTGCCCGCAGCAGTCGACTTTCCGAAGCCAGTATCGAAGCAGAGACCGCCCCCGCAGGGGCTCGTGCTTCTTACACATGCTCTGCCAATAAAACCTTCTCTTCCCAACTCAGGCCAGTATGGCAGCAGCGACCGCCCCCGCTGGGGCCAGTGCTTCCCTTACATTTCTGTGCAGCAGAATTCATGCATCTATCGCTGCCTTAACAGTACTGCTCCCGCTGGAGTTTCTTCTTTCCCAAATACCTCATATTTTGCTCATCTAGAGCACAGCCCTGTCACAGGGCACAAACTGCTTCATTCGCTCCCCTGGAGTCCTACCTTGCTCCTTACAGCACTACCTCACCTACTACCTTAGAGATTCCCCACTCTCCTTCAGAGCTCAATTTTCTCCTATTCCTATACATATTGGCAGCAGCAGCAGTTGCTCCCTCAGAGATTCTTCAAACTACAGCTTTGTTTCCAGACCTCTGCCCCACCTCATACTGTCCTTTCCAACCTGTCTCTTCACAGCACTTTGAACCAGTGCACACTCTCCAGAGATGCCTTTTTAAATGTCTACCCATTTGCTTCAGCATTTTCCCTGGACAGGGCCAGCACCTTGCCTTCTCAAGCCAGCCTTCTTTGGAGATTTGTTGTTCAGGCAGCTGTCCTGCAACACCTGCTCTCTTTGGGGATAACCCGGGTCAGGGTATGCCCCAGGCCCAGGGCTCCTTCCTCGGTCAAGGGACGAACTCAGGGGGTATTTCCCAAGCTCAGAAACCTCGCCCCGGGACAGCACGCCAAACACGCATATCAGCAGTCCCACTTTATTGTCAGTGAGACAAACTTGTAAAACTGAATATTAAACCTGGATGTTGATCTCACCACACTGTAAACCAAACACACCTAATGTTGACATTTGAAATCACCTAAACAAACACGCCAATAGAATCTTGACCTTCTTTTAGACCCGCCTCAAACATATAATTGTGACGTCACGCTGAACAGTCAGGCTGAACAGATCGTGCATCGTAGCTCCGTCGAGTTCATCATCTAAAAGCTTTTTTTTTTTACCATCTTATTCCTATTTATATAATATAACTTATTAGTTTTACATAGGAATACTTTACCGTGACGATTATTGAGCAGTACTACCACGTGAAACTATTTATCACTAATAAACACCCAGTGTTAACATATAGCCTGCTAGCATCCACACGGTGGAGGCTGAAGCTAGCATTTTCCGATCTAATGGCGGATTCATCTGATATATGCTTTTCTGACCTGTCCTCACCTGAGTGGGAAGCTGTGGAGGAGTTGTTTCCCGGTTTTAGCAGATCCAAGGCGAGGTACAGCGCCCACTTCACCCTGCCTTCCGACGTCCACAAGCGATCGAGGCGCGCAACAAACGAGCATTCCACGCGATGCAGCTTCACGGACCGTGAACGACATGAAAGCGATCGGGAAGCTGTGGAGGAACCGCTGCCCGGCCTTCGCAGATTCAGCAAGCCAAACATCACCCTGGCCCCAGACGTTCGCAGGCGACCGAGGCGTGTCACAACCGAACACCCCACGCGATGCAGCTCCGGGGACCGCGTTCGGGTAAACGAAGACGCCATCGCCCAGCATGAAAGCGGTAAGACTCCGCTTGTTATTGTAACATGTACTACTTGCCACATGTATAGTTTAGCTTCTGCTGTTAGCATAGAGGGGTTTACATGCACTAAGTGTATTGAAGTTTTAAGGTTAACTGAGAAGGTTGCTGAACTAGAATCGCGCATCCGAACGCTAGTTGAGGATAGCAAAACCGCTAATGTTACTGTCGCAAATAATCTATCGAGCGAAAAGACTAATGGCTCGGTTCCGACATCAGATGCTTATGTAAATATTACAAATACTGTATCGAGCGCGCATAGTGTTTATCAAAATACACATGGCTCGGTTCCGTCATCAGAGTCAAGTCGGCGGTCTAACTGGGTGACTGTCAGGCGGCATAGTCATAAACGGCGTCCTTCTAAGACCCATAACGTTACGGTAATTTCTAACAGATTCGATCCCCTAAGGAGTATACCAGCTGAAACACCTTTTAAAAGTGCCCTGGTCATTGGAGATTCTATACTCAGGAACACTAACATTGAACCAAACACCATAGTCGACTGTATACCAGGAGCCAGAACGTCTGACATTAGATCCAAACTTAAAGTGCTGGCTAATGCTAAGCGGAAGTTTTCTAAGATTGTTATTCACAGGCACGAATGACACCAGGCTCCGCCAGTCGGAAATCACCAAAGATAATATTAAGGAGATGTGTGAAATTGCAAAAACAATGTCAGACAATGTAATATGCTCTGGTCCCCTCCCCGCCTACCGGGGAGATGAAACACATAGTAGATTAGTGTCTCTCAATGGATGGATGTCAAAGTGGTGCCCTCAGCATAACGTAGGGTTTATAGACAATTGGAAGCATTTCTGGGGAAGACCATTCCTCCTAACCCGAGATGGCCTTCATCCGTCATCGGAAGGAAGTGCTATACTTACTAGAAATCTGATCAATAGTCTTAATTCTGATATAGTCTGACTATCCAGGGCCCAGGTCAGGAAACAGACGGATCGGCTTAACCGTCCGTCTGTTAGCTGCCGTGATATATCAAGACCACTTATATCCCAGCACTTCGAGTCAATCTTATCGAAATACCAGCACATTTCAACTGTATCTGTTCCCCGAACAAATAAATACAGGGCACCGCTTGTTACATCTGGTACAAATCTGATTAAAATAAAATTAGAAAACAATACATTAACAGATGAATCTCGAATGTTAAAATTCGGCCTTCTTAACATTAGATCGCTTACCAATAAAGAACCTATTGTCAATGAAATAATTACAGACCAAAACTTAGATGTACTCTGTTTAACAGAAACCTGGCTTAAAGCAGACGACTACATTAGTTTAAATGAATCCACCCCACAAGACTATTATTATAAACACGAACCTCGATTAAAGGGGAGAGGGGGTGGTGTAGCTACAATATACAACACAATTTTTAAAGTAAACCAAAAATCTGAGCTAAAATTTAAATCATTTGAAGTAATGTTGTTAAATATGGAAATAACTGATCGTAACCACAAACAGCTTTCTTTTGCTTTAGCGACAATCTATAGACCACCGGGCCACCATGCAGATTTCCTTAATGAGATAGCAGATTTCCTATCTGAGCTTGTAGTCACTGTAGATAAAGCTCTTATTGTTGGTGATTTTAATGTCCATGTGGATAACCCAAAAGACGCATTAGGACGTGCGTTTATAGATGTTCTAAATTCTCTCAATATTAGACAAAACGTGACAGGGCAAACGCATACTCGTAAGCACACATTAGACTTAATTCTGTCACTCGGACTCAATATTAATGACGTCGAAATATCACCTCAGAGTGATGCAGTTTCTGACCATTACCTTGTGTCATACACTGTACTTCTAGATAGGATCACTCAATCCACAACATGCTACCGACTAGCCAGAACAATAATTTCCACCACTAAAGATAGCTTTATTAGCACTCTTCCAGACCTGTCCCAAATGAAACATGTAGCAGATAACTGTGACGATCTAGATATTGAAATAGAAAACCTAAACCATGTCTGTTCTAACACATTGGATGCCGTTGCTCCCATTCAAAAAAAGAGATTCAAAGAAAAACCGCCAGCTCCATGGTATGACCATCACACCGCAGCCCTTAAAAAGGCAGCTAGAAAAATGGAAAAAAATTATAGAAGCACAAAGTTAGAAGTATGGCGCGCAGCATGGAAACAGAGTGTTAAACACTACAGACATGCTATTAAAACCGCCAGATCTACATATCTTAGCAAGCTTATAAATGAGAATCATAATAATCCTCGTTTCCTCTTTAGCACAGTTGCGAAACTGACTAGAAACAAAGAACAAACAGAAACCAAAAGTAAACTTCAACACAATAGTAACGACTTCATGAACTTCTTTTCTAACAAAATTTCGGCTATTAGGGAAAACATCGTAGCTACCCAGGCAGCCACCACTCTACCCATTAATTCACTTAACACTAGACTACCATACGAACATCTTGATTCATTTAAACCTACTACAATAGATGAGCTCTCTAAACTAGTCACATCATCCAAATCATCGTCCTGTATATTAGACCCCGTTCCCACAAAACTACTTAAAGAAGTATTCCCTGTAGTGTCAACCCCGGTTCTAAATATCTTTAACTCATCGCTAGAAATAGGATATGTTCCAACAGCTTTCAAACTAGCAGTTATTAAACCGCTGATTAAAAAACCACAGCTTGACCAAGGAGAACTTAATAACTTTAGACCAATCTCAAATCTCCCTTTCCTTTCGAAAATATTAGAAAAGGTAGTGGCAAGCCAGTTACGCACATTCTTGACAAATAATAGTACATATGAAAAGTTCCAATCAGGATTCAGGCCCCACCATAGCACAGAGACAGCGCTGCTTAGAGTTACAAATGACCTCCTATTAACATCCGATCGTGGTGAAATCTCAATTCTTATATTACTAGACCTTAGTGCAGCCTTTGACACAATAGATCACACAATCTTACTCAATAGACTAGAAAACTATGTTGGTATCAGTGGTCAGGCGCTAGCCTGGTTTAGGTCATATCTAACCAATCGCTATCACTTTGTTTATGTAAATGAGGAAGAGTCATATCACTCCCTGGTTAAATACGGTGTACCGCAGGGATCAGTTTTAGGTCCTATCCTGTTCTCGTTATACATGTTACCCCTAGGAGACATTATCAGGAAACATAACATAAGTTTTCACTGCTATGCGGATGATACCCAGCTTTACATCTCCTCGCATCCCAGTGAAACACACACGTTTTCTAAGCTAAAAGACTGCATTAGCGATGTTAGTGACTGGATGGCACATAACTTTCTTAAGCTCAACTCCAATAAGACAGAGGTACTTATTATTGAACCAAATCGCTACAAACATAATATGTCAGATTACAAATTGCACATAGATGGCTGTACTGTGGTGCCATCTTCCACGGTTAGGAACTTAGGTGTGATGTTCGACAGCAACTTATCCTTTGATAGTCATATCGCCAACGTCTGCCGCACAGCATTCTTCCATCTTAGAAATATCTCAAAAATACGCCATATACTGTCTACATCTGACGCAGAGAAGCTTATTCATGCTTTTATGACCTCTAGAATAGACTATTGTAACTCGCTACTCGGGGGATGCCAATCAAATCAGGTCAACAAGCTTCAGCTAGTTCAAAACGCTTCTGCAAGGGTACTTACTCGATCTAAGAAGTATGACCACATAAGCCCAATTCTGGCATCTTTACACTGGCTACCAGTTAAATATCGCATCCAATTTAAAATATCACTAATCACCTACAAAGCTTTAAATGGCTTAGCACCCTCATATCTTAGAGAATTACTATCAGAATACAATCCATCATGCACACTACGGTCGCAAAATTCTGGCCTATTGATTATCCCTAGACTATCAAAAGTGTCTAAAAGTGGAAGATCCTTTTCCTACTTAGCCCCTAAGCTCTGGAATGATTTACCAACCGATGTCCGAGAATCAGACACAGTCGATCATTTTAAATCTAGACTTAAAACTTTTCTCTTCAACAAAGCATTCGCATAATTTGTCTAGTAAAGGTTCTTAACTCGCAATAGTTATTTTCACGGAACAAAGCACTCACGGTCATAACACAGACCAACCAAATAAATAAATAAAAACCTTTTCTGCAGGAACACTTAAAATGAATTGCATTAAATAGTTTGCCACCGTTTGCCACTGAACCTGCATTAACGACGACAGTGGGGCTTCCGGCCTTAGTCAAACGGTTTGGCACGTATGGTTGGGTTGCGATTTTGGTGCTTTCGTGTGTCTTGTGAATAGTATGCCATACAGACCCGTTTGCCACTGAACCTGCATTAACGACGACAGTGGGGCCTCCAGCCTTAGTCAAACGGGTTGGTATGTATGGTCGGGTTGCGTTTTTCGTGCTTTCGTGTGTCTTGTGAATAGTATGCCATACATACCCGTTTGCCACTGAACCTGCATTAACGACGAAAGTGGGGCCTCCAGCCTTAGTCAAACGGGTTGGTATGTATAGTCGGGTTGCGTTTTTCGCGCTTTCGTGTGTCTTGTGAATAGTATGCCATACAGACCCGTTTGCCACTGAACCTGCATTAACGACGACAGTGGGGCTTCCGGCCTTAGTCAAACGGGTTAGCACGTATGGTCGGGTTGTGATGTTTTTGGCGTTTTCTCCTGGTCCTGTAAATGGTATACAATATAGACCCGTTTGCCACTGAACCTGCATTAACGACGACAGTGGGGCTTTAGGCCTTAGTCAAACGGGTCGTCAGGTTTCATTTTCTCTTAAAGATCGGAAGGTGACCCTTATTTACCATATATACCCTCGCATTGGGCCCCCAATTTGCTAAATCCTCAACTGTGGATAACATAATTATGCCGCAATAGTTAGTCTGTCTGGAACTAAGCTGAGTTAAACCACATCACCACATCACGCTAATACGATTTTGTTTTTCTCTCCCTGTCTAGTCCTCGACCCGAGGACAACAAGACAAACAGACCCAGTCCCGGTAGATGTGAAAGTCGGCACACCTCTGATCTACTGGCCGTCCTTCAACGTCATGCCCAGCTGATGCCTGACCAACGATCACCAGCAGAACCGCTTAATCTCCGCTAAATCTCCTTATCCGTTCTCCCAAGGGTTTTTCCCTCCTAGGACTTATTTTTCCTCGGATAAAAGCACGGGGTTTTTTTTCTCTTAGGGGGTTTTTCACCCCGGGGAGGCAGCCTTTTTGGGCTTTACCTAGCTTCCTCTTCTATACGTTGCTTTAGTAATATGTGCACTTATAATATTGAGTCATAGCCGCAGCAAATTTAACTGCTCATGCTATCATGTATTTTGTTGTGCTATCTGTCGTTTTTCTGTGCTTTTCACTGCTTCTATTTATGTAAAGCTGCTTTGAAACAATTGACTTTTGTGAAAAGCGCTATATAAATAAAATTGAATTGAATTTAATTGAATTAAATACTATCAGCAGTGGTTATTCTAAACAGCCATATCTTTATATCTGGAGTATTTTATGCTGACCTGTTTATTTTTTTATCTATCTTTATTGGGATACCAGTCTTATATTTTGGATGTACGGTTCAAACATGAATCTTCAAACACACAGATTGTTCACATTTGCAAATGTCACCTTAATGTGTGATCATATAGTTAGATATCATTAATATGCATAAAAATAATTAGTTAAATAATTAATAATTTTTTTCAGTGTATGGCTTAGTTTTGGACTTACAGGACACACTAACCAATCAGGCATCACAGTATCCGCTTCAGATGTATAACATTACATTTACACTTATGCATTTGGCAGACACTTTTATCCAAAGTGACTTACAAGTATACATATTTTTTCATTATGTGTCCTTCGAGTTCGAACCCATGACCTTTTGCGCTGCCAATGCAATGGTCTACCACTGAGCTATACAGGAACAATAAGTCTGTCATCATTTCTCTAACGATGAAGACAATTTGATAGAGTTGTTAGAATTACTCTGGTTCCATCATGTTAATCTGATTCAGTGTTAGAAACTAAGTGATAGGAAGCTTATGAGAAAAAAAATATAAACGTCAGTGACGTCCAGGCTCAAGTTATAATCTAATGATGAGATTAGGAGCATCAAAGTATGATTTCCTTCATTGATTTTAAACTTTGCCATGACCTTATTCAGTCAAAAAGTATCAAGTTTATTTATACATATATATATATATATATATATATATATATATATATATATATATATATATATATATATATTTACACAGGAATTTCTTGATAAGATGATGTATAAGCTGACATATCCTGTGTGATAGCACGTATTACACATCATGTTGGGTAAACTGCATATTTTGTGCTCTGGGTGAACAGAATTGCTTTGTATGTAAACTCTCATCTAGAGTACATGTGCCAGTGGCGGTTCTACACGGAGGCCAAGGGTGGCCCGTGCCTCTGTAGACATGTTCCTTGCCCCATGCTGACCAAATAAAAAAGTATAAATTTATTTTGATTTTACACGCGAGCGCCAAAAGTGGAACTAATGTGACGCAACGTTCTACACGGGCAAATTAGAGCAGCGCACCCCATCACTGTAGCCATAGACCAGTGGTTCTCAACCAGCGGCCTGCAGGCCCCATGCGGCCCGTGACGCATGTACGTGCGGCCCAGCATATGCCAGCCTCATTAAAAAATAACTTAACATTTTATTAAAAAAAAAATTGTTTTTAAATAATTTTAAAAAATGTATTTAATTAATATACATTTTAACCATACTGTTTTTCTTACATAAAATCATTTTGGCGGTCAAATATATTTATTAGACATGCGCAGACAGACATGCGTAGCTTAGTTTACGAGCACATGTAAGCGCGCTTTGGTAAAATTCTAACAGTCGTAAGCAGGATTAGTCGAGATCAAGATGGACAAATTTGTTATTAGGGGAGAAAAACGAGGTGATGTTTCTAACGAAGGAACACATGCCAACGAAGGAACACATGCAAACAAAAAAGTCGAAGCATCAACAGCGAAGGTAGGCGAGTGCTGGAGGAATGGAAAAACCAGTTCGCCGTCACTGATCGAGATGGGCAGCCTTTCTGTTTACTTTGTTGTAAAGTACTGGGCGTATGCAAAACCTACAATGTCAAAAGACATTTTGATACCACCCATGCGACAGTTAAACAAAAATACCCACCTGGATCTCAAGACAGAGCTCTCAAGATAACAAATCTTGAAAAAATGCAGGTGCTGAACAGAATATAATGAGAGCTAGTTTAAAAGTGTCCCAGGCCGTGACATTAGCAACATTAAAAATTTTATGGCTCCTTGACAAACACAGCAAACCGTTTAGCGATGGGGAACTAGTTAAAAACTGTTTTTTTGGAATCACAATGTCTATTTGATGATCTGAGCAACAAGAGCGAAATAATCCGCAGAATTAAAAGTTTACAGCTCAGTAATGACACAGTTACACGTCGAATTTCAGAAATGTCTGAGAACTTGACGGAACAACTAAAAACTAAGCTAAGCACTGCGTCAGCACTAAGTTTGGCAGCAGATGAATTTACGGATATCGGAGACATTGCTCAGCTTTGCATTTGGGTGAGATGTGTAAATTCAGAAACATTTGAGGTCACTGAAGACTTGTTGGCTTTAAAATCGCTTCATGAACGAACAAGGGGCGAGGATATTCATAAAGCACTTAGTGAAGAATGCAAAGATATGAACATACCTCCTTCTTCAATCGTCTCCATCACTACTGATGGTGCACCCGCAATGATGGGAAAACACAAGGGTCTTGTTGCTGAAATGCGAAGATTCGCACCTGAATTGTTGGTGTTTCACTGTATTGTGCACCAGCAAGCACTATGCAGCAAGTTAGCTGATGGTTACCTTATGAATGTTATGGACACTGTGGTCAAGGTGTTCAACTTCATTCGAACACGCCCTCTCTGCTGCACCACCGGTTTGTTGCGTTATTGGACGAAGTGGACGGTGCTTATGGGGATGTTCTGCACAGCGAAGTGAGATGGCTAAGTCGGGGCAAGGTCTTAAGTCGCTTTCTGGCTGTACTACCGGAAATAGAACACTTTCTTGATGACATTGGCGAAAGTGAGAGATTTTCAGTTTTAAAAGACAAAGAGTGGAGAACCAATCTTGCTTTTCTTGCAGACATCACAGTTCACTTAAACAAGCTGAACCTGCAACTCCAAGGTGACGGAAAACATGTTGATGACTTGTTGTGTTGTATTGAAAGTTTCAAACTGAAGCTAGGGCTATATATTGCACAACTTCATGATGGTGATTTAACTCATTTCCCACTACTACATGATATGTGCGAGGATGTGTTGGACACGAAACACGATTTATTGCAACAGTCAACCAAATGCAAGAGAAATTCATTGCTCGTTTCTCAGATTTTGAGAAACTTAAGTATGCTAGACAGTAAATCAGAGAGCCATTCACTTTTCCTGTGGACAAAATCAAAGACTTGGCTGTGAGCTTCGGTTTGCCCCGACAGCCACTGGAAGATGAACTTATGGATGTTCAGGGAAGAAGACACACATACACAATGCTGCAAGGATCGTCAGTTACAGAAATGTGGCGAAACATCCCCGGACAGAACCTCAGATGATTAAGTTCAAAGGTTCTTTCCATATTTGGATCCACATACATTTGCGAACGGACATTTTCGGCAATGTCGCGCATTAAGTCACGGTTCCGTGCGCGTCTAACAGACTACAACTTACAGTCGCAACTTCATTGTGCTGTGACTCCTTTCGAGCCAAATTTCACAAAATTAATCAGCTCCTGACAACATCAGTGTTCCCATTAATGGTAAGTAGCATTTCAATCTTTATTATTTGTTGTATAATTATCATAGTATTCATAACCTCCATTCATACCATAGTATTTTCTATTGGTTTGCGTTGATGACGTCAATGTTTAAATAACATGCGGCCCGCAAGACTTGGGCTTGGTCCAAATGTGGCCCGGTTACAAAAACGGCTTCTACTGGGCCATAACGTGGTAATGGAGCCTTTTATACATTTTCATAAAGATTTAGAAATAATTAATGGACAAATGGAGTCTTTAAACGCCTCAGATGTAAAGTAATTCACTGTCAAAGTGACGCCAAAATGAATGGGAGTCAATGGGATGCTAGCAGCAGGTGGGGGTTCGCTAAGCAATGGCGGTGCCTGGGGAAGCTTCAATAAAAAATGAAACCCTGCCCCCCTGACTGTAGCCGGTGGCTGTTTCTCAATATGCGTTCTTCAGCGATCTTGCGTTCTCGTGTCCTTGCTCTACGTCATCATTAACAGTCGAAGTTCATTCCAATTCTCAAGAACGCAAGTACAGAGGATACATGAAAATACCCGGATGTGTTCTTGATATCAAGAATGCATCGAATGCAGACTTGCGCTGAAATCGCTTCACGCCCCAGAAGTCATTGCGGCAAAACAATGGCGGAGGTCAGGTGACCAACAGGAAGATCGCACACATCTCAATTCTCATAAATGTGTTCTTTGTTCTGGCGACCTTCTGAGTTCGTTCTTCCAAGGTCGCCTGGCAAGTTCGATCTCCACGAGGAAGCAATTCCGTTCTTTGCGTTCTTGGAATTGAGAAACAGCCGGTGTCATGAGCAATTCGGTCCCCTCGGGCAATTCGGTCTCCCCTAGGACCCCGATTGGTACCTAGCACAAATGCCTGCTCAAAAATGTGTGATTGCGATATCTCATCTGCGTAAGCGGTCTAGCAAGCTAATTACGTTGGATGTTTTATAACACATTCGTTCTAAGAGTGTAGATCAGTAAAAGCTGATGATCAACACTTCCTTTTAAATGCAGTTAAATAAACTGATCTGAAATCAGGAAGTTTGCCTGTTGAACAAACCAACAAGGAAAGGTGGCGCTGAAAAGCTCCATGATAAAAAACTTTAGGTTTGAACTGGCAAATACCGATTGCAATAGGATTTCCTTCACTCCCACACAAAACTCCACAAGAAGTTTATAAACATACAGTACAGTGTTGTCATTTGAATTGGTTCTGCACTTGCTCAAATATTACGCCCTAGTTATTTGAGTTAAGTGCTAATTGTAAATATGTATTCATTCAATTATTTTATTTAGTATATTTGTATTTTTTATTGTCGGCTGATTTTTTGTCTTAATCCATCCCTGTTTATAGACAACACACACACAAACAGAACTTCCAGATCTTTTTCCAAGCATGTATTCTGGTCTTTATAGCAAAGTGGTGTTCGGTGTCTTGTTAATGTCAATTTAGTTTTAACCTAAAAAAATTATTGATTTAATGCTACCAGCAAATACACATTTTACCATCACTGCCATGAAACAGAGCTGTTTACATCACAAAAGTTTTGCTTCCACCTCCAAACTAGCAGCATGTTCAGCATTATAGACTGAAAAATAAAAAGGTTTTTTTATTATACAGAATATGCAAAAAAGTAATATATTACTCTCTTAATAAATAAAGAAATTAAGTAAAAAAAATCTACATTTTATGGATCTCTTTTATAAATGACACATACAGGCACATCTCATCAGATCTTGACTTATCTTATTTTAGGATCATTTCACTCCACTGCAGTTACATAAGAACAGAAAAAACTCTTAAATTCGATCAGTTAATAAAGATCTGTGAGATTAAACATTACTGGCAGATATGTCTGGATCAGATTAGGGTTGGTCAGTGGTCTTTCAGGAGACAGATTGGACAGCGCTGACATAAGCATGCATGTTTGGTCTTATCACCAAAAGTGTGGTTACTTCATGATAAATCAGCAAACGCTGAAGATCAGCACTTTTCAATGTTAAATGAAATAAACTGATCTGAATTTGGTGCATGGATTAATTTCCAGCTTTATCTTCCTGGTCTGAGTCCCTTGACTTTGTATTAAAGCAGAAGACGACTTCACTGTGCTTCACACATCGCTGGACTGAACAGAATGAGCATCTTTTGGTTCATAACTACACTGCTACTGCTGCACTCCTGCACCCCAGGTAATCAGACTACACTAATAACAGTTTCTCATAACCGTTTAAATAGTTTAAAAAGTCTTAAAATAGGAGGAAATAACTGTAAGGAGTCCATTCCACACAGCTGCCCATACATGGTCTACATTCGTGACAAACAAACACATACAGCATGTGGTGGATTTTTGATAAGGAAGATTTTGGGTTTGACGGCTACCCACTGAAAAAAAGAGTGAGTAAAATAATATACTATCAGTGACATCAAAACACAAACTTTGCTTCTTATACTTCACTATAACGAATTATAAAAGCTTAGTTAAAAATTGAAAACTAAATTTTTCTATTAGAAGAACAAGGTCATTGAAAATGTGGTATTGATCAAATTAACTCTATAACCAATGCATAATCTTTAAATATCATTTCTTGCCATTTTTTAATGTGCCCCTCTGGTGAAACACTGGCCCCTCCTTGGCTCCCCTACTGAAATTTGTCTAGAACCACCACTGTAGAAAAGCAAAACAAAACAAATAAAAAATTGTTTAAATGTAGCTTAAATAAATTAATTGCAACCACTTACCTTAAAAATTTAGTAAATTGAATGAATCATTTTTTTCAGTGTGTTAAATGGAAAAATGTAACGATTATATTGTAATTGTATTTTAATTTATGTCTATCTCAACCACAATTTCATTCACAGGGAGACTCTAGCAGTCCACTTATTTGTGGAAATGTCCCACAGGGTATTGTTTCTTATTACAAAATGAATATATACCTTACAATGTATACTAACGTTTCTTACTACCTTCCATGGATTCATAATATTACAAATGCAACTCTTTAAAGCATCACAAACCATGGAAGGCAAAGTGGAATAAACTCAACATGTTTAATATTAAAGCATGTCTGATTTATGAAAGCTCTTTATTTGCATTTTAATGTACTAGATTGAAATAAAGGCAAATCTTTATCACTTCATGAGTCTGTTTAAATTATTTCTGCAACTACAACCTACAGTACAGTACATGATCTAGCTGTAATACAAATGTTCACAGCAGGCCACTTTCTGGTGAAAGTTTATACCCCATATTAAAATAATTAGAGATAAACAGTATAAACTATCAATATTATCCAATGACAAACTATTTTAATAACTGACACTGCAGTAAAGTATTGACACTTAATGTTATAAAACAATAATATTAGCTCCAGAGTTTATCCAAGAGTTTTTGTAACTACAACTCTTTAAGTAACACAACCCAACTATCCTCTTGAATCTTTAGTGAAGTGTTCTTGAATTCTTTTGAGAGTTTTCATCTCATGAAACTTCTGAAATAAGATTTTCTGGTTGTTTATTTGCACCAATCAAAACCAAACATTAAAGGAACAGTATGTAAGAAATGTATATCAATTAATCATAAAATGGCCTTGATATGTCACAATACATTAAGAAATCATTTTCATTTCAAATACTTATCACTCACAACAGTGGTCTGGCCAGGATATTATCATTTAAAAAGTGGAGTTGCAGCCCTCAACAGATGTTTATATTGTCATGTTGTGTATTGGCCACCAGTTGTGTGATTGCAGTACCAGTTTTGCCCACAAATGAGTTAAAATCTCCCAGAATCTAGAGCGTGCAAACAATAGTGTGCATGCGACACTGTGCTCCAAACGGCAGAGAGGGAGGGGGAAACCTTGCGTGTGTGTGCTAGTGTGCCTCATCAAGCGCATGTAAGACAGAGAGAGCATCCTGATTGGCCTGTTTCGGTAAATCAACCAATCAATTTTCAGTGTGGGCGGGTTTTTATCTCTTCTCCCGAAGCAAATTTATTTGTGTATCTAGAAACAGAAGCTCCATGGCAGAGGGAGAGTGCCCCAAAAAATGAAAATATAAAACGCATTTTACGACAGACTACACAAAAGTGTACCCCTGTCTAATAAGTGTAAAAAATAATGTCAACCTTGCACGCTATGTAACACTGACTCTAGCATTGCCCAAGGTGGGTTATATGATTGCAAAAAACATGTTGAGGTGAGTTCAACAAGTTTAATTTCATGTACATATTTTTCAGGCCGGCTAACTTAGGTGCCAAGGCTACATAAAAACAACAAACTCCTTAGATCTGTTTAAAGTTGCAATGGAATATAAATAAGAACAGTAAAAATGTATCTACTTATTTTAATATAATTAACAAATAATTGAGTAACACTACAATAAGGTTAATTTGTTAACATAAGTTTACTACATTAGTTAAAATGAACTAATGAATTGCACTTCTAAAGCATTTTTTAATCTTTGTTAATGTTCATTTAAATATTTACTAATACATTATTCAAATATTGCTAACATTAGTTAATGCACTGCGTTGAACAAACCAACAAGGAAAGGTGGCGCTGAAAAGCTCCATGATAAAAACCTTTAGGTTTGGACTGGCAAATACCGATTGCAATATGATTTCCTTCACTCCCACACAAAACTCCACAAGAAGTTTATAAACATACAGTACAGTGTTGTCATTTGAATTGGTTTTGCACTTGCTCAAATATTACGCCCTAGTTATTTGAGTTTAGTGCTCATTGTAAATATGTATTCATTCAATTATTTTATTTAGTCTATTTATATTTTTTTTGTCTTAATCCATCCCTGTTTATAGACAACACACACACACAAACAGAACTTCCAGATCTTTTTTCCAAGCATGTATTCTGGTCTTTATAGCAAAGTGGTGTTCGGTGTCTTGTTAATGTCAATTTAGTTTTAACCTAAAAAAATGATTGATTTAATGCTACCAGCAAATACACATTTTACCATCACTGCCATGAAACAGAGCTGTTTACATCACAAAAGTTTTGCTTTCACCTCCAAACTAGCAGCATGTTCAGCATTATAGACTGAAAAATAAAAAGGTTTTTTTTATTATACAGAAGATGCAAAAAAGTAATATATTACTTTCTTAATAAATAAAGAAATTAAGTTAAAAAAATTAACATGTTATGGATCTCTTTTATAAATGACACATACAGGCACATCTCATCAGATCTTGACTTATCTTATTTCAATTTTATTTCACATAAGGACAGAAAAACTCTTAAATTCGATCAGTTAATGAAGATCTGTGAGATTAAACATTACTGGCAGATATGTCTGGATCAGATTAGGGTTGGTCAGTGGTCTTCCAAGAGACAGACTGGATATCGCTGACATAAGCATGCATGTTTGGTCTTATCACCAAAAGTGTGGTTACTTCATGATAAATCAGCAAACGCTGCAGATCAGCACTTTTCAATGTTAAATGAAAAAAACTGATCTGAATTTGGGGCATGGATTAATTTCCAGCTTCATCTTCCTGGTCTGAGTCCCTCTCTGTATTTAAAGCAGAAGACGACTTCACTGTGGTTCACACATCGCTGGACTGAACAGTGACTACAATGAGCATCTTTTGGTTCATAACTACACTGCTACTGCTGCACTCCTGCACCCCAGGTAATCAGACTACACTAATAACAGTTTCTCATAACCGTTTAAATCAGTGCTTTAAGTGGTGCCGGTACTATATATATATGTTTTTTTTGTTTTGTTTTTTTTTTGCTGACTCGACTCCTATATTGAAGGGGTTTTATATTCAGCAGTCAACAGACGACCTTGTAAAAAATAATAAATCCTTTTATAAGTTTGTGGATTTGCTTGAGCTAGAAATAGCCACTGAACATAAATAAAATGTGCAAAAGGATTTTGAAAAAATACCATTAGAAAGAGCTACTGTAGAGCTTTTGAACATAAATAAAATGTGCAAAAGGTAGATATGTGATTAACATTTTCAGCATGGTTAAATGCTAAAACTAGTTCAGATAGAAAGAGCTTAAATTTTTTTTTTAAATGACACCAAGACCATGTCTATGGGTTCAAGAATAACAAAATACTGGCCATTTGAAACTCGAAGTCATTTATTTTGTCCCATTGTTTTCCATTTTGCGGGTGGTAAAACTACTGTGTACGTCGTTCAAATTCATTGAAATTTCGTTCACTTGTAGTTTAGCAATTAAACTAAATGTATATTACAATTTCAAGAATGTTTTCTGCACATCGCCTGAGGAAATCCGAAGTTGTGTCGAGGGGAACCAAACTGACAGCCGCGACAGCGGAGATTATCACGTACCTACAAGGCTTGCGTCTGACCTGCAGCTATCATTCTGGCTTGGTGGGATGTCAGCGAGTCCTCTGATTCTGACCGTGTTCTTTTACTAGTTAGAGTCTAAAACAAGGAGGGCATATTAAGTGTTCATTGTATTTTCATTTTAACCGAGCAGCTATGGTTGCGCGTTTCACACACCTCTCCAGGGCACGTTGACACTGACTGACGGACGCATGCGCTTTTAACTTGTAAACGCAAGGGTGTATGGGTAATGTAGTCTCTGCTCTCGGTGGGACGAATTAGGAAGCGTACATTAAGGGCGCTCTGAAAAGCCGCAGCGCAGCAAAGGATTAAATTAAACCTCTGATTTTTATACAGATGTGCAAATGAGCGTTCCGGTACGCTAAAAGCACGTTCTGGGCGCACGGAGAGGTGGTGGTACGCTCAAGAGCTATTTTTAGAAGTGGCGGTACTGAGTACCGGGGCGTTCCGGCCCACTTAAAGCACTGGTTTAAATAGTTTAAAAAGTCTTAAAATAGGAGGAAATAACGGTCTACATTCGTGACAAACAAACACATACAGCTTGTGGTGGATTTTTGATAAGGAAGATTTTGGGTTTGACGGATGCATTGGTTATAGAGTTAATTTGATAAATACCACATTTTCAATGACCTTGTTCTTCTAATAGAAAATTGTTTTCAATTTTTAACTAAGCTTTTATAATTCGTTATTGTGAAGTATAAGAAGCAAAGTTTTGATGTTTTGATGTCACTGATAGTATATTATTTTACTCACTCTTTTTTTCAGTGTAGATTATATGACAAAA
The DNA here is from genome assembly GCF_030506205.2 of Paramisgurnus dabryanus. Classification (NCBI taxonomy): domain Eukaryota; kingdom Metazoa; phylum Chordata; class Actinopteri; order Cypriniformes; family Cobitidae; genus Paramisgurnus; species Paramisgurnus dabryanus. The sequence continues at coordinate 13,946,505 of NC_133360.1, read as the reverse complement.
AAGTAATGTCCGACTGAACCGTGGGTTCAAACCCGCCCGTTTGCCACTTGAACATTTTGAATTTACTCGCTTTTTTTACGCGTGAAAGACGCACGTGAAATTCTAGATATCGAGACATTCACGCTGAAATTCGCGTCATGGGAGGGGCTTCTGCGACTCCGCTCACTTTCTGTAATCACGTCACTGCTAGAGCAAGCTCCTGATTGGTTACCGCGGCACGTTTTTCCGCCAAAGTTCAAATTTTTAACTCGCGCGTTTCCCTTGGCAACGCTCAATTGGCGTGAATGAGGTGGAATCGCGTTACTCGCTCTAGATTACACGTGGGATTTAACTTCGTGTCATGCAAACTTTTCGCAATAACATTCTTTTTACCTTGGGCGAAGACGCGCTTGAGGCAAATAGCGCATGCTTTCGCGATAAATGCGCTGCCCATATCGCGTCATTCGCATCGCTCCACGCTTGGACGTGTCTGATCACATCTCTGCATTGACTTTGTATAAATCTACTTGCGCAAAACATTGAAATCGCATCTGGTGTGAACCCACAGTCATGCTACGTACACAAAAATGCTAATCGCTCTAGATTACAACTAGATTACAAGCGGGATTTAACTTTGCGTCATGCGAATTTTTCGCTCAAGTTTAATATTTTCAACTTGGGCAGAGACGACCACGTTTTTGCATTGACGTTGTATGTAATCTACTTGCGCAAAACATTGAAGACGCATCTGGTGTGAACCCACAGTAACATCGTCAACGCGTCTTTACATTGACTTTACATTGAAATCACTCGCGCTGGTTTAATTTTTTTTTTAAACATTATTATTGAAGATTTATCATAAATGTTGTATGCATGTTGCATAGTCATGCTTAGAGTGTAATGTTCTGTATTTCCTGTGCATGTATGCTGTATTTCCTGTGCACTTATGAGTTTTTATGTACTGTCTGCACATAAAATAGACCCACTTTCCATTACATTCCTTTATCATGTTAATAGTTCATAAAAAGCTATTATTTCCTCCAGATATATGCGTGTATATACAGTACAGTATATCTTGTTTAGATGCATAGGTGTGTGTGGAAAAATCTTGCATCTAAAGGAAATGCAGTGTGGTTTGCTGAATGGGGTAGGCCAGCCCTTCAGTAGAGTTTTAAAAGCTAGTGACATATTTTTCACGCACCACAAACTTGATGAGAACTTTAACAGCGATTGTGTTTGCTGCAGCTGTGACCACACTGCAAATCTCAGGTACGTTCTTATCTGTAAGTGTCATTATCAAATCACATGATTCTGTAATACTATATACACTGTAATAATTAATATGCCCCATCTACTCAATAAAATTGTGGCAACAGATTACAAGCAATATCATTAATTAAATTCAACAAATAAAAATTGAGTTAGAATCACTCCATAAACTCCTTAATAGAAACCCATTCAAAAAGGTAAACTGCAATTTGCAATTAGAAATTAATTTAAATTTAAACAAAAATATTGGGTATACAGGACAAAGACCTAGCACTATACAATAAATACTATTCAATTATACTATTTTAATTTAAAATCATGATTTAAATTTATCCATTAATATTATTATTAGTAATGAGTATTATATCTGATTTCAGAATGACAGACAAAGATGAATCAATTCTTATTTTATTGCAGTCAAAAGAGCAGGAAAACATCTAATTTTAATGGTGTATTTGTAACAGTGTAAACTTCAAAAAGTATTTTACAGTCTAAAGAAAACCGTCCACATTTCCCGACGAAAGGTTCCATGTTTGTGTTCTGTTACATTGATTCACACCCAGAACATCAGACAGCAGTTTAGTCTTACTGTACTATAATCAGTTTATAAACTTTTTGAAGAATCCAGCTCCAAGAAAAGTTTCTGAAACACCTGAAAAGATGCCTGGGATACTGGATATTCAATGCATAGATCCTATCCAATAAAGCATGCTCTGGGAACACCTTTAAGGCCTCGATAACAATTCCAGCATCCCTTGGGCTGCCACTCCTAGAAGATCCATTCTTTACAATTACAGCCATCACAAGCTGCTCAAGTCCCGCCTCTTAGATACAGTCACATATTTATTTGTTAACCAAGTTACTCACATGTGTATATACAAACACATACACTATATACACAATATAATATGTACAATATATTTATTTAATAATATTCCTCACCTTTTGTTGTGAATAAAGTTCTCCCTCAGCAATGTTTCACGTTGCCTGCAGGAAACTGCAGTACAGGCCTTCATGAACACACAATTTAGTTAATAGGTCGCAAAATTAATAATAATAATAATAATTATTATTATTATTATAAATGTTCATTTTACATTATGTAGAAAGCTTAAACATTTTAAAAAGATAACTTATACATTTAATATCTTCCTCACCTTTTGTGGAATTAAATGAATAATGTTACATTTCCCCTCAGTAATGCTTCAAGTGTCGGTGGGCAGCAGAAAACTACAGTAAGAGGCCTTTGTCAAACAATTCAGTCAGCAATGTTTCATGTTTTCCGCGGGAAAAAATCAACACAGGGCTTCACAATTGAGCACACAATTAATTTACAGCGGAGAATAGTTTTACATTACCATTTGAATCGAATACATTGTGGATATAATTAACACAAAACTAAATAAACCGAAAAACACCACAGTAAAGTCACATTTATCTTTAAAACATGAACCTCAGAGCGAGCGAGCGGATTAAGAGAACCCACCCATTCAGATGAACAATATGATTGTCAGTTTTTCTGTCACTTAAAATGAGTTACAGCTGGACCGCCAATCGCAGGCCGTTTCTGAATCCGAAGGGTGCATCCTGCAGAGGTCACATATGCAGACTGCATACGCCATTAAGCCTGGTTTGTTTAAGATAACTAAGTATTACATTCGCAAGTCATACGCATATTACAACAATTTACGATTAACTAAGAATAAAAGTCAACATGTTAATATTCTGAAATCAGATAGTCTAGATGACGAATGGATCATAGAAATGGGACCTCCTACAGTTTAAACACTACATTGACGTCACAGCCAGCGGTGATTTTCAGCAAGACATGGCCGAGGTGAAGTGCCGTTGTCCGGTATATATGAGCGCTGAACGCCCTCTGATTATCTGGAGCCCCCATCGCCAAAGACTCGAAGGAAATGTTTAAAAAGGCGATATCTTTATGAACCTACTGCAGATTCTTGTTTAAAAAACATACATTCTCGACTGAAATGCTTTCAAAACTTTGAAATGTGGCACAATAACAGAAATATTTCCTAAATCCGTGTGGTCAGCGCTCACGACATGCATATCAACCTGAAATGGTTTTTAATTTAAAACAGCATTTGTATTACGTTGGATTTATTCGGTATTTGCTATATTCGCAGGTACAAGAATAGCTAAATCCTTTACAAAAACAATATGTAGTTTTTATTCCAGTCATTTTAAGTAATTAAAAAAAAAATACCAAACTACATGAAATTAATTTTATTAAATAAAGTTTACATATTCAATTTGATCAAACCTACAAGCCTACAGAATTACTTTTTACAGTGTAATATAAGTGTTTTTTTTCCATTACAGCTGTGATTGGAGATTCTATAGTCAATGGCGAAAAGACTCCCAAAATAACCTTGCAGTATATGGCATCAGTGCAGGTCAATGAAATACATGAGTGTAGAGGATTTCTGATTTCCCCTAAATATGTCCTTACAGCCGCACACTGCGATACAAGGTATGAAACTGTATATATTACATCAAAAATGTAGTTTTTAATTAAGTTTGACTTGAATTAAAGTAATTAAAATGAATTGCAGTGATCATATGACTGTCGTCCTTGGTGACCACAACATCAATCCACAGAAAGATCTTAAAAGATACGAGGTGGCTCACAAATTCAAACCGAAACAGTTCAAACATGCAAGAGAGGGCGATGACATCATGCTTCTGAAGGTAAAGAGACACAACTGCTGTTTGTAGTGAATGTGAGCAAAAGTAAACTAAACAAGTATATGCAAAGTAACTTAAGTTTATTTACCTTCAAAGCTTGACAGGAAAGCAGTTTTGGGAAAAAATGTGAAAACTGTCAATATCACAGATGAACGGCACCGTGTTAAAAGTGGCACAGAGTGTGTGTTTGCTGGATGGGGTAAAACCAAAAAGAGTAATACTAAAGGAGTCAATGAACTTCGGGCTGTGAAAGTTTCAATTGTTGACATCGACAAATGCAAGAAAGCATGGATGAAAAAATACAAGAAAATGGAAACATTTCCACCAAACATAACCTGCGCTGTTGGAAATAAACAGAATACAGGGATGTGTAAGGTAATATGTTTACATTTTTATTCATTTGGCTAACACTTTTTTTATGTACATTTGCATATATATTACTTATATTGACATATTGCAGTATTAAAAACATTTTCAACCCAATTTTTTTATGTTTGTTTCAGGGTGACTCAGGAGGTCCACTTGTATGCAATTCAGTGGCCGTGGGCATTGTTTCCTTCAAAAGTTCCACGTGTGAATCTTCTGATGTGCCAAGTGTTTATACTGATATTTCAAAATATTCGGGCTGGATCAAAGAAAAGATGAATAAAAGGGAAACTTGAGACAGGCAACAACAGGCTGCATTGAAAAATGTCTTGACCAAATAAACTGTACTTATGTTGACCGAGTCTGTGTTTTTGCAATAAACTTTGCAGTGCACATCTTATTTAACTGACTTTTTGTACTGTTATTCCTTATAATATGAGCTAAAACACATTTTTGCATAGCTAGATATGACAAACTCAAATATCCAGATTATAAGATCCATACACTGCTGGAAAAAGAAATGGTCAAAATGTGTAACTAGGGCAGTACCCTTTAAAAAGGTCTTAATATGTACCATTAGGTACAGATATGTATACATTATACAATAAGTTCTTTAGGCACTTTTCCAGTGCATAGTACCCCTCGTGTCAGCGCATTTTATTTTTAGTTTAGTACCATTTCAGAGTGGGAGGGCTTACAGGCGTGGGATCTTACAACAAAGCACAACAGGTTTGCTCGAGATAGCGCACACACGAATGTAAAGCTAATCTTGCATTTAGTGATGTTGTGGTAGTGACGATTCTCTCAGAACTTCTTAAGAACAACTATCTCCAACTCAGTTTTGACTTTTATCCAGAGATAAAGCGTGAACTCGACGAAAGATGCTGTCCGCAGCGTAGCGTTGCCAAGTCCTCTGCTTTTTTCGAGTTTAGATTTGGGCGACTGATTTAACTGTTTCCATCAGTTGTTTTTATTTCTGCGGGTTAAAGATTAAATGATTTCATTGATTAGTTATTGGTATGTGGCAGTGCTTTAAGTGGCACAAAAGAGGTGCCGGTACTCTAGTTTTTTTTTTTTTTTTTTGCTGACTCGACTCCTATATTGAAGGGGTTTTATATTCAGCAGTCAACAGACGACCTTGTAAAAAATAATAAATCCTTTTATAAATTTGTGGATTATCTGTGCAAAAGGTAGGTATGTGAGTAAAATTTTCAGCACGGTTAAAGATAAAGAGCTTGAAAAAAACCTTAAAATGACACTAAGACCATGTCCATGGGTTCAAGAATAACAAAATACTGGCCATTTAAAACTAGAAAGTCATCACTTTATTTTGTCCCATTGTTTTCCATTTTGCAGGTGTTAAAACTCCGTTGTCGTTCAAATTAATTGAAATTTCGTTCCCTTGTTCTGTAGTTTAGCAATTAAACTAAATGTCTATTACAATTTCAAGAATGTTTTTACTCTGCACATTGCCTGAGGAAATCCGAAGGTGCTTGAACCAAACTGACAGCCGTGACACAGCGGAGATTGTCACGTACCTACAAAAGGGTATTGGATAAAGCTTGCGTCTGACCTGCAGCTGTCATTCTGGCTTGGTGGGATGTCAGCCAGCGAATCCTCTGATTCTGACCTTGTTCTTTTACTACTCAGAGTCCAAAACAAGGAGGGCATATTAAGTGGTCATTGTACTTTCATTTTAACCAAGCAGCTATGGTTGCGCGTTTCACACACAAACACACACCTCTCCAGTCCAGACCACATTGACTGTCAGTCAGCGGCAAAAGCGACGCATGCGCTTTTAACTTGTAAACGCAAGGGTGTATGGGTAATGTAGTCTCTGCTCTCGGTGGGACGAATTAGGAAGTGACATTGTGAAGGGCGCTCTGAAAAGCGGCACCGCAGCCAAAGGATTAAATTAAACCTCTGATTTTTAAACAGATGTGCAAATGAGCGTTCCGGTACGCTAAAAGCACGTTCTGGGTGCACGGAGAGGTGGTGGTACGCTCAAGAGCTATATCCGGCCCACTTAAAGCACTCGTATGTGGGCTATGAATAGGCATTGGGATGCTTTTGGGCTAGTTTTGAATGACCATTCAGATGGATTTTATACGTGAATCTGGCAACCCTGCTGTGCGATTGCACATACTTTCAGTTCGGATTCCATATAATGTACATGTAAATGCACATTTAAATCAGATTGCAATGTTTAGGGTGCATGTAAACTGTATCGTCGTACCCTTCAATCGTATTAAATTCAGTCGGATTGACAAAATTTTGTGCATGTAAACATAGCCATTTTGGTATCAGCTCAGATCGTTTGGAACCTCAACCGAGGTGGTACTAAAAAGGTATCGGGTACTACATACTGTACCCAGTGGAAAGCCCCCAAAAGTGAGTTGACCCGACCCGTGGGGTACTATATGCAATGGAAAAGTACCACTTGGTACCAATATGTACCGCTGCGGTACTAATATGAACTCTTAGATGCAAAGCTGTATGTTTTAAAAAGTACAGCCCCAGTGACAGTCAGGGTACATATTTTGACAATTTGTTCTGACTAGGGTTGCAAAGGGGTGGAAACTTTACATGGTAACTTAATCTAGCGAATTTTGGAAAAATTTTTGAAAAACTCATCTGAATTATTTGAAAATTTAGGGAAATTTATATAATCTGTATCATATACAAACATAAATAAAAATTTTGTTTGGTCATAATCAGACATGCATGCAAGGTAATACAAATTTACAAAATGATGTAAAAAGGAAAGCAAAACATGACCCTAAATTTACTATCTGTGCATGTTATTGAAGATTGAAGGTACATGCAGGGGGTGTAAGCAGTGGTTAATTTTAACTTTTATTGAAACGGCATAAAATCTTGTTGTTTTAAGCAAAATTATAGAGTTTTAAAGATTCTTTTACTACATTTAAGAAATTATCCTTTATAGGCAACTCCGCATTTTTGAATTCCCAGTTTATTCCCATTAATTAATAATATATGCTGTAGCTCAAGTGGTAGTGCAGCTCAAAGTTCATGGGTTTGATTACCAGTGAACACACATACTGATAAAATATATACTTTCAAATGCACTGTAAGTTGCTTTGGATAAACGCATAAATGTACAAATACTATAAACGTTAAGCAAAATTGGAAGACATATGGTTGCATCTCTTACTGCAGTTGGAAAGGATGTGTCATTGTGGGCTTGCGGTGTGGCACATACCTACAGTATATAAACAGCCTTGCTGGTATACAAACAGCATCTTGCCATCAGGATGAACTGTGGCTATAACAGGTCAGTAGTTGTAGCGGGCCTGCATCTGTCAAAATATGATTTATTACCCCCTGTCAAGCGTGTTTTGACAGGTGGGAGGGTCTATCAATCAAAAGGTGTACATGCTGTCCAGTTTTGAGTGTCGTATTTTATGGCTTTTAGACAGCGGCTGTCCGGAGCTGTGCGTGTTTTACGACGTGTCAACCAGCGCGTTGTTTTTCCTGTGTGTGTGTTTTTTGTCACGCGTATGTTTGTCGTATTTATTGCTGTGTAAAAAAGTTTGTTGTTTTGGCTGTCCAGTTTCTGGACTGTCAGTTTTTACGACCGGTCTGTGTGTGTGTGTCTCTCCCTCCCTCCCTTCTCAAACCCGCAGCCCCCTGCGCGTCTCTCAACGGGGTGCTTTGAGTCATTATGCTTTTAAAACCGTGGTGGTAAATAAAATGTAATACAGTCCACTCTGACAAAAATAAAGGTTTATTTTAGATTAAGGGATTTCTTGAACCAATTCTCAGATTAAAACATATGTGAATGCGCGCACCAATGAGAGAACGTACGCTGATGCGCTCTTATATCTGGGGTTAAGAACCTTTTAAATGTTTTAAGACATTTCATCCCATCTTCTGGTTTGTATTCATTAATGTCTTATAAACCCAGGTGTGTGTGTATCTAGGATAAATGTAACATGGTCCGCATTGTCAAAATAAAAGGTTTCTTGAACCTGCATGGTTCCTGTGAGTGTGTTTTTGTGTTTTTGTCAGGTGAATGTTTGGCATATTTATTGATGTGAAAAGTTTTTTTGTTTTGGATGTCCAATTTATCGACTGTCAGTTTTACAACCGGAGCGTCTCTCCCCCTCCGTTCTCAAAGCAGCCTGCACTACTTCACAGCGGGGGTGTACAGCGGATCTGGGCCCGTATGTATAAAGTCGCTCAGAGTAAAATTTTAGTCTTAAATGTGTCAAAATTCTAAGAATGACGTCATTTTACTCTTATTCTTAGACTTAAGAATAAATTTGATTTATAAAGCCTCCTAAGTGTTAAGACTAGGTCTCAGCTCCTAAATTATTTAAGAGAGCAGGAGAGGTCTCTTAACCTAGTTAAGAGTAACAAGAGCAGAGAGACGGAGATCATTCACTTTACAACAAAAAATGTGTTAGAATTACTTTAATTCAAATGTATTTCTATAGCACTTTTGAAAAAAATTATTGAAATATAAAGAGTATAGGGTTTTTATACAATGTATATTATATTACACAATATAATATACAGTATAAGATGTATAATGGTAAAAAAAACATATTCAAGTGCTTGCACAATACCAATAATTTATATGGGATTATCAAGACAGCAATGGTATATACTTAAATGTATATAAATTTGAATAAAATACACTGTAAAAAGTTAAAGTTGGATCAAATTATTGATAATGCCTAAAATGTAATGTTTTTTCAACTTAAATTTCTCAGTTTAAGTGAAATAATTAAAGTTAAAAATGTTTAAATATTGGGTGTTAACAATTGAAGTAAGTTTTTTAAGTAGAGCATTTTACATTTTACAGTTTATGAGGGGTAAATAAAATACCATAAAATGTAAATAAAATCTACAATAAAAAATGTGAAGTACAAGATTGCAGTGACATCATTACATGTAAAGTGATATTAATAGAGTATAAAACCCTGACCCAAAACATAATGTTAGCAATGTTAGCAGTGAGCAAGCCAAAGATGAAAGTGACAAAGATGGCAAAAATTACAATTGTGTTTAAGTGGAGAAATCCAACTTAACTTGATCATCTTGTTCAGGCTTGATCATCAAAGTATTTTTTAAAGTGTTTGCAAACTTTAGTCTTTTCTTTATAAACAGCTTGTGAGTGAAGTTAAAATAATGTGATTAATAATCTTCATTTTTTAAATAACATTGTTTGTCTATTTCATTAACATGTTAAAAACTTAATCAAAATGGTGCAAAATGGTTATTTGTAATATTGTTAAACATTTCGTGAAGCAAATTAAAATTAAAATATCTAAATACTAATATAATTTGAATGTCTTCATGATTCATAAATGTATGGTGTCACATGCTGCTGTGACTGTATAACATTGCCGGCTTTCTATTGGCTGATTCAGAGGTTAAGGGCGGCCATTTTAGGATGAAATCATTGTAGTCCTCAGTTTGCGGCACTTATGTCAGCACTTAAGAATGAGTCTTACACTTTACTGAAAGTTGCTTTCAGCTTCTTTATAAACGTCTTCTATTCTCAGACTGCTCCTACTCCTTACTAAGAATTTTTTGACACTTAAATCATAGCTTAAGACTATTCTTAAGAGCATTTCTGAGATGTTTTATACATACGGGCCCCGATCTCTATGTTCATGCACATTAAAGCTCGCTCACCGGCGGTGCCAGAGAATGTGCCGGGTGCACGTTCAGACATGCCGTTAAAAAACATTTAAACATTTTAAAGACATTTTTACCTCATCTTCCGGGTTTGTTTTTAATTAATGTCTACTTAAAACCATGTGTGAATATGTGTATATTATACAACAAATCTTATATTGTCTTCTCTGACAAAAATAAAGTATTATTTTAGATTTTAGGTGAAGCGGACACGTGTTTTTATGGCAAATACAGCTTGATATAAACTTTTGTTTTTAACATCAAAAGTTTTCTTTACAGTCAACAATTAAGAATCAAATATTTTAGATGTATCTGGTTAAACCTAAATCCGATATTATCTATTGAACTATAGGCTATTTTTCTGATCAAACACAAACTTTCACAAGCTGCTCTTATGACCGAGTGTGTGTGTGTGTCTGTATGTGTGTGAGAGAATTCACAGCAGGGGAGGATTGTAAACTAGTGAGTTAGAGGCTTTTAAAACCGTGGTGGTAAAATGTAATACGGTCCACTGTTGCAGCAAGCCAAAGGTGAAAGTGACAAAGTTGGCAAAAATTACAATGGTGTTTAAGTGGAGAATTCCAACTTCCCAGACAGCACGTTCAGTCTTACTGACGTTCAGGGCTGGACTGGGACAAAAATTCGGCCCTGGCATTTTGGCCCAAACCGGCCCACACTGCAAAAAATTATTTTCAAGAAAAAATGCTCTTAGTATTTTTGTCTTGTTTTCAATATCTGAAAATTCTTAAATTAAGATGCTTTTTCTTGATGAACAAAATGACCCAAGAAAATAAGTCTAGTTTTTAGACCAAAAATAACACATTTAAGTGATTTTGTGCATAAAACAAGCAAAAAAATCTGCCAATGGGGTAAGCAAAAAATCTTGAACATTTTTCTTAAACACTAAATGCAAGAAAAATTCAAGAAAAATTTGCTTACCCCATTGGCAGATTTTTTGCTTGTTTTATGCACAAAATCACTTAAATTTAAAATTTTGGTGTAAAAAAATAGACTTATTTTTTGGGTCATTTTGCTTATCAAGAAAAAGCATCTTATTTTAAGATTTTTTCTATTTTTACTAAAAAAATAAGACAAAAATACTAAGAATTTTTTCTTGAAAATAATTTTTTGCAGTGTATAATTACAAATACCACCCATCTTTGCACGCCTTTAAATATGTATAGCAATAGCAACTCCAATTCCATAAAAGCACTAAACTCAATTAATAGCAGAGTGAGAGTTGACACAACAAACACATCTAGAATGTGTTATTTATTAATGCAATAAAACTGTATAATCCACACTTATGAATCCTAAAACAAGCTTCATGGAATTGGCAAAATTTGCCATTGAATTGCTGACTTTTTACAAAACACAAGTGCTGCTTACAGTAATATTGATAACGGATTATTACTTGCAGTACTTAAAGGAAAGTATTCACTACATTCACTGAACTAAACTAGTGTGATTACAGTAATAGAGATTTTTAACATTATCTGTCAAGTGTGTTGTTATACAATAAACATATCTTTTTCTGTAAGCAGATTGTTTGATTTTGCTTGAGGAGAAATGATACGTTTTGAAACAGACAATCAACGAAAAATCTACGAATCAGATACACTCTCGTAGTCACAGAGCAAAGAGTGCAATTATTTTATTGCAGCTTTATCACCATAATTTTGTGTTTTTGACTCAGTTTTATCAAGGGGTATCAATCTAAACTTGTGTTTTGAAAGCAGTTCTGCTTACCGCAGGGACTACACTCACTTCTCTCTCGTCTCTCTCCCTTTCCTCATTGACACTTTGCGTGCTGGTGCTGCCAGTGCTGGTGCTGCCAGTGCCACCACCGTCACCATCATCATCACCAGCGACGCGAGTTGAAGAAAACAGTTGTGTTATTTTAACACATTTTACAGCGTCTGCCTGAAGAGTCTGTTTCTTTTTGTCGCGCAGTTTATCTGTTTTTCCATCTCTCTCTCTCTCTCTCTCTCTATTTTGACACGTGAACTGACCGACGCTGCACGCTCGCTTGCACAGAGACCAAAGCGGTGATTGGGCCAGCTTAATGTCATTCAAAAAAAAAAATAACCAATGGGCTGCTGCTGAGTGGGCCGGTCTATCTAGGGAAAAAAACAGGACGATGACTGGGCTGGTCAGTCATTGGGCCAGCTAAATGTCGCTTAAAAGAAAATAACCAATGGGCTGCTGCTTAAAAAGACGCTAACTGGGCTGCTCAGACAAAGATAGTATGAGATGTATCGGCCCAAAAAGTACGTCGGCCCACCGGGAAACTGCCCGGTGTGCCAGATGGCCAGTCCGCCCCTGCTGACGTTGGCAATTGGAGAGCACCAGCGGCAAAGTGTCATTTGGGGTTTTTCCCCTGCACACAGAATAAAAGTAGGTGGGTAAACCATCGGCATGTCTTTTTTTTCTTCACTAGATCTAAGGTGTTGTTGGTCCACATCAAGCCGGCAGTGTAAGCGCGAAGGAATGTTGATTAAATATGATTGTCGAAATGTTTTGACAGAAATGGGCGTCGGAGGTAACGTGTTACATGTTTTTAGACTTGGTTTGTTATAACTGTTGACTTGGGGTGCGTTTCCCAAAACCATAGTTGCTAACCTGTTAGCAACTAGTTGGTTGGCAATGGGAAATAAGCAACATGGTTTTGGGAAACGCACCCCTGGTTAGTTATTATTAATATGTTCGCGTATTAAATATTTTTTCAGTGAGTTATTTTAGACAGTACTTTAGACGTGAGGGGATCGTTCGGTAAACAGCCAGGTAAATGGTCATAAATTGACGGACTGTCTTTTGTCTACACAAAAATGACATCTGTCAATTTATAATATCAACCCCTTACACTCTAAATGCATTTTTAATGATTTTGTCTAAGTGACATGCTTAAAATTAAAGGCAGCTCTTGTTGTGCGTTCCCAGATAGCACACGTACGTCGCGGAGATGTCTGCGCGATGTCTTCTTTTTCGTCTGGAAGACGTATTATTTAGGGCGTTTGCTCATCTGGAAGGCGTCGCCGAGACATCCGACCCAGCTGTTTGGAAGACACCCAGCAGATCTTTACAAGATGTATGTTATGTAGAATGATGGCGAGCCGCCGTTTCACAGATCTTTACAAGATGTTAGAACAGCAAGCCACTCTTTCACAGATCTTTAGAAGAGCTTTAAAAGATGCCGAGCCGCTCTTTTCCAGATGTTTAGAAGAGCTTTAAAAGATGCTGAGCCGCTCTTTCCCAGATCTTTAGAAGAACTTAGAAAGACGGTAAGTCGCTCTTTCCCAGATGTTTGTAAGATTAAAAGAGATCCCTCATTAACAAATTGAATTGCCCTAAACTACAGCAAATTATTTCTACACACATCTACACATGCATGCTGTGTCATCGATATTAAGTAATTAAAACACCATTTTCAATTGATCTTAAAACAGGCAGTTGTTGATTTTATAAAGCACATTTATTCAAATTAAACAATGAAAACTTTCATTAATTTATCTTTAAATATGCATTTTACATGACAGTGTGCGAAAACAACAACATATAAACATAACATATTTAAAATAATCAAAACCTTTCTGCGTTTGCTTTATTAATCTCCATTCTAAAATAAAACATTAAAAAAAATGTTTCTTTGTATAAACCCTCAGTCTGTTAATTTTGTCTCCAGCCTGTTAAGATCTTCAGCAGATGTTTGAGAAAAAAAATCATCATCCTCTTCGTCACTCTTCATCCGTATTTGGGGTAACAAGCACCTGCTTCCCACAAGAGACTGGACCGCTGAAGTCAGGTGGTTAGTCTTTATTTGCATTCATCCTAGTACCGTCAAGACTGCCTTTTTTGCAGCTGCAATAGCAAAGATAAATGAATTAGGAGTATAGCTTTTAAAATGCTTTTACTATAAATGCATTATTTTGATTTATTTAAACTTAAGAATCAAATAGGTGTGTAGTTTAGGTATAATTCTTATAACTGCATTTGTCTGTTTTACAACAGATATAAATGTACTGTTTTTTTTTATGTTGGATGGATCATCAGACCTGCACCTTCCTTGAACATGTTGGTAAGGTAACACTTCATGCGAGTTAATGATGATGCTTTTTTATAAGAACTTTTTATAAATAAATATTATTATTGTTTTTTTTAGGTATCTTACTCTGTATTTGTTCACGGTGGTCACCCCAGGGTCTCAGGACTCAAATTGAGTGCTCTATGGATTAAACATAAAATGCAGTATAAACAAGTGTTATGTTGTCTTGAACATGTTGGTAAGGTAACACTTCATGCGAGTTAATGATGATGCTTTTTCATGAGAACTTTTTATAAATAAATATTTTTATTGTTTTTTTAGGTAACTTACTCTGTATTTGTTCACGGTGGTCACCCCAGGGTCTCAGGACTCAAAACGAGTGCTCTATGGATTGAACATAAAATGTAGTATAAACAAGTGTTATGTTTTTAAATGCCACTAATAATGTGTTTCTGTTTTCTTTCTCATTATGCTAACAAACGCTCTTTTACCCCTCATGTTAGGTGGATCAACACTCCAACCATCTGCATTAGGGACTGAATAAAGGATGCCCTCTGTAGCTGGGAATGTTAGATCAGGTAATTTGCATTTGATATATTTTTAAAGACACACACACTAATGCTGCTTGTACACCGCCAGCGACTAGCAACACAATCTCGTTCATTCCAATGAAAGCTTTGCCCCATTCAGCAACATGAGCAACTGTGACCATTGACAACAGGAAGTGGGCATGTCCAGCTATGCCACAACGTTGAGGAAAGTTCAACTTGATGAAGGACTTTTGGGAGCAACTACCAATGAGAGTGAAGCAGTGAAGTTCATGTCATCCGTCTTTTGTCATTTACTGAGAGGATTGTTACTCATTTGTTTATAGTTTTTACTAGGACAACCAGAATTGGTAACGCCTTCTAATAAACTCATTAAAAGAAATGGCTGACACACAGTGACTAGGTAGTTGGCGGTGTGAATGTAGTATAAGGCCTTAACTGTCTGTGGCAAATATTTTTAGCACCCAAAATAAATAGGGGTGCTGCTTTTAAAGGAAAACACCACAGTTTTTCAATATTTTACTATGTTCTTACCTCAACTTAGATAAATTAATACATCCTTATCTTTCATCAATGCATGCACTTAATATTTGTACAGCTAGGGTGGCCATTTCCATAACACCAAAAAGGAGGACACTTTGCGGCATTTAGTGAGGCAAGAATGATTGCATAGGACTCGCAACTACAATTTACTCGTACTGTAATACAATTTTGTCCATTATATCTATGGTATCATGATACAGTGATTCTGAAAAAGCCTAATCTATTCATTGCCGGACAATTTGATGTAGAACTATGTGTAAAAGAAGAGGCAAAAAAGTGTTTGTTTAAAGAATTTGTATTGTTTCAAAAAAAGTCTTGCAACGTGCACAGTGCCTAACACAGGGACGGACTGGGGCTAAAAAACAGCCCTGGACTTTTTCCCAAATAGGCCCATCATCCGGCCATTCGCCCCTAGTTGTGCGCAACAGACACAAGGATGTCCTGATACTATGCCACAATACTGTCAGACTATTAGACAAGGATATTTAATATTTTGTCCATGTCATATTAAACTTTGATGTATAATAAGGCTGTGAAATAATGAAAATAGCTAGGCCTATTAATTTTGTCTGTACAGCTTTCACAAACAACCACCAGGTCTTTGCCAATTCCACAATACTAAACACAAAAGACAAGGAAAAACTGCACTCTGATGGAAGACAGACAGAAAGTGCAAGCTAGGATTTTTTGGTTAAACTAATATTTGGTCAATTATTTAGCCCCCTTTCTTATTAGCACGTTTAGAGTGGTTGCAATGCATGCCTTATATTTACCCGTTTAATTCAATACCTTAGTCTTCATTGTAGCAGAAAATGTGAGCTCACTACAACCTCTCATATACAATAAAGTCAATGAAAGAAATGAAAACCAATGCAATACGATGAATGTCCACCCACAGACTGTTTTTAAACGAGGTTGGATAAATATTTTTTGCTTTGATGTGTGTGATTTTGGTTAGATGACAGTTGTAGGTTACAGTTTGACAAGAGTTTACAGTTTGACAAAAGCAAAATGTTTTGTTTTATTGCGACTGTATACAAATATAAGCAAACACTTTGCCGTTTGAATTATGTCCCATATGAACAAAATGACAGAGTATGTATTGTTTTTATGTTTCCACTGTTCAATCGCGCCTCTCTCTCACACACGCGCGTGCGCACACACTCACATCACGTCTTTCTCTAACACTAGTTGCGCATTACGTTAATTTTCACGCGAGTTTTATTTATTTTTATATCGTGTATATTATATTATAATGTCACGTGTCCTGCTACTACTGGTACTTAGCTCTTGCTGATGTGAAGTTAACTCGGTCTGTCCCTCATCATGACCTGTGGATGCTCAGGCTCGCAAACATAGACGCTCGCGAATTCCGGGAATCCGTGGACCAATCACGGCTAGTAGGCCGACTCTTCTTCCTTGTTTTTTTTTTACACGTAGCAGCATATAAGTGATCGTATTAGTGCCTCTGCTGTTGGCTGTTCATATTGCGTTATTAGACTTTTTTTGCCATCGGCCGGGCGACGGCCCTCTGTTGAACGGCCGTTCTGGACTTTTCCAGAACGCACAGATTGCCAATCCGTCCCTGGCCTAACAACACAAAATTTCTGGACTTCTGGAAATAAAATAAATAAATAAAAAAATCTGGCAGACTGGCACAGTGCCCGAAAACATAACATATCTGAACTTCTGGAATACATAAACAAATAATTAATGCAAAAATAAAAAATACACATTTCAGTTCTTAGAAAAAAGAAAAAAAAAACAGCAGCTCAGGCGACAACAGCACCTCTGGGGTCATCATGGCCACCAAGGCAAGCCCCCATTGCCCCGGGCTTGTTCATCTCCTGCGGTACACATAAAAACAGGGAGTGTTATCAGCCTTAAAAACTTTGTATTGTTTTAAACCCAATACATATTTATGTTTCATATAGCCCATTCATAAAATCAAAATGCTGCAAGAGATCAATTTGGCTTAAGAGGAAACGAGTGTAGCCTATATATATTTGCTTCATTAAATACAATACACAGTAAACTAGCTGCATCAGATTTGTGAACACACATAAGACTACATCACATAAGACTAATGTACTCACCAAATAGTTGATTGTCTATCTGCAATACTTCTGCCCTTTCCTGGCGGCATCCAAGAGTTTTTTGTTTCCAAGAAACTTCTTGTACACATCTGTGCAGGGAAATGTGAAATTGACACAGACTTGGAGCTCAGCTTTGACGCTGTCCACATCCAGACGATTCCTCTCGTTTCTCCATGCAGATGTCATCAGATGTGTGTGCATTGCTGCATGGGATGGAGAAAATATAGGCACTGATCTTCCTGAGATTCACAAGTGGTTCAGCTGCTTTGGAAAACAGTTTCAGATATCGCTCTTCACTGTGGCAACCTTCCATTTCTGGAAAGGTGAAGGTAGCTTTCACCATGGCATATTCCCAGAGGTGGAAAAAGTACTAAAATATTGTACTCAAGTAAAAGTAAAGTTACTTTAATAATATTTTACTTAAGTAAAAGTAAAGTTACTGGTCTAAAAATCTACTCAAGTAAAAGTAAAAAGTAAATAATTTTAACTTTACTCAGAGTAAAAGTTACTTTTTTTACAGCGGGAAGAGGTGGAGGATTTTGGTATAGTTTAAAAACGACAAGGGAATATAAATCTCAAGCTAGTTGTTTTTAATTGTAGGAACATCTTTACAATTAAAGTGCAATAACAAAAAGTTAATAAAATAAAAAGCTTTTTTAAACTAAGAAACATTTGTGGAATTATTTAATGATTTACATGTGAGTTATGCACTTTTGAAGGTGGTCAGCAGCTTGTAAATACAATCACTATAGTAAGGTTGTAATTGATGTATTGCAGGTAGCATACATTATTTTATTAAACTATATATAGTTTAAATGAGCATATAGTGAGATGAGTGCCATGTCAAACTTTTGACACGTTTCTTGTCTTCTAGCTTCCCTGACCTGGGTACCTGATGTCAGACCTTTATTCTCTCCCTCTCTCTCTCTCTCTCTCTCTCTCTCTCTCTCTCTCTCTCTCTCTCTCTCTCTCTCTCTCCAATGTCTAATGACCTGCGCATTCTCGAGGATGTTCTTAAGTTGTGTTTGACTTGACGCGAAGCTGCTAGACTGCGGAGGATAATGCGCATTGTATTAAAAACGCGTCGTGCAAATGAGCGGTAAAACCCGGTCTGCAATTTCGTACTTGAGAGCATGAATCCTACCTTTCATATGAAATAAACACTCACTTTGCGTCAGTGGAAAGTGGTCGCTTAAATATGACCGGGGTTTCTTTCATAAGATTTGAACTGAGGTGGGTCTGCATTAGCGCGCGCCTGTCTCGTCCGTCTCCATGGTTGTTTTTGCGCGTTCCCCCGCAGGCCCCGCCCATCAATCATCTGTTGTGCGTCTTTATCACCTTGCTTTTTTAAAATATTTTTTTACTCAGTAATGGATATGATTTCAAATGTAGCGAAGTACAATACTTTAAACAAAACATACTTAAGTAAAAGTAAAAGTACAGATTTTAAAAACTACTCAAAAAAGTAAAAGTACACAAAAAACTACTCAATTACAGTAAGGTGAGTAAATGTAATTCGTTACTTTCCACCTCTGCATATTCCTCATACAGTTCATCCATATCAATGTCTTTCAGATTGCAGACCTGGACAGCATCACTGTATTCTTCATATGACACAGCAGTTGTGAGGTCAAGCATTGCCACTTTGCTATGAAAGCTGTTCTCAGAGAAGTCATATCTTTCACTTATGTATTTCTTGGCTCTTTCATAAAAAACAAGAAAATCCTCCACACATTTATTTGCCAGGTAAGGGGGTAGCTGCTTGAGTTTGCTGTTCACAGTAAAGCCAAAGAACCTGTCTGTCATCCTTCTCTCAATTTTCTGTTTTAGTTCAGTCATTACCTTAAACACACACGTTATGCTGAACGATTTGGCCTCAAGTGCTACAATGGTGTCTGAAAACACTTTTAGAATGTGACTGAGGAAAAGAAAATATGTCTCAGACACCTCATTGCTTTCCTCTCCAAAACATTTCCACAAAAACTGGGAGCATTGTTCCTCACCTTCACTCTGAAAGTAGCTGGTCAGGGGCGTCCAATAATTCAGTATTCTGTCAATAGATTGAAGCAGGGACAACCACCTTGTGACGACATGCTGTAGCAGGTTGCATTCTTCCACTTCCGCAAACTCACAGAATTCCTTTAACTGTGCTGTTCTGCTTGCTGACATGCTAAAATGGCTGTAAATTTTGAGCACAGCATTTTCAACATCAAAATTCAGGCTGCCTGCTGCATATCTTGTTGCATTGTGTAGGATATGGGCTAAACAGTTTGCAGGTAGCACATCCTTCTGAGCCAGTTTCAATTTCTGATAAACACTGTTGTGTTTTCCATAGTTGACACTGGCGTTGTCTGCTGCATATGCAGACATGTTTTTTACATCAAGACCAGCAATCTCCAGTTTAGCCAGCAGCTGGTTCGTTATAGCCTCTGAAGTTTCGTTGCTGTCACTATAAAAATCTAACAGTGCATGTTGCACACCTTCCTTAAAGTGAAAAAATCTCAGTACAATAGGGAAACACTTGGTCGTACCTTTGTTTGATGCGTCCGTTGCCACCAAAAACGGCAGATTGTTTAATTTGATGTAATCTGAATGTATATATACGGAGTAGGGCGCTAGGACATTCTCACACAAAGCCTTAGCTTTTGATTTTCCACAGGTCATCCCCTTCGCTGTAGATGAGTCACTAAAGATCTCTCTGTCAACTTTCACCCCGCAGTCTACACTCCTGTATGATTGGTGATGCTTGAGTGCATGATAGACTTTACAAAGCTCTGCAGCATAGATTTTTTCATCCTGAGGTGATCTTGCTTCTCGAAAAAATGACCTCAGGGAAGACGTACCTGCAGCTCGTCGATTACTTTTATGCTTTTCCGTGCCGGCATGTCGGTCAATGGCGGCTTTCCCTTGACTACTAACATCCACATCACACCGACACAGTGTACAAAATTCATGAAAAGTGTCTTTACTGCTTTTTGCAATAAATTCGTGCTCTTTTGTCCATTCCGGATTAAACGATGTCTGGCGTTTCGGCATGTTGACGTGATGATATGACTTAGCCAGCACATGGAGGCTTGTTTACGTTTTTAACCAATGATATTTCAGATATTTATTTGACAACGATTTCAGCCAATCGTTTGTTTGACTAGAGATCTTACGGCATTACGCTCTGCTGCTGCGTGCGACGTCCTAATAAAGATTTTAGAGTGGGTTTTATGCTGATTAAGCAGCGCAACCCCAAAAAGGAGGACAGCGTGCTTAAAATCCGGACTGTCCGGCCAAAATCCGGACGAATGGCCACCCTATGTACAGCACGTCGTGAATGTGTTAGCATTTAGCCTAGCCCCATTCATTCCTCTGTGCGCAGTAACCATCACTCCTGACTACTCCCCCTCTTTTGAGTTTGAGCGAGAGGTGGAGTAATCAGGAGTGATGATGTTACTGCGCGCCGAGGTTCGAAGTGCTGCAAACTTAGTGCTCTTTTGCCATACAATATAGTTCTCATTTTTATCCGCTTAAAAAATCGCCACGTTTTATTTTGTGCCACCATACTTACTCGTGTAACTACTCGTGTAACAGTCTTTAAATAGGGAAAACATGAAAGGGTTGGGTGGCTTCTAAATTCATCCCTGTTTGGAATGAATGGGGCTAGGCTAAATGCTAACACATTCACAATGCACTGTACAAAGATTAAGTGCACGCATTGAAAAAAGATAGGGATGTATTAATTCGTCTAAGGTGGTGTTTTCCATTTAAAGGGATAGTTCACCCAAAAATGAAAATAATGTAATTAATGACACACCCTCATGTTGTTCCAAACTTGTAAGACCTCCGTTCATCTTCGGAACACAGTTTAAGATGTTTTAGATTTAGTCCGAGAGCTTTCTGACCCTCCAAAAAATGTATGTGCTGTATACTGTCTCATTTCCAGAAAGTTAATTAAAACATCATCAAAGTAGTCCACGTGACATCAGTGGGTCAGTTAGAATTAGTTGAAGCATCATAAATACATTTTGGTCCAAAAATAATGATTTATTCAGCATTGTCTTCTCTTCCGGGCCTGTTGCGAATGCGCGTGCACAGTGGCGCTGCTGACGTGTTATCCTCAGACATGTTTGCGAAGATTGTTTTGTTTACAGCGTCTCCCTCAGACTGTAAACGAAAAAAAAGCTTGGGTGCACCAGATAACAAGCCAGCAGCATCGTACGGCAGCAGTGTCATGCACACGGTTCACAACAGACCCGGAAGAGAAGACAATGCCGAATAAAGTCGTAATTTTTGGACCTAAATTTATTTTTGCTGCTTCAACAAATTCTAACTGATGTCACAAGAACTACTTTGATGATGTTTTTATTACCTTTCTGGACATGAACAGTATACCGTACATACATTTTTAATGGAGGGTCAGCAAGCTCTCGGACTACATCTAAAATATCTTAATGGTTTCTAAAATTGAGGTCAGATTTTTGAAAACGTGGTCATCCAAAGTTCTCGGTACAGAAAATCTGTTTTGTATGGATCAGAGTTAGACATGGTCATGTAATATATAACAATGTAATAGCAAGTGTTATGTTGTTTTTGAAAATGCTCTGAAAATGAAAAAAGCTATTTGTTTATCCACTATGCTATCAAATGCTCTTTTACCTTGCATGTTAGGCGGATCAACATTGCATCCATCTGCATTAGGATCTACCTTAGAGACACTCACTGGAGCTGTAAATGGGAAGCAGGTAAGTTGCACAACAGGTTTCTTGTAGCATTCTTAGACTAGCAATTTTTGTGTGAGAACTTTAACATGATAGAAATTGTTAAACTACAAATATGGTCTATATTGTCTGAGAGAAATTCTTACTCAAGAATCTGCATATTGCTATAGATATGCAGAGTACTTATCTCGAAACAGTCATATAATATTAATGTTTTTGTTTTGTAGGTCACTTACTTTGCATTCGTCCTTGGTGGTCACCCCAGGGTCTCTAGAGTGAAAATGACTCAATCTATGGTTTAAACAGAACATTTTGTTGTATGAAGTGGTATGTTGTCTTTAAATGCCATTAAAATGTGTTTCTGTTTTCTGTCTCATATTAAGAAATACTCTTTAACCTGCCCACTGGAGCTGGGAATGGTTAGCTGCATTTTTTACATTTACAAATAAACAAACAGAGTTAGATAAGTCCATACATACCATTCTCATCTCCGTGTGTGCTGTAACTCTGTCTGACGCAGCCCTCGCTAGCTTAGCTTAGAACAAAAGACTGGTAGTGAATTTATACAAATCACAACACATAAATAGGAAAATGTCTGCGTTACTTTGTCACTTATTGGAAGCAGTATGCTAGCTGGAGCCATTCACTTCCAGTCTTTGTGCTAAGCTAAGCTAGCGGGGGCGGCATTAGACAGAGTTACAGCACGCACAGGGATGAGAAAGGTATATGGACTTATCTAAATCTGAGGGATACGGTGAATAAGCGAAATTCCCAAAATGTGGGCGTGTTTCTTTAAGGATTTAGGGGTATTTTGAAGTTAAATGAAGCCGTTTTACTTTTTAAACTGTCTCTTTTATAAGGACTTACTGAATTTCTTTTTGCAGCAATTTGGGACATTCTTCCAGTTGTCGGCAACTTTGTGAAAAAGGCAGGTACTGTTTCATTCTTTTGTTTTTTTACAACTATGAAAAATTATGTTTTATTAATTGTACTGTCTATTAATTAATTATTTTATACAATTTTATACATTAATTAGTTTAACTGATTCTGCTTACCTGACTCATGCAGAATTCTGGCCTGGTGTTTGGTCTGTGCTGTCTTTGGCTCTTGCATCTCCATCATCCTGACCCTCTTTAGCAGCCTGTCCATGTATTTATTTGGAGGCCACGATGAGCACCCATCTGCATAATATGACTTTGTTACTCAGATGTCCATGCGCTCCTACAAATTCTACATTTTTTGTAAAGCTGCAACAAGTTGAAACCCTATAATTATTAACGTTTGATTTTGAACTATGTAATTCAAATACATGAATAAGTAACAAAAGCAGAAATCTATTAAGACATTACCTTTTTGTTGCTTGTTTACTGATCTATCAATCTTTTTGCATTTTCATAATTGATCATCATAACTTGGTATACAGTGGTTGTGTGGCTGTAGATAACTTTCTGAAGTCAATTTAAAAAGACAAAAGTTAATAAATGCTGAATTGGTCAAATATACATTGTTGTATTTTCACCATTTTGATGTTTAGGCATTTCATAACTTGAGGGTTAATTCACGTATAGTGATGTTTCAAATCAAAGATTAATTTATTAATGACAGCTAATCATTTTATAAAGATTTTTATTACAATATTTATTTATATAATATCAATTTAATACATTTAATTCGTTACACCTACATCACTAAGCGCAAGGGAGTGCAGCCAACAAATACATTCAGGTGTGTTTGACTTAATACCGAGATGCGCAGACAGCACGTGGTATGACATCAAAGTACCGCAAGAGTTTGGGAAAGCCCCGGAAAAGGTTTGAACTCGCGGTACTTGATGTCACGATCGGTTTGCCTGTAGATCAGCATGAAGTCGAACACATCTGAAAGATGTGTGGGCTGCCTGCACTCAACGTTGCGATAATTCAGTAGAGTGTAACCTCAATCGGGTTTTGCAGCTTCTGGGTGTCGTGTCGAACGATCGCAGAACGATTTTTTGTTCTTTTCCAACTCGATTTTTAACTCCCTAAACTAGTAGGATGTTCCAACGGGTGAAGCAACAGTGCTGACGGCAGAGTTTCAGTGTGAATTTAAGTTAACCATTTTAACAGAAAATATGTTGTTATGCAGGCATGTAAGTTAGTCGATCTACAGAATGATCGTCGTATATTAATGTTCTAGACGCGATTAAAAGCTTATTAACGTTTATCAATGCACTGCTATTCAGGCCGCTGCAAAGTCCCGAAGCCACGTTTTAACGTTAACTTTACATGTTACGCACTGGTGGGGATAAACCAGCCATTTTAATAGAGTTATTAAATGTCTCAAACCTTTCCCGCCCTTTAATATTATGTTAAAATGGCCCTTATACGGATAACGTTACTGTCAGTCAGATCTTTTCCTAGAAACCACTCAAAACCGTTAACATTGTTCTATTGGAGTGGTTCGATAATTGTATTTATTAATTGTTTCAGTTATATTAGTTATATCTGTTCTTTAATTCGTATTTCTAACAATTAAAACCCAGGAATGACAAGCTATACTTACCAAGATTTTGACGATCAAACTGACAGAAAAACTAACTTAAAGCCGACTATTAAACCAAAAACATACTATTACAAAGTGAAGAGGAACGTAATGTGTACAAAATTTATTATTTACAGGTTATTAATTATGTTATTTGCGACAAAAAAGTTTAGGGTAATCAAGCAAATAACGGTCTTCTGGTAAATTGTGGTCACGTGATGGCCTCGGGACATAAAAGTCGTTTCTGGTCGTTTCTCAAATGCACAGCTGCGTCCTTTTAAAATGATTTTTAATATTTTTTTTAAATAGTAAGAAATACAAGGGGGTACATTATACATATATAAAATAAAAATAAATAAGGCTCCGTCCTTTTTTATTTTATTTTTTTTAATAAGGCTCCGTCCTAGAAGGCTGCAAGTCTCGGCTGCCACGTCATCAAGCATCGTCGAAGGACATCTCAATCTGCTTGTTTTCTCTTTTGTTGTTTTAATTTAATTACAAAATGTTTAACTGTCCATGTTGTAAAGACAGTTGATACATGACTTTTATTTACTGTACTACATTATTGGATTTTTTTTTGTGATGCATTACTAATTTTCAACTTCTCTCTTTAAAAGTTTTCATGCCATGATCACTGGGGCGGAAACCATTATGACGTTGCCTTGGACATCAAACTAAACCATCTCATTCTGGCTTTTTTCTAACATCGAAATCTCAGAAGGACAGGACTAAGATGGACGCAGCCTCCACAGGATGCAACCTTGCATTTGAGGAACACCCATAGAACGGTCAACTTACCCCATACTCTAACCTGAATGCAGGGATCATAAAACTTTATCTTTTACCTTAATTGTTAGATGGGTGTTGATACCAAACTTTTTTGTCTCGTCTACCCAGGAGAAAGTCATGGGTTCTGCTGCTGAGGTTGTCATAAAGCATGCTTTTTTCCATTTGTTGCATTGGGCAATATTATCAAAAGATTCTGAAAGAAATAAGATAATTTTCAAAGCATTAATATGAATATGAAAGCATTAAGTCATTAATGACCATCTTTTATTATTGTTTATTTACAGTGTCTTTTATTCTGCTTACCTGACTCATGCAGAATTCTGGCTTGATGTTTGGTCCACCTGTTAGCTGGCTCTAGTGCTTGGTAGTCTTCTCAAACCTCTGAATCAAGACCACCATGAGAGGCCTTCTGAAGACCATCATTACGCTTCAGATCCAGTTGTCTTTAATATGAGGTAAATCTTTTTTAACTGCAGCATTGAGCGTTATGTGCGCTGTTTATGCGCACTGAACGCCTTGCATTTTTTCCCTCTACTGCAACATGCATTTTTGAAGGAGCGCTAAGAGCGGAAAAGCACCCAACGTCATTTGTGTCTTTCCATTGTCCAATTGAATATGGGGTGAGGCGGGCCTTCCGTTGTAGGGACTGATGTTTACAGTTATTTGAAACAACCGTACTTCAGTCACTTACTGCAATAACCGGGCAGTATTGATTCCACATCACATGGGATTACATTTCACAAGTAAGATTGAACAATCATTTTGGTTATTTTACGTTATTATTTATAATATTATGTCAATGTTCAGCAGGAACTGGTACTCTCTCTCATGCTCTCTCACTGTTTTTTCTTCACATTTGAAGGTTTCCCAGTGATACAGGTATGAAGAGGCAATAGGAAGTTGCTATAAAACGGGAGGGTTTTTTGTGACAGAGTCGTCAAAGGTCTAGCAAAGAGTATAGAAGAACAAGAGGGGGAACATTCTCAATTCATTCATATTAAAATCAATTTAATACTTAATTACATAAAATACTTAATTACGTAAAAATTACATACAAATTGTGTACTTTTTAAGTAAAAGTAAAAAAGTAGATGTTTAATGTACTTTATATTAAATATTAAATATAAACCAAAAACTTGACATTTTTTATATACTTTATTTATAAGTTTTCTATTAAGATGGAAAAGGGAAAAAATACATGTGTAACAAATAAAGACATGGTGACCATCCCAGAATACACCCTCCACCCCACCCCTGCGGCTTGACAAAAAAAAACTTACAGTTTAGCAGTATCAAAACACTATTATAAAAGCAACAAAAATGTGCATGTCACAGCATGCATGTACAGCCTGGAATACATATATAGGCATACTAGTTAGTGGGATAATACAAACCAAGTAAATAAACAAAGAATAAATAAGTAAACATAAGTGAAAACAGGAAAATACTACCTTATGCCTATCCCGGGTTGTCTGGTTTACATAGATGTAGTTGGCGTGAAAGGTTATGAAGCAGGAAAATATATAATCAGAAAGGAAAAAAAAACAAAAAAAACAAGCATTTAAGTATCCCCTTCCTCAGTAATTTTTAAGTCATTGAAATACAATAAGAAAGGTGACCATGTTGCAAAGAATTTACTCTTTGAGCCTCTTACAGTGAATTAAATTTTTTCAAGCTGAATGTTATACATCACTTCCTTAATCCATCTATTATGTGTTGGGGGTTCAGCTTTTTTCCAATGTAGAAGAATTAAACGTCTTGCCAACAATGTGGTAAAGGCGATGACTTTATACATTCCTTTCCCAAGTACCATATTTTTAGGTCTTGTACCGAAAACAGCTAAGAGGGGGTCAGGTTCAATAGGAATATCATATATATCACTGAAAGATTTAAAGATATATTTCCAAAATCCCTCCAATCTAGGACATGACCAGAACATATGAGCTGTTGTAGCTGGTGAGTGTAGGCATCTATTACATGCGGGACTGACAGTAGGATAAATCCTAGCTTTTGAATTAGTAAAATGCAGCCTATGCAGTATTTTAAATTGAATGAGGGCGTGTCTGGCACAGGGTGAGGATGAGTGTACTTGGTCTAATATGCCTGCCCATTCCATATCAGTAAAGTCTCTATCCAGGTCAAGCTGCCATGAATTTTTTACATTGTCTAGGCTTTGCGAGTTTATAGTGCTTATAAGGGAATAAATTCGAGAAATTAGTCCTCTGCTTTCTGGTTTTAAGTCTAGCAGTGCCTCAATATCTGAAGGAGCAGGCAGTTCAGGAAAAGACTTGAAAACTGATTTAATGAAACTTCTTATCTGCAAATATCTAAAAAAAATGAGTTTTGGGCAGGGAGAAATTATGCACAAGCTCATCGAAAGAGCAAAAAATATTATTTATAAATAAATCTTTTAAGGATCTAATTCCCTGATTCTCCCATGCTAAAAAGGCAGTGTCCATAAACAGTGTTGGGAAAGTTACTTCCAAAGTGTAATACATTATAGATTACAAATTACTGTCATTTGAAAGTAATTAGTTACATTACAATATTACTGACTCTGAACTGTAATGAGTTACACTACTTTTGCGTTACTTTTGAGTTACTTTCATCAAAATAACAGAAGTATGACTAGGCATTATAAAATGTTAAAATGTAGTTTATTGATGCTTATAAATCTAGAAGTTATGTTTTGGCCCTCGAGCTTTGAATAGGCACAGTGAAGACTTACGGCAAAAAACAGTAACAATGACTGTCAGAGTCATAAACATACACAAATGATCTGGTAAAAGTCTGGTAAATGATAGTACACATACCAAACACAATAAAGCTAGAGCCCACTATAATGCAACCTATAGCCTAATAACATGGCAAGACACGCAACCTCTTTTCATTTCTATTCTTTAATTCACTTTTAATTCAAATTCACAGCACAAACCTGGCATGCACTGGGTTGACACAACTTATCAAAAACTGCTATTAGAGGATCAGGCCTCAAGGAATACAGCTCATTTCAGTACAATATAAGGATTACATGTAGGTTAACATATAATTGCTTAATAAAACACAGACAAACAGAGGAACACTGCTTTTTGCCAAACAATGAATATAGGCTCCCATACAAAGGCTGGTAAAAACTTTAAACAGTGATGTTTAACCATGTTTAAGTCTACATTAATGTTATGTTGTAGTTTAGGTTGCTGTTTGTAATAAAACTGTAGATAGCATAGGAATAGCCTAGCAATCTATTAGGTATATGGACTGTAACCATAGCAACATAAGCTTACCTTGTCATTGCTGGTGTGGTGAAATGGATTTTACTGGCAAGATTTCTAAAAGTCTCTTTACTTCTGAGATAGAAACTTTATGTTGCTTTTACTTAGTGCTCTCATTCGCAGAATTTTGCGTGTGCGGCGTTACCGGACCTGATTGTGACCACTTTAGTTAATGCTTATACAGCCGCGGACTTCCCAGATTCGGCTCTTTAAGAAACGCGTCAAATACAAAATTAAAGTAAAAATGAACATGCTGCATACAGCACCTGGAAACAGACATACGCTGCGTCCCAAACCGCCTACTTCCATACTATATAGTAGGCAAAGAGTACGAGAAGTAGTGCTTTTCGCCTACTATATAGTATGGAAGTATGCTGTTTGGGACGCAGCCATTACTATTTTACACGCAGCTTTTTCCTGTGTGGATGCTGGTCGCGCGCATTGGTCAAAAATAAAAAAATTAAAATAACACGTCTATTTTTGAAATGCATTGTTGTAACGCGCTCGTTACTAAGACTGTAACGAGTAAAATATTACCAAAATTTTATTAGTAATGCGTTATATTACTGCGTTACAGCAAAACGAATATATTACTGTAATATATTATATTTTGTAATGCGTTACTCCCAACACTGTCCATAAATGATGGTGGGAATAAACAATTGGAGACAACGGGGCCCGCAATCGAGGCAGCCTGGAGACCAAAATGACTCCTAAATTGTGACCAAATTTTTAATGTATGAGCAACTACTGGATTGGTTGATGTAATGAAACTCTTTCCGGTTATTGGAAGTGGTGCACAAACCAATGACTTAAGAGAACATTTAGTGCAGGCTTCTTTCCCTTTCACCCAAACAGGCATTGACTCAAGATCCCAAGCTGAGACCCAATACACAATTTTTTGAATGTTGCTTGCCCAATAATAAAACAAAAAATTGGGCAATGCCATCCCTCCCTGACTCTTGGGTTTCTGCAGAAATGTTTTCCTGATACGGGGAGTTTTACCCTCCCATAAAAAAGAGCTTATTAATTTATCCAGGTTGGAAAAAAAGCATTTTCTTATGAAAATGGGTATATTTGAAAATCAAATTAATACGGCCTGCTAAAGACAAAGGCAGGGCAGACCACCTCTTGAAGTCATGTTTGCAACGTTTTAAAAGGGGAGAAAATTTTGCCTTAAATAAACTGTCAAATGAGCGTGTAACTGATACGTAAACCCATCCTGAACCACTCTTAATGGAATAGTATGGGCAGCAAAATCCAAGGGCCTAACAACTGGAAAATACTCAGTCTTGTGCATATTAATTTTGTAGCCTGATATTTTCCCGAAATCCTCTAATATTGTCAATATATGTGGCAGTGATGTAGCGGGGTTAGAAATATATAACAGAACATCATCCGCATATAAGGAAATTTTGTGTTCCACACCATTTCGAACAATGCCTTTAAAAATAGGAGACTGGCGAAGTAGTATGGCCAGGGGCTCAATGGAAATTGCAAACAATAAAGGCGAAAGTGGGCAGCCCTGTCTTGTACCTCTGTGTAAGGAAAAGTATTCAGAAGATACATTGTTTGTGCAAACAGAAGCTAAAGGGGCAGAGTATAGAAGCTTGATCCAGGTAATCAAATTTTCAGAAAAGCCGAATTTTTTAAGAGTAAAGAAAAGAAACTCCCACTCTACTCGATCAAATGCCTTTTCAGCATCTAAAGAGACAATGGCTTCCTTGGTGTCTAGGTGTGAATGCGTATACATTACATTAAACAGACGCCGCAAGTTGTTAAAGGGATTGCGTCCTCGAATAAATCCGGTTTGATCGCTATGAAATTTTGTGGGCAGAATAGGTTCTAAACGTGATGCAAGGGCCTTAGCTAATATCTTAAAATCAACATTTAGTAATGAAATTGGTCTATATGATTCACAAAGGGAGGGATCCTTATTTTCTTTTACCAAAAGCGAAATTGTGGCCTGTGTGAGAGTTGAGGGGAGGGAGCCCTGTTCAAAAGCTTTATTATATACTGCTATAAGAAGCGGATTCAACAGTGCTGAGAACTTCTTATAGAACTCTATGGGAAAGCCATCAGGC
This sequence comes from Paramisgurnus dabryanus, assembly GCF_030506205.2. Lineage (NCBI taxonomy): Eukaryota > Metazoa > Chordata > Actinopteri > Cypriniformes > Cobitidae > Paramisgurnus > Paramisgurnus dabryanus. The sequence continues at coordinate 13,915,912 of NC_133360.1, read as the reverse complement.
CCAGGTGCTTTACTGCTCTGCATAGCCACCACAGCTTCTACAACCTCCTCTTGCCTAATAGAATCCCTGAGTTCAGAGCCAATATTAATAGTATAAGGTTTAGTTTTTCAAAAAAGGATTCAAAGAGAGTCAAATCATTAGTATAGTCTGAAGAATATAACGCAGAGTAAAAACTGAACAAATCTGTAATCATTTTGGAGACATCAGTCTGACGGGCTTGATAGGCCAATAGTTTACTAGCCCTATCACCGTCATAAAACTTATATCGGGTCTTCAGCAACCTCTTCTCTTCTTGCGAGGTTGTCAATAAGTTATATTCAGTCTGCAGCCGCAGCCTTTCTTTAAATAGTTTTGGACTTGGATTTACTGCATATTCCTCATCAACCTTGCTTATCTCATCTGAGATTATTTTGAGCTTTGAAATGTCTTGCTTTTTGGTGTAAGAAGAGTAGGAAATAATTTTACCTCGTAAAAAAGCTTTAAGGGCTTCCCATAATATAGCTCTCGAAATATCAGGTGTATCATTTGTCTCCAAAAAAAAGACTATCTCTTTGGATAGAAAATTAACAAATTCATCATCTGATAATAAAAGAGAGTTTAATCTCCAGGGCCTATAATTTGAGTGATGATCGGGAAAACTAAGCCTAAATGAAGAAGGGGCATGGTCTGATATCACAATACTATGATATTCACTTGCTGAAATAAAGGATAGCAGGCTTTTGTCTATAAAAAAAAGTCTATACGGCTATATGAATGATGTACTGGGGAGAAAAAAGAAAATACTTTAGAGCAGGGGGAGAAGAACCTCCATGGATCGATCAGCCCATACTGCTCACAAAAATCCCTTATTACTGTAGCAGATTTAGAAGGTTGAATTATTCTAGGTGAGGACCTGTCTAATGAGGTATCCAAAACACAATTAAAGTCCCCTCCTATAATCACGGCATGATCATCAATTGAAAGAATATCCCCAAAATCCTTGCTGAAGAACCTGCAATCATCGAAGTTTGGGGCATAAATATTAACCAAAATAACTCGTTTTCCAAATAAGCAGCCTACCACAATAACATATCGGCCATTATGATCTCTAATAACATTGTCAGTGACAAATGGGATATTTTTCCTTATAAAAATAGCAGCACCTCTACTCTTTGCACTAAAACAAGAATGAAATACCTGACCCCCCCAACACCGTCTAAGTTTTACCACATCTGCATTCACTATATGCGTTTCCTGTAAGAAAGCGACCCCTGCCTTTAGAAGGTTTAAATGTGCAATTATCTTATTTCTCTTAATTAGATTGTTCATACCTTTCACGTTCCAAGTTACAAAGTTTATCTCAGTTATCTGGAATTTAGATGTTTTGTCAAGTAGTGACAAATAATAATCTGACTGAGCACAGAAAACCAGACATACTGTGCAACATAAACCTTATGCGGAACAACTTTAACATAAGTTATTGCTAATATCAACAAGTGCTTACTGAACATTGATTGATAAAACATGCCGCATATAAACCCCCCTCCCCTTCCAAAACCCCACATTTTAACCATCAAAAGCCAAACATCCACTGGTTTACAGTGCCTCATCACTTACCAGTTGTTGTTTCTGCTCTGTTGAATTTAAACTAACAACAACAACAAAAAACAAAAGAAAAAACATTGCTATCCAAATAGCCATTATTGCAGGCGGTACATTCAGCATGCGACTAGTATTAAAAGCACGCTGTCATATTGATAAATTAATAGGTGTAGCAGACTTTGGAACAAAACATACAGTCTTAGGGTTAGGGTTAGGGCACGCCGTTTGGCGACCTCTGCACTTACATCCGGATAGAAGTGAATCCGAGTACCCTTGTAAAGAAGCTGTCCCTTTTCTCGCGCGAGTCTAAGAATTAACTCCCTCGTCTGAGAGTGGTGTAGTCGTGCGATGAAGGGTCTCGGGGCCTGGTTTGGTCTTGGCGGGGGGGCCAGGGATCGATGTGCTCTGTCAACCACGGGGGGTTTAGCGAAGCTGTCCATTCCAAAGACTTCAAGTAAGAAATCCTCCATAAACTTAGTCGGTTGTGTGCCCTCAGAACGCTCAGGAATGCCAATTATTCTGATGTTGTTCCTCCTCGAGCGATTCTCCAAGTCGTCGAGTTTGACCTTCATCTGTTCATTATCTTTCGACAAGGCAGCGCATTTGGTTTCCAACGAGGCCACTTGACCATCCACATCGGTGAGTGATTCTTCAACATCTTTCAGCTTGCCCTCCTGCACCTGTAGTGATGTTTTCACGGCCGAAATGGAGGACTTTAACTCGGAGAGAATCTCCATTCTGAGCGCTGCGACCTCTGATCTAATACCCCCGAGGAGATTGCGGCTATCTTCCCCCTGCGCCGAAGCAGCCATGTCCACTACTTGTGTGTTTTCTTCAGCGATATCTGCGGCCTTTTTCGCGCTGAATCTCGGCATTTTGGATACAGATAGACTTTTTGTAACTCTAATTAGTCTCGTGCTGTAATAATTGACGTACCGGGCATGTAAAGAACTAAAAATAATGAAAAATGAGCTAAAGTGATACTCAGAGCAGAAAATTCGCGACTTCTCACTCCGCCATCTTACCGGAAGTCCAAAAACTTGACATTTGGAATGTAGTGGAGTAAAAATTATGATAACATGCTTTGGAATATAAGTTTTCCAAAGAAAAACACTGATAAAATACAGATAGGCTACTTGAAAATGTACTTTTATGTAGAAAGTAAAATACTTAAGTAGTGTCTGCCTCTGTCAATATGCCATACTTAAAGAGCATAATACAAAGTATTTTATCATGAAAGCAGTATTTTTCAATGTGTGAAAGTGTCCTGTATCATAACTAAATCTCTGTCGCTTATAACAACTCAAACCATGTGAAAATCCGGTAAAAATTAGAGGAGTTATGATTATTCCTCATTAGAAATGAATGCAAGGGAGAGCACTGGAGACCCATCCAAGATGGTGGCCGCGCGATACGTCAGCTCCAATAGGCAGCTCAGTCTACGAGGTGTCTTAGTATATAATGTCTATGCCCACTGGTACCTACCTCTTCCGGTATGTTAATGTAGTTGTGTTTTTTATTTGTAGTTGTGTTCTTAATTAGGGCCCGAGCACACCAGGGTGTGAGGACCCTATTGTTTTTGCTCCGTTTATTCTTCTTCTTCTTCTTCTTCTTCTTCTTCTTCTTCTTCTTCTCCGAAATGGATCGCATTTTTGAGGGCCTAAACATACCCGAAAACTCATGAAAATTTGCACACGCGTCAGAAGTGGCGAAAATTTACATGTAGTATAGGCGTCAGAAGTGGGCGTGTAAAAATGGCTGGATAGCGCCACCTGCAAAATTTCAAGAGAACAGCCCCCCCACTACGAAAAACTTACAGATACGAAATTTGGTAGGATCATCAATTACTCCAAGACCTACAAAAAAGTCTCTTGGAGCTAAGCTCTAAACCCCACAGGAAGTCAGCCATTTTGAATTTTCTCTGTCATTTTTTGACATTTCCAAGCGTCGTACTTTAACGAACTCCTCCTAGAGATTAAATCCGATCATCATCATATTTTGTCAGTATCATCTAAAGGCCTTTGCGATGCTAAATTGCGGAGCTTTTGACTTTTCATTGGAGGGCGTGTCCGTGGCGGCCTGGCAAAGTGTAATGTTTCGCCATGAAACAGGAAGCTGATGTAATTCAGGCATACATTGTCCGATCTGCCCCTGACTTCACACGTTTGATAAGGGTCCAGGCCTGAACACATCAACATGGCATAATTCAGTAACACTCATAGCGCCACCTAGAGGCAGCAGGAAATACCATGTTTGACGCTGTGACTTACTGCTCTTGGGTATTTAACCATATCAACATCATTTTTCACCAGTGTAATCTCAAGACCTTGTGTGATGATAAAAAGCAACGACCTTGACTTTTCATTAAAGGGCGTGTCCGTGGCGGCCTGGCAAAGTATCGCTAATTGAATCGCATTTTGACAGGCTAAACAAGCTCAAAAAGTCATAAAACGTTGCACACACGTCAGAAGTGGCAAAAATTTACATGTGGCATAGGCGCCAGAAGTGGGCGTGCAGAAATGGCTCGATAGCGCCACCTGCAAAATTTCAAGAGAACAGCCCCGCCGCTACGAAAATCCTACAGAAACCAAATTTGGTAGGGTCATATATCACCCCAAGACCTACAAAAAAGTCTCTTGGAGCGAAGCTCTAAACCTCACAGGAAGTCAGCCATTTTTAATTTTAGCTGTGATTTCTGTGCAAATTTTGTCATTTCCAGGCTTCGTACTTTAACGAACTCCTCCTAGAGATTTTGTCAGATCGTCATCATATTTGGTCAATCTCATCTAAAGGCCTTTGCGATGTTAAATTGCGGAGCTTTTGACTTTTCGTTGGAAGGTGTGTCCGTGGCGGCCTGACAAAGTTCAGCGTTTTCGCCATGAAACCGGAAGTTGTTATAACTAAGGCATACAATGTCCAATCTACCCCACACTTCACACGTTTGATAAGAGTCTTGGCCTGAACACATTTCAATGCCAATATTCAGCTTCAGTCCTAGCGCCACCTAGAGGTAGCAGGAAATGCCTTGTTTTACGCTGTGATTCACTGTTCTCAGAGATTTAATCAAATCATTATCATATCAGGTGAGACTGATCTTAAGCCCTTTGCGATGATAAATTGCGAAGATCTTGACTTTTCGTTGAAGGGCGTGTCCGAGGCGGCCTCACAAAGAGTGATGTTTCGCCATGAGAAAGCTGTTGTAACTCAGGCATGCAATGTCCGATCTGTCACAGACATCAAACGTTTGACAAGGGTCCTGGCCTCAACACATCAATGTTACAACAATCAAATACAATCATAGCGCCACCTGCTGCCCAAAGGAGGTGTGGCACTTCAAAGTTCCTTTGAATATACGCCTATATTTACCCACAGAAAATTTCAATCCCCCTGGTTCATTGCTTTACTAAGGCCATAGAGTGGCGGTGCACATGCGTGCGAGGGCCCTTCCATCACTGCTTGCAGTTTTAATTTGTTGTTGTGTTTTTTAATTTGTAGTTGTGTTTTTTAATTTGTTGTTGTGTTTTTTATTTTGTAGTTGTTTTTTATTAGGGCCCGAGCACACCAGGGTGTGAGGACCCTATTGTTTTTGCTCCGTTTATTAGGGCCCGAGCACACCAGGGTGTGAGGACCCTATTGTTTTTGCTCCGTTTATTATTAGGGCCCGAGCACACCAGGGTGTGAGGACCCTATTGTTTTTGCTCCGTTTATTCTTCTTCTTCTTCTTCTTCTTCTTCTTCTTCTTCTTCTTCTTCTTCTTCTTCTTCTTCTTCTTCTCCGAAATGGATCGCGTTTTTGAGGGCCTTAACATACCCGAAAACTCATGAAAATTTGCACACGCGTCAGAAGTGGCGAAAATTTACATGTAGTATAGGCGTCAGAAGTGGGCGTGTAAAAATGGCTCGATAGCGCCACCTGCAAAATTTCAAGAGAACAGCCCCCCCACTATGAAAAACTTACAGATACGAAATTTGGTAGGATCATCTATTACTCCAAGACCTACAAAAAAGTCTCTTGGAGCTAAGCTCTAAACCCCACAGGAAGTCAGCCATTTTGAATTTTCTCTGTCATTTTTTGACATTTCCAAGCGTCGTACTTTAACGAACTCCTCCTAGAGATTTAATCCGATCATCATCATATTTGGTCAGTATCATCTAAAGGCCTTTGCGATGCTAAATTGCGGAGCTTTTGACTTTTCATTGGAGGGCGTGTCCGTGGCGGCCTGGCAAAGTGTAATGTTTCGCCATGAAACAGGAAGCTGATGTAATTCAGGCATACATTGTCCGATCTGCCCCTGACTTCACACGTTTGATAAGGGTCCAGGCCTGAACACATCAACATGGCATAATTCAGTAACAATCATAGCGCCACCTAGAGGCAGCAGGAAATACCATGTTTGACGCTGTGACTTACTGCTCTTAGGTATTTAACCATATCAACATCATATTTCACCAGTGTAATCTCAAGACCTTGTATGATGATAAAAAGCAACGACCTTGACTTTTCATTAAAGGGCGTGTCCGTGGCGGCCTGGCAAAGTATCGCTAATTGAATCGCATTTTGACAGGCTAAACAAGCTCAAAAAGTCATAAAACGTTGCACACACGTCAGAAGTGGCAAAAATTTACATGTGGCATAGGCGCCAGAAGTGGGCGTGCAGAAATGGCTCGATAGCGCCACCTGCAAAATTTCAAGAGAACAGCCCCGCCGCTACGAAAATCCTACAGAAACGAAATTTGGTAGGGTCATATATCACCCCAAGACCTACAAAAAAGTCTCTTGGAGCGAAGCTCTAAACCTCACAGGAAGTCAGCCATTTTTAATTTTTGCTGTGATTTCTGTGCAAATTTTGTCATTTCCAGGCTTCGTACTTTAACGAACTCCTAGAGATTTTGTCAGATCGTCATCATATTTGGTCAATCTCATCTAAAGGCCTTTGCGATGTTAAATTGCGGAGCTTTTGACTTTTCGTTGGAAGGTGTGTCCGTGGCGGCCTGACAAAGTTCAGCGTTTTCGCCATGAAACCGGAAGTTGTTATAACTAAGGCATACAATGTCCAATCCACCCCACACTTCACATGTTTGATAAGAGTCTTGGCCTGAACACAATTCAATGCCAATATTCAGCTTCAGTCCTAGCGCCACCTAGAGGTAGCAGTAAATGCCTTGTTTTACGCTGTGATTCACTGTTCTCAGAGATTTAATCAAATCATTATCATATCAGGTGAGACTGATCTTAAGCCCTTTGCGATGATAAATTGCGAAGATCTTGACTTTTCGTTGAAGGGCGTGTCCGTGGCGGCCTCGCAAAAAGTGATGTTTCGCCATGAGAAAGCTGTTGTAACTCAGGCATGCAATGTCCGACCTGTCACAGACATCATACGTTTGACAAGGGTCCTGGCCTCAACACATCAATGTTACAACAATCAATTACAATCATAGCGCCACCTGCTGCACAAAGGAGGTGTGGCACTTCAAAGTTCCTTTGAATATCCGCCTATATTTACCCACTGAAATTTCAATCCCCCTGGTTCATTGCTTTACTAAGGCCATAGAGTGGCGGTGCACATGTGTGCGAGGGCCCTTCCATCACTGCTTGCAGTTTTAATTAGGGCCCGAGCACACCAGGGTGTGAGGACCCTATTGTTTTTGCTCCGTTTATTCTTCTTCTTCTTCTTCTTCTTCTTCTTCTTCTTCTTCTTCTCCGAAATGGATCGCATTTTTGAGGGCCTAAACATACCCGAAAACTCATGAAAATTTGCACACGCGTCAGAAGTGGCGAAAATTTACATGTAGTATAGGCGTCAGAAGTGGGCGTGTAAAAATGGCTCGATAGCGCCACCTGCAAAATTTCAAGAGAACAGCCCCCCCACTACGAAAAACTTACAGATACGAAATTTGGTAGGATCATCTATTACTCCAAGACCTACAAAAAAGTCTCTTGGAGCTAAGCTCTAAACCCCACAGGAAGTCAGCTATTTTGAATTTTCTCTGTCATTTTTTGACATTTCCAAGCATCGTACTTTAATGAACTCCTCCTAGAGATTTAATCCGATCATCATCATATTTGGTCAGTATCATCAAAAGGCCTTTGCAATGCTAAATTGCGGAGCTTTTGACTTTTCATTGGAGGGCGTGTCCGTGGCGGCCTGGCAAAGTGTAATGTTTCGCCATGAAACAGGAAGCTGATGTAATTCAGGCATACATTGTCCGATCTGCCCCTGACTTCACACGTTTGATAAGGGTCCAGGCCTGAACACATCAACATGGCATAATTCAGTAACACTCATAGCGCCACCTAGAGGCAGCAGGAAATACCATGTTTGACGCTGTGACTTACTGCTCCTAGGTATTTAACCATATCAACATCATATTTCACCAGTGTAATCTCAAGACCTTGTGTGATGATAAAAAGCAACGACCTTGACTTTTCATTAAAGGGCGTGTCCGTGGCGGCCTGGCAAAGTATCGCTAATTGAATCGCATTTTGACAGGCTAAACAACCTCAAAAAGTCATAAAACGTTGCACACACGTCAGAAGTGGCAAAAATTTACATGTGGCATAGGCGCCAGAAGTATGCGTGCAGAAATGGCTCGATAGCGCCACCTGCAAAATTTCAAGAGAACAGCCCCGCCGCTACGAAAATCCTACAGAAACGAAATTTGGTAGGGTCATATATCACCCCAAGACCTACAAAAAAGTCTCTTGGAGTGAAGCTCTAAACCTCACAGGAAGTCAGTCATTTTGAATTTTTGCTGTGATTTCTGTGCAAATTTTGTCATTTCCAGGCTTCGTACTTTAACGAACTCCTCCTAGAGATTTTGTCAGATCGTCATCATATTTGGTCAATCTCATCTAAAGGCCTCTGCGATGTTAAATTGCGGAGCTTTTGACTTTTCGTTGGAAGGTGTGTCCGTGGCGGCCTGACAAATTTCAGCGTTTTCGCCATGAAACAGGAAGTTGTTATAACTAAGGCATACAATGTCCAATCTGCCCCACACTTCACATGTTTGATAAGAGTCTTGGCCTGAACACATTTCAATGCCAATACTCAGCTTCAGTCCTAGCGCCACCTAGAGGTAGCAGGAAATGCCTTGTTTTACGCTGTGATTCACTGTTCTCAGAGATTTAATCAAATCATTATCATATCAGGTGAGACTGATCTTAAGCCCTTTGCGATGATAAATTGCTGAGATCTTGACTTTTCGTTGAAGGGCGTGTCCGTGGCGGCCTCGCAAAGAGTGATTTTTCTCCATGAGAAAGCTGTTGTAACTCAGGCATGCAATGTCCGACCTGTCACAGACATCATACGTTTGACAAGGGTCCTGGCCTCAACACATCAATGTTACAACAATCAAATACAATCATAGCGCCACCTGCTGCACAAAGGAGGTGTGGCACTTCAAAGTTCCTTTGAATATCCGCCTATATTTACCCACTGAAATTTCAATCCCCCTGGTTCATTGCTTTACTAAGGCCATAGAGTGGCGGTGCACATGCGTGCGAGGGCCCTTCCATCACTGCTTGCAGTTTTAATTAGGGCCCGAGCACCGAGGAGCAGGCCAGAATGGCCTGCACCGTAGGTGCGAAGCCATATTGTTTTTGCTCGGATTATTATTTTTATTATTATTATTATTTTTTTTTTTTTTTTTTTTTTTTTTTACACTTTTGGACTTTTTGGGAGCCTTAACATACTCGAAAACTCTTGAAATTTGGCACAGACGTCAGAGTCGCTCCTCATCGCAGAAATCCAAAGGCTGGAACACGGGCGTGGCACGGGGGCTCTATAGCGCCCCCTGTAATGCAAGAAAAAACATTGATGCACAGATCGGGCAAAAATTTACGCACATGTATGAGAGTTGGTACGCATATAGATCTCATCGACCCGAACAACTTTCGTCCTCTAACATTTAAGCTCCGCCCAACAGGAAGTCCGCTATTTTGGATTGTTTAAAAAATGCATTTGTTGAACTTTTAAATACTCCTCCTAGTGGATTCATGGGATTGACACCAAACGTGGTGATCATGATGCCGAGACATTGTACTTGTTAAATTGCGAAGGGATTTTTCATATCTCGAACGGTTCTGACATGGCGAGGCGAAGAATTTATGGCGAATTCAGAGAAACAGGAAGTGTCTAATATCTAAGGCAAAAAATATCTTATTGTGATGCCATGCGGGGGGTTTGTTTGTCTGAAGATTCCGATCGCATCGATGTGCCTATTGTGACTCCCGGATATAGCGCCACCACCAGGCGCCAGGAAGTGTGTCAGTCCAAAAGCTGGATTTTTTTGACAGTTCCATGCTATGTTCTTTTAAATACTCCTTCTAGAAAAATAATGCAATTGACACCAAAAGTGGTCAACATGATGCCGAGAGATTGTAGATGATAAATTGCGAAGGGATTTTTGATATCTCAAACGCTGTTCCCATGGCAACGCGTCAAACTTTACTTTCATTTTAAAGGCATATTTAAGCCTTTAAGTTGACGCCGATGTTCTTTTAAATACTCCTTCTAGGATATTCATGCGATTAACACCAGAAGTGGTCAACATGATGCCGAGACATTGTAGATGATAAATTGCAAAGGGATTTTTTATATCTCGAACGCTGTTCCCATGGCAACGCCCCAAACTTTACTTTTATTTCAGGCATATTTAGGACTCTTGGCGTGCTTAGATTAACCTAAACGTTGGCACACACATCAGAGTTGTCGGCTGTTCAGAGTGGACAAATAGGTCAGACAAAAGCGTGTCTCTTAAGTGGCTCACTAGCGCCCCCGTTTGTCTAAAATGTGGGGTTTCTTTTACCTACAGTCCCCAAATGGCTCAGTAACAACATTAAATAGCCCACTGATGTTTACCCACTTGATGCCCTTGCCCACCGTGCATCGTTTTCTCGGACGCATCATGTAGCGGTAAAAAAACGTGCGAGGGCCCGCCATTGCTGCTTGCAGCTATATTTAGGGCCCGAGCACACCAGGGTGTGAGGACCCTATTGTTTTTGCTCCGTTTATTATTAGGGCCCGAGCACACCAGGGTGTGAGGACCCTATTGTTTTTGCTCCGTTTATTATTATTCTTCTTCTTCTTCTTCTTCTTCTTCTTCTTCTTCTTCTTCTTCTTCTCCGAAATGGATCGCATTTTTGAGGGCCTAAACATACCCGAAAACTCATGAAAATTTGCACACGCGTCAGAAGTGGCGAAAATTTACATGTAGTATAGGCGTCAGAAGTGGGCGTGTAAAAATGGCTCGATAGCGCCACCTGCAAAATTTCAAGAGAACAGCCCCCCCACTACGAAAAACTTACAGATACGAAATTTGGTAGGATCATCTATTACTCCAAGACCTACAAAAAAGTCTCTTGGAGCTAAGCTCTAAACCCCACAGGAAGTCAGCCATTTTGAATTTTCTCTGTCATTTTTTGACATTTCCAAGCGTCGTACTTTAACGAACTCCTCCTAGAGATTTAATCCGATCATCATCATATTTGGTCAGTATCATCTAAAGGCCTTTGCGATGCTAAATTGCGGAGCTTTTGACTTTTCATTGGAGGGCGTGTCCGTGGCGGCCTGGCAAAGTGTAATGTTTCGCCATGAAACAGGAAGCTGATGTAATTCAGGCATACATTGTCCGATCTGCCCCTGACTTCACACGTTTGATAAGCGTCCAGGCCTGAACACATCAACATGGCATAATTCAGTAACACTCATAGCGCCACCTAGAGGCAGCAGGAAATACCATGTTTGACGCTGTGACTTACTGCTCTTAGGTATTTAACCATATCAACATCATATTTCACCAGTGTAATCTCAAGACCTTGTGTGATGATAAAAAGCAACGACCTTGACTTTTCATTAAAGGGCGTGTCCGTGGCGGTCTGGCAAAGTATCGCTAAGTGAATCGCATTTTGACAGGCTAAACAAGCTCAAAAAGTCATAAAACGTTGCACACACGTCAGAAGTGGCAAAACTTTACATGTGGCATAGGCGCCAGAAGTGGGCGTGCAGAAATGGCTCGATAGCGCCACCTGCAAAATTTCAAGAGAACAGCCCCGCCGCTACGAAAATCCTACAGAAACGAAATTTGGTAGGGTCATATATCACCCCAAGACCTACAAAAAAGTCTCTTGGAGCGAAGCTCTAAACCTCACAGGAAGTCAGCCATTTTTAATTTTAGCTGTGATTTCTCTGCAAATTTTGTCATTTCCAGGCTTCGTACTTTAACGAACTCCTCCTAGAGATTTTGTCAGATCGTCATCATATTTGGTCAATCTCATCTAAAGGCCTTTGCGATGTTAAATTGCGGAGCTTTTGACTTTTCGTTGGAAGGTGTGTCCGTGGCGGCCTGACAAAGTTCTGCGTTTTCGCCATGAAACCGGAAGTTGTTATAACTAAGGCATACAATGTCCAATCTACCTCACACTTCACACGTTTGATAAGAGTCTTGGCCTGAACACATTTCAATGCCAATATTCAGCTTCAGTCCTAGCGCCACCTAGAGGTAGCAGTAAATGCCTTGTTTTACGCTGTGATTCACTGTTCTCAGAGATTTAATCAAATCATTATCATATCAGGTGAGACTGATCTTAAGCCCTTTGCGATGATAAATTGCGAAGATCTTGACTTTTCGTTGAAGGGCGTGTCCGTGGCGGCCTCGCAAAGAGTGATGTTTCTCCATGAGAAAGCTGTTGTAACTCAGGCATGCAATGTCCGACCTATCACAGACATCATACGTTTGACAAGGGTCCTGGCCTCAACACATCAATGTTACAACAATCAAATACAATCATAGCGCCACATGCTGCACAAAGGAGGTGTGGCACTTCAAAGTTCCTTTGAATATCCGCTTATATTTACCCACTGAAATTTCAATCCCCCTGGTTCATTGCTTTACTAAGGCCATAGAGTGGCGGTGCACATGCGTGCGAGGGCCCTTCCATCACTGCTTGCAGTTTTAATTATTATTCTTATTCTTCTTCTCCGAAATGGATCGCATTTTTGAGGGGCTAAACATACTCGAAAACTCATGAAAATTTGCACACGCGTCCGAAGTGGCGAAAATTTACATGTAGTATAGGCGTCAGAAGTGGGCGTCTAAAAATGGCTCGATAGCGCCACCTGCAAAATTTCAAGAGAACAGCCCCCCCACTACAAAAAACATACAGATACGAAATTTGGTAGGGTCATATATCACCCCAAGACCTACAAAAAAGTCTCTTGGAGCGAAGCTCTAAACCTCACAGGACGTCAGCCATTTTTAATTTTTGCTGTGATTTCTGTGCAAATTTTGTCATTTCCAGGCTTCGTACTTTAACGAACTCCTCCTAGAGATTTTGTCAGATCGTCATCATATTTGGTCAATTACATCTAAAGGCCTTTGCGATGTTAAATTGCGGAGCTTTTGACTTTTCGTTGGAGGGCGTGTCCGTGGCGGCCTGGCAAAGTGTAATGTTTCGCCATGAAACAGGAAGCTGATGTAATTCAGGCATACATTGTCCGATCTGCCCCTGACTTCACACGTTTGATAAGGGTCCAGGCCTGAACACATCAACATGGCATAATTCAGTAACACTCATAGCGCCACCTAGAGGCAGCAGGAAATACCATGTTTGACGCTGTGACTTACTGCTCCTAGGTATTTAACCATATCAACATCATATTTCACCAGTGTAATCTCAAGACCTTGTGTGATGATAAAAAGCAACGACCTTGACTTTTCATTAAAGGGCGTGTCCGTGGCGGCCTGGCAAAGTATAGCTAATTGAATCGCATTTTGACAGGCTAAACAACCTCAAAAAGTCATAAAACGTTGCACACACGTCAGAAGTGGCAAAAATTTACATGTGACATAGGCGCCAGAAGTGGGCGTGCAGAAATGGCTCGATAGCGCCACCTGCAAAATTTCAAGAGAACAGCCCCGCCGCTACGAAAATCCTACAGAAACGAAATTTGGTAGGGTCATATATCACCCCAAGACCTACAAAAAAGTCTCTTGGAGCGAAGCTCTAAACCTCACAGGAAGTCAGCCATTTTTAATTTTTGCTGTGATTTCTGTGCAAATTTTGTCATTTCCAGGCTTCGTACTTTAACGAACTCCTCCTAGAGATTTTGTCAGATCGTCATCATATTTGGTCAATCTCATCTAAAGGCCTTTGCGATGTTAAAATGCGGAGCATTTGCCTTTTCGTTGGAAGGTGTGTCCGTGGCGGCCTGACAAAGTTCAGCGTTTTCGCCATGAAACCGGAAGTTGTTATAACTAAGGCATACAATGTCCAATCTACCCCACACTTCACATGTTTGATAAGAGTCTTGGCCTGAACACATTTCAATGCCAATATTCAGCTTCAGTCCTAGCGCCACCTAGAGGTAGCAGTAAATGCCTTGTTTTACGCTGTGATTCACTGTTCTCAGAGATTTAATCAAATCATTATCATATCAGGTGAGACTGATCTTAAGCCCTTTGCGATGATAAATTGCGAAGATCTTGACTTTTCGTTGAAGGGCGTGTCCGTGGCGGCCTCGCAAAGAGTGATGTTTCTCCATGAGAAAGCTGTTGTAACTCAGGCATGCAATGTCCGACCTGTCACAGACATCATACGTTTGACAAGGGTCCTGGCCTCAACACATCAATGTTACAACAATCAAATACAATCATAGCGCCACCTGCTGCACAAAGGACGTGTGGCACTTCAAAGTTCCTTTGAATATCCGCCTATATTTACCCACTGAAATTTCAATCCCCCTGGTTCATTGCTTTACTAAGGCCATAGAGTGGCGGTGCACATGCGTGCGAGGGCCCTTCCATCACTGCTTGCAGTTTTAATTATTATTCTTATTCTTCTTCTCCGAAATGGATCGCATTTTTGAGGGGCTAAACATACTCGAAAACTCATGAAAATTTGCACACGCGTCCGAAGTGGCGAAAATTTACATGTAGTATAGGCGTCAGAAGTGGGCGTCTAAAAATGGCTCGATAGCGCCACCTGCAAAATTTCAAGAGAACAGCCCCCCCACTACGGAAAACATACAGATACGAAATTTGGTAGGGTCATATATCACCCCAAGACCTACAAAAAAGTCTCTTGGAGCGAAGCTCTAAACCTCACAGGAAGTCAGCCATTTTTAATTTTTGCTGTGATTTCTGTGCAAATTTTGTCATTTCCAGGCTTCGTACTTTAACGAACTCCTCCTAGAGATTTTGTCAGATCGTCATCATATTTGGTCAATTACATCTAAAGGCCTTTGCGATGTTAAATTGCGGAGCTTTTGACTTTTCGTTGGAAGGTGTGTCCGTGGCGGCCTGACAAAGTTCAGCGTTTTCGCCGTGAAACAGGAAGTTGTTATAACTAAGGCATACAATGTCCAATCTGCCCCACACTTAACACGTTTGATAAGAGTCTTGGCCTGAACACATTTCAATGCCAATATTCAGCTTCAGTCCTAGCGCCACCTAGAGGTAGCAGGAAATGCCTTGTTTTACGCTGTGATTCACTGTTCTCAGAGATTTAATTAAATCATTATCATATCAGGTGAGACTGATCTTAAGCCCTTTGCGATGATAAATTGCGAAGATCTTGACTTTTCGTTGAAGGGCGTGTCCGTGGCGGCCTCGCAAAAAGTGATGTTTCGCCATTAGAAAGCTGTTGTAACTCAGGCATGCAATGTCCGACCTGTCACAGACATCATACGTTTGACAAGGGTCCTGGCCTCAACACATCAATGTTACAACAATCAATCACAATCATAGCGCCATCTGCTGCACAAAGGAGGTGTGGCACTTCAAAGTTCCTTTGAATATCCGCCTATATTTACCCACTGAAATTTCAATCCCCCTGGTTCATTGCTTTACTAAGGCCATAGAGTGGCGGTGCACATGCGTGCGAGGGCCCTTCCATCACTGCTTGCAGTTTTAATTAGGGCCCGAGCACACCAGGGTGTGAGGACCCTATTGTTTTTGCTCCGTTTATTATTCTTCTTCTTCTTCTTCTTCTTCTTCTTCTTCTTCTTCTTCTTCTTCTTCTTCTTCTTCTTCTCCGAAATGGATTGCATTTTTGAGGGCCTAAACATACCCGAAAACTCATGAAAATTTGCACACGCGTCAGAAGTGGCGAAAATTTACATGTAGTATAGGTGTCAGAAGTGGGCGTGTAAAAATGGCTCGATAGCGCCACCTGCAAAATTTCAAGAGAACAGCCCCCCCACTACGAAAAACTTACAGATACGAAATTTGGTAGGATCATCTATTACTCCAAGACCTACAAAAAAGTCTCTTGGAGCTAAGCTCTAAACCCCACAGGAAGTCAGCCATTTTGAATTTTCTCTGTCATTTTTTGACATTTCCAAGCGTCGTACTTTAACGAACTCCTCCTAGAGATTTAATCCGATCATCATCATATTTGGTCAGTATCATCTAAAGGCCTTTGCGATGCTAAATTGCGGAGCTTTTGACTTTTCATTGGAGGGCGTGTCCGTGGCGGCCTGGCAAAGTGTAATGTTTCGCCATGAAACAGGAAGCTGATGTAATTCAGGCATACATTGTCCGATCTGCCCCTGACTTCACACGTTTGATAAGGGTGCAGGCCTGAACACATCAACATGGCATAATTCAGTAACACTCATAGCGCCACCTAGAGGCAGCAGGAAATACCATGTTTGACGCTGTGACTTACTGCTCTTAGCTATTTAACCATATCAACATCATATTTCACCAGTGTAATCTCAAGACCTTGTGTGATGATAAAAAGCAACGACCTTGACTTTTCATTAAAGGGCGTGTCCGTGGCGGCCTGGCAAAGTATCGCTAATTGAATCGCATTTTGACAGGCTAAACAAGCTCAAAAAGTCATAAAACGTTGCACACACGTCAGAAGTGGCAAAAATTTACATGTGGCATAGGCGCCAGAAGTGGGCGTGCAGAAATGGCTCGATAGCGCCACCTGCAAAATTTCAAGAGAACAGCCCCGCCGCTACGAAAATCCTACAGAAACGAAATTTGGTAGGGTCATATATCACCCCAAGACCTACAAAAAAGTCTCTTGGAGTGAAGCTCTAAACCTCACAGGAAGTCAGCCATTTTGAATTTTTGCTGTGATTTCTGTGCAAATTTTGTCATTTCCAGGCTTCGTACTTTAACGAACTCCTCCTAGAGATTTTGTCAGATCGTCATCATATTTGGTCAATCTCATCTAAAGGCCTTTGCGATGTTAAATTGCGGAGCTTTTGACTTTTCGTTGGAAGGTGTGTCCGTGGCGGCCTGACAAATTTCAGCGTTTTCGCCATGAAACAGGAAGTTGTTATAACTAAGGCATACAATGTCCAATCTGCCCCACACTTCACATGTTTGATAAGAGTCTTGGCCTGAACACATTTCAATGCCAATATTCAGCTTCAGTCCTAGCGCCACCTAGAGGTAGCAGGAAATGCCTTGTTTTACGCTGTGATTCACTGTTCTCAGAGATTTAATCAAATCATTATCATATCAGGTGAGACTGATCTTAAGCCCTTTGCGATGATAAATTGCGAAGATCTTGACTTTTCGTTGAAGGGCGTGTCCGTGGCGGCCTCGCAAAGAGTGATGTTTCTCCATGAGAAAGCTGTTGTAACTCAGGCATGCAATGTCCGACCTGTCACAGACATCATACGTTTGACAAGGGTCCTGGCCTCAACACATCAATGTTACAACAATCAAATACAATCATAGCGCCACCTGCTGCACAAAGGAGGTGTGGCACTTCAAAGTTCCTTTGAATATCCGCCTATATTTACCCACTGAAATTTCAATCCCCCTGGTTCATTGCTTTACTAAGGCCATAGAGTGGCGGTGCACATGCGTGTGAGGGCCCTTCCATCACTGCTTGCAGTTTTAATTAGGGCCCGAGCACACCAGGGTGTGAGGACCCTATTGTTTTTGCTCCGTTTATTATTCTTCTTCTTCTTCTTCTTCTTCTTCTTCTTCTTCTCCGAAATGGATCGCATTTTTGAGGGCCTAAACATACCCGAAAACTCATGAAAATTTGCACACGCGTCAGAAGTGGCGAAAATTTACATGTAGTATAGGCGTCAGAAGTGGGCGTGTAAAAATGGCTCGATAGCGCCACCTGCAAAATTTCAAGAGAACAGCCCCCCCACTACGAAAAACTTACAGATACGAAATTTGGTAGGATCATCTATTACTCCAAGACCTACAAAAAAGTCTCTTGGAGCTAAGCTCTAAACCCCACAGGAAGTCAGCCATTTAGAATTTTCTCTGTCATTTTTTGACATTTCCAAGCGTTGTACTTTAACGAACTCCTCCTAGAGATTTAATCCGATCATCATCATATTTGGTCAGTATCATCTAAAGGCCTTTGCGATGCTAAATTGCGGAGCTTTTGACTTTTCATTGGAGGGCGTGTCCGTGGCGGCCTGGCAAAGTGTAATGTTTCGCCATGAAACAGGAAGCTGATGTAATTCAGGCATACATTGTCCGATCCGCCCCTGACTTCACACGTTTGATAAGGGTCCAGGCCTGAACACATCAACATGGCATAATTCAGTAACACTCATAGCGCAACCTAGAGGCAGCAGGAAATATCATGTTTGACGCTGTGACTTACTGCTCTTAGGTATTTAGCCATATCAAAATCATATTTCACCAGTGTAATCTCAAGACCTTGTGTGATGATAAAAAGCAACGACCTTGACTTTTCATTAAAGGGCGTGTCCGTGGCGGCCTGGCAAAGTATCGCTAATTGAATCGCATTTTGACAGGCTAAACAAGCTCAAAAAGTCATAAAACGTTGCACACACGTCAGAAGTGGCAAAAATTTACATGTGGCATAGGCGCCAGAAGTGGGCGTGCAGAAATGGCTCGATAGCGCCACCTGCAAAATTTCAAGAGAACAGCCCCGCCGCTACGAAAATCCTACAGAAACGAAATTTGGTAGGGTCATATATCACCCCAAGACCTACAAAAAAGTCTCTTGAAGCGAAGCTCTAAACCTCACAGGAAGTCAGCCATTTTTAATTTTTGCTGTGATTTCTGTGCAAATTTTGTCATTTCCAGGCTTCGTACTTTAACGAACTCCTCCTAGAGATTTTGTCAGATCGTCATCATATTTGGTCAATCTCATCTAAAGGCCTTTGCGATGTTAAATTGCGGAGCTTTTGACTTTTCGTTGGAAGGTGTGTCCGTGGCGGCCTGACAAAGTTCAGCGTTTTCGCCATGAAACAGGAAGTTGTTATAACTAAGGCATACAATGTCCAATCTGCCCCACACTTCACATGTTTGATAAGAGTCTTGGCCTGAACACATTTCAATGCCAATATTCAGCTTCAGTCCTAGCGCCACCTAGAGGTAGCAGGAAATGCCTTGTTTTACGCTGTGATTCGCTGTTCTCAGAGATTTAATCAAATCATTATCATATCAGGTGAGACTGATCTTAAGCCCTTTGCGATGATAAATTGCGAAGATCTTGACTTTTCGTTGAAGGGCGTGTCCGTGGCGGCCTCGCAAAGAGTGATGTTTCTCCATGAGAAAGCTGTTGTAACTCAGGCATGCAATGTCTGACCTGTCACAGACATCATACGTTTGACAAGGGTCCTGGCCTCAACACATCAATGTTACAACAATCAAATACAATCATAGCGCCACCTGCTGCACAAAGGAGGTGTGGCACTTCAAAGTTCCTTTGAATATCCGCTTATATTTACCCACTGAAATTTCAATCCCCCTGGTTCATTGCTTTACTAAGGCAGTTTTAATTATTATTATTAGGGCCCGAGCACACCAGGGTGTGAGGACCCTATTGTTTTTGCTCCGTTTATTCTTCTTCTTCTTCTTCTTCTTCTTCTTCTTCTTCTTCTTCTTCTTCTTCTTCTTCTTCTTCTTCTTCTTCTCCGAAATGGATCGCATTTTTGAGGGCCTAAACATACCCGAAAACTCATGAAAATTTGCACACGCGTCAGAAGTGGCGAAAATTTACATGTAGTATAGGCGTCAGAAGTGGGCGTGTAAAAATGGCTCGATAGCGCCACCTGCAAAATTTCAAGAGAACAGCCCCCCCACTACGAAAAACTTACAGATACGAAATTTGGTAGGATCATCTATTACTCCAAGACCTACAAAAAAGTCTCTTGGAGCTAAGCTCTAAACCCCACAGGAGGTCAGCCATTTTGAATTTTCTCTGTCATTTTTTGACATTTCCAAGCGTCGTACTTTAACGAACTCCTCCTAGAGATTTAATCCGATCATCATCATATTTGGTCAGTATCATCTAAAGGCCTTTGCGATGCTAAATTGCGGAGCTTTTGACTTTTCATTGGAGGGCATGACCGTGGCGGCCTGGCAAAGTGTAATGTTTCGCCATGAAACAGGAAGCTGATGTAATTCAGGCATACATTGTCCGATCTGCCCCTGACTTCACACGTTTGATAAGGGTCCAGGCCTGAACACATCAACATGGCATAATTCAGTAACACTCATAGCGCCACCTAGAGGCAGCAGGAAATACCATGTTTGACGCTGTGACTTACTGCTCTTAGGTATTTAACCATATCAACATCATATTTCACCAGTGTAATCTCAAGACCTTGTGTGATGATAAAAAGCAACGACCTTGACTTTTCATTAAAGGGCGTGTCCGTGGCGGCCTGGCAAAGTATCGCTAATTGAATTGCATTTTGACAGGCTAAACAAGCTCAAAAAGTCATAAAACGTTGCACACACGTCAGAAGTGGCAAAAATTTACATGTGGCATAGGCGCCAGAAGTGGGCGTGCAGAAATGGCTCGATAGCGCCACCTGCAAAATTTCAAGAGAACAGCCCCGCCGCTACGAAAATCCTACAGAAACGAAATTTGGTAGGGTCATATATCACCCCAAGACCTACAAAAAAGTCTCTTGGAGCGAAGCTCTAAACCTCACAGGAAGTCAGCCATTTTTAATTTTTGCTGTGATTTCTGTGCAAATTTTGTCATTTCCAGGCTTCGTACTTTAACGAACTCCTCCTAGAGATTTTGTCAGATCGTCATCATATTTGGTCAATCTCATCTAAAGGCCTTTGCGATGTTAAATTGCGGAGCTTTTGACTTTTCGTTGGAAGGTGTGTCCGTGGCGGCCTGACAAAGTTCAGCGTTTTCGCCATGAAACAGGAAGTTGTTATAACTAAGGCATACAATGTCAAATCTGCCCCACACTTCACACGTTTGATAAGAGTCTTGGCCTGAACACATTTCAATGCCAATATTCAGCTTCAGTCCTAGCGCCACCTAGAGGTAGCAGTAAATGCCTTGTTTTACGCTGTGATTCACTGTTCTCAGAGATTTAATCAAATCATTATCATATCAGGTGAGACTGATCTTAAGCCCTTTGCGATGATAAATTGCGAAGATCTTGACTTTTCGTTGAAGGGCGTGTCCGTGGCGGCCTCGCAAAGAGTGATGTTTCTCCATGAGAAAGCTGTTGTAACTCAGGCATGCAATGTCCGACCTGTCACAGACATCATACGTTTGACAAGGGTCCTGGCCTCAACACATCAATGTTACAACAATCAAATACAATAATAGCGCCACCTGCTGCACAAAGGATGTGTTGCACTTCAAAGTTCCTTTGAATATCCGCTTATATTTACCCACTGAAATTTCAATCCCCCTGGTTCATTGCTTTACTAAGGCCATAGAGTGGCGGTGCACATGCGTGCGAGGGCCCTTCCATCACTGCTTGCAGTTTTTAGGGCCCGAGCACCGAGGAGCAGGCCAGAATGGCCTGCACCGTAGGTGCGAAGCCCTATTGTTTTTGCTCGGATTATTATTTTTATAATTTTTTTTTATTTTTTTTTTTTTATTATTTTTTTTAACACTTTTGGACTTTTTGGGAGCCTTAACATACTCGAAAACTCTTGAAATTTGGCACAGACGTCAGAGTCGCTCCTCATCGCAGAAATCCAAAGGCTGGAACACGGGCGTGGCACGGGGGCTCTATAGCGCCCCCTGTAATGCAAAAAAAAACATTGATGCACAGATCGGGCAAAAATTTACGCACATGTATGAGAGTTGGTACGCATATAGATCTCATCGACCCGAACAACTTTCGTCCTCTAACATTTAAGCTCCGCCCAACAGGAAGTCCGCTATTTTGGATTGTTTAAAAAATGCATTTGTTGACCTTTTAAATACTCCTCCTAGTGGATTCATGGGATTGACACCAAACGTGGTGATCATGATGCCGAGACATTGTACTTGTTAAATTGCGAAGGGATTTTTCATATCTCGAACGGTTCTGACATGGCGAGGCGAAGAATTTATGGCGAATTCAGAGAAACAGGAAGTGTCTAATATCTAAGGCAAAAAATATCTTATTGTGATGCCATGCGGGGGGTTTGTTTGTCTGAAGATTCCGATCGCATCGATGTGCCTATTGTGACTCCCGGATATAGCGCCACCACCAGGCGCCAGGAAGTGTGTCAGTCAAAAAGCTGGATTTTTTTGACAGTTCCATGCTATGTTCTTTTAAATACTCCTTCTAGAAAAATAATGCAATTGACACCAAAAGTGGTCAACATGATGCCGAGAGATTGTAGATGATAAATTGCGAAGGGATTTTTAATATCTCAAACGCTGTTCCCATGGCAACGCGTCAAACTTTACTTTCATTTTAAAGGCATATTTAAGCCTTTCAGTTGACGCCGATGTTCCTTTAAATACTCCTTCTAGGATATTCATGCGATTAACACCAGAAGTGGTCAACATGATGCCGAGACATTGTAGATGATAAATTGCAAAGGGATTTTTGATATCTCAAACGCTGTTCCCATGGCAACGCGTCAAACTTTACTTTCATTTTAAAGGCATATTTAAGCCTTTCAGTTGACGCCAATGTTCTTTTAAATACTCCTTCTAGAATATTCATGCGATTGACACCAGAAGTGGTCAACATGATGCCGAGACATTGTAGATGATACATTGCGAAGGGATTTTTGATATCTCAAACGCTGTTCCCATGGCAACGCGTCAAACTTTACTTTCATTTTAAAGGCATATTTAAGCCTTTCAGTTGACGCCGATGTTCCTTTAAATACTCCTTCTAGAATATTCATGCGATTGACACCAGAAGTGGTCAACATGATGCCCAGACATTGTAGATGATACATTGCGAAGGGATTTTTTATATCTCGAACGCTGTTCCCATGGCAACGCCCCAAACTTTACTTTTATTTCAGGCATATTTAGGACTCTTGGCGTGCTTAGATTAACCAAAACGTTGGCACACACATCAGAGTTGTCGGTTGTTCAGAGTGGACAAATAGGTCAGACAAAAGCGTGTCTCTTAAGTGGCTCACTAGCGCCCCCGTTTGTCTAAAATGTGGGGTTTCTTTTACCTACAGTCCCCAAATGGCTCAGTAACAACATTAAATAGCCCCCTGATGTTTACCCACTTGATGCCCTTGCCCACCGTGCATCGTTTTCTCGGACGCATCATGTAGCGGTAAAAAAACGTGCGAGGGCCCGCCATTGCTGCTTGCAGCTATATTAATTCTTCTTTTTCTTCTTCTTCTCCAAAATGGATCGCATTTTTGAGGGCCTAAACATACCCGAAAACTCATGAAAATTTGCACACGCGTCAGAAGTGGCGAAAATTTACATGTAGTATAGGCGTCAGAAGTGGGCGTGTAAAAATGGCTCGATAGCGCCACCTGCAAAATTTCAAGAGAACAGCCCCCCCACTACGAAAAACTTACAGATACGAAATTTGGTAGGATCATCTATTACTCCAAGACCTACAAAAAAGTCTCTTGGAGCTAAGCTCTAAACCCCACAGGAAGTCAGCCATTTTGAATTTTCTCTGTCATTTTTTGACATTTCCAAGCGTCGTACTTTAACGAACTCCTCCTAGAGATTTAATCCGATCATCATCATATTTGGTTAGTATCATCTAAAGGCCTTTGCGATGCTAAATTGCGGAGCTTTTGACTTTTCATTGGAGGGCGTGTCCGTGGCGGCCTGGCAAAGTGTAATGTTTCGCCATGAAACAGGAAGCTGATGTAATTCAGGCATTCATTGTCCGATCTGCCCCTGACTTCACACGTTTGATAAGGGTCCAGGCCTGAACACATCAACATGGCATAATTCAGTAACACTCATAGCGCCACCTAGAGGCAGCAGGAAATACCATGTTTGATGCTGTGACTTACTGCTCTTAGGTATTTAACCATATCAACATCATATTTCACCAGTGTAATCTCAAGACCTTGTGTGATGATAAAAAGCAACGACCTTGACTTTTCATTTAAGGGCGTGTCCGTGGCGGCCTGGCAAAGTATCGCTAAGTGAATCGCATTTTGACAGGCTAAACAACCTCAAGAAGTCATAAAACGTTGCACACACGTCAGAAGTGGCAAAAATTTACATGTGGCATAGGCGCCAGAAGAGGGCGTGCAGAAATGGCTCGATAGCGCCACCTGCAAAATTTCAAGAGAACAGCCCTGCCGCTACGAAAATCCTTCAGAAACGAAATTTGGTAGGGTCATATATCACCCCAAGACCTACAAAAAAGTCTCTTGGAGTGAAGCTCTAAACCTCACAGGAAGTCAGCCATTTTGACTTTTTGCTGTGATTTCTGTGCAAATTTTGTAATTTCCAGGCTTCGTACTTTAACGAACTCCTCCTAGAGATTTTGTCAGATCGTCATCATATTTGGTCAATCTCATCTAAAGGCCTTTGCGATGTTAAATTGCGGAGCTTTTGACTTTTCGTTGGAAGGTGTGTCCGTGGCGGCCTGACAAATTTCAGCGTTTTCGCCATGAAACAGGAAGTTGTTATAACTAAGGCATACAATGTCCAATCTGCCCCACACTTCACACGTTTGATAAGAGTCTTGGCCTGAACACATTTCAATGCCAATATTCAGCTTCAGTCCTAGCGCCACCTAGAGGTAGCAGGAAATGCCTTGTTTTACGCTGTGATTCACTGTTCTCAGAGATTTAATAAAATCATTATCATATCAGGTGAGACTGATCTTAAGCCCTTTGCGATGATAAATTGCGAACATCTTGACTTTTCGTTGAAGGGCGTGTCAGTGGCGGCCTCGCAAAGAGTGATGTTTCTCCATGAGAAAGCTGTTGTAACTCAGGCATGCAATGTCCGACCTGTCACAGACATCATACATTTGACAAGGGTCCTGGCCTCAACACATCAATGTTACAACAATCAAATACAATCATAGCGCCACCTGCTGCACAAAGGAGGTGTGGCACTTCAAAGTTCCTTTGAATATCCGCCTATATTTACCCACTGAAATTTCAATCCCCCTGGTTCATTGCTTTACTAAGGCCATAGAGTGGCGGTGCACATGCGTGCGAGGGCCCTTCCATCACTGCTTGCAGTTTTAATTAGGGCCCGAGCACACCAGGGTGTGAGGACCCTATTGTTTTTGCTCCGTTTATTAGGGCCCGAGCACACCGGGGTGTGAGGACCCTATTGTTTTTGCTCAGTTTCTTTTACTTTTTCTTCTCCAAAATGAATCGCAATTTTGAGGGCCTAAACATGCTCGAAAACTCATGAAACTTTGCACACGCGTCAGAAGTGACGAAAATTTACATGTGGTATAGGCTTTAGAAATGGGCGTGTAGAAATGGCTCGATAGCGCCACCTGCAAAATTTCAAGAGAACAGCTCTCCGGCTACGAAAAACGTACAGATACGAAATTTGGTGGGGTCATCTATCACCTCAAGACCTACAAAAAAGTCCCTTGGAACCAGGCTCTAAAACCCACAGGAAGTCGACCATTTTTAATTTTCTCTGTGATTTCTGTGCAAATTTTGCCATTTCCAGGCTTCGTACTTTAACGAACTCCTCCTAGAGATTTTATCAGATCATCATCATATTTGGTCAGTCTCATCTAAAGGCCTTTGTGATGTTGAATTGCGAAGCTTTTGACTTTTCGTTGGAGGGTGTGTCCGTGGGGGCCTGACAAATTTCACAATTTTCGCATAAAACAGGAAGTTGTTATAACTCAGGCATACAATGTCCAATCTGCCCCACACTTCACATGTTTGATAAGGGTCTTGGCCTGAACACATTTCAATGCTAATATTTAGCTTCCGTCATAGCGCCACATAGAGGTAGCAGGAAATGCCATGTTTTACGCCGTGATTTACTGCTCTTAGAGATTTAATCAAGTCATCATAAATTTTGGTCAGACTAATCTTAAGCCCTTTGCGATGATAAATTGCGAAGATCTTGACTTTCGTTGGAGGGCGTGTCCGTGGCGGCCTGGCAAAGTGTGATGTTTCTCCATAAAACGGGAAGGTGTTGTAATTCAGGCATTCATTGTCAGATCTGCCCCCAACTTCACATGTTTGATAAGGGTCCCAGCCTGAACACATCAACATGGCATAATTCAGTAACACTCATAGCGCCGCCTAGAGGCAGCAGGAAATACCATGTTTTATGCTGTGACTTACTGCTATTAGAGATTTAACCATATCAACATCATATTTCACCAGAGTAATCTCAAGACCTTGTGTGATGATAAAAAGCAACGACCTTGACTTTTCATTAAAGGGCGTGTCCGTGGCGGCCTCGCAAAGTATCGCTAAATGAATTGGATTTTTGACAAGCTAAACAAGCTCAAAAAGTCATAAAACTTTGCACACACGTCAGAAGTGGCGAAAATTTACATGTGGCATAGGCGCCAGAAGTGGGCGTGTAGAAATGGCTCGATAGCGCCACCTGCAAAATTTCAAAAAGAACAGCCCCACCGCTACGAAAAACCTACAGATACGAAATTTGATAGGGTCATCTATCACCCCAAGACCTACAAAAAAGTCTCTTGGAGCGAAGCTCTAAACCCCACAGGAAGTCGGCCATTTTGAATTTTTCCTGTGATTTCTGTGCAAATTTTGTCATATCCAGGCTTCGTACTTTAACGAACTCCTCCTAGTGATTTTATCAGATCGTCATCATATTTGATCAATCTCATCTAAAGGCCTGTGCGATGTTAAATTGCGGAGCTTTTGACTTTTCGTAGGAGGGTGTGTCTGTTGCGGCCTGACAAAGTTCAGCGTTTTCGCCATGAAACAGGAAGTTTTTATAACTAAGGCATACAATGTTCAATCTGACCCACACTTTACATGTTTGATAAGAGTCTTGGCCTGAACACATTTCAATGCCAATATTCAGCTTCAGTCCTAGCGCCACCTAGATGCAGCAGGAAATGCCTTGTTTTATGCTGTGATTTACTGTTCTCAGAAATTATATCAAATCATTATCATATCAGGTATGACTAATCTTAAGCCCTTTGCGATGATAAATTGCGAACATCTTGACTTTTCGTTGAAGGGCGTGTCCATGGCGGCCTCGCAAAGAGTGATGTTTCGCCATGAAACAGGAAGCTGTTGTAATTCAGGCATACATTGTTTGATCTGCTCCAGACTTCACACTTTTGATTAGGGTCCCGGCCTGAACACATCAATATAACAACAATCAGTTCCAGTCACAGCGCCACCTGCTGCACACAGGCGGTGTGGCACATCAGTTTTCCTTTGAATATCCACCTATATTTATCCACTTTAATTCATATCCCCCTGGTTCACTGCTTTACTAATGTCATAGGGTGGCGGTGCACATGCGTGCGAGGGCCCTTCCATCGCTGCTTGCAGCTTTAATTCTTCTTCTTCTTCTTCTTCTTCTTCTTCTTCTTCTTCTTCTTCTTCTTCTTCTTCTCTGAAATGGATCGCATTTTTGAGGGCCTAAACATACCCGAAAACTCATGAAAATTTGCACACGCGTCAGAAGTGGCGAAAATTTACATGTAGTATAGGCGTCAGAAGTGGGCGTGTAAAAATGGCTCGATAGCGCCACCTGCAAAATTTCAAGAGAACAGCCCCCCCACTACGAAAAACTTACAGATACGAAATTTGGTAGGATCATCTATTACTCCAAGACCTACAAAAAAGTCTCTTGGAGCTAAGCTCTAAACCCCACAGGAAGTCAGCCATTTTGAATTTTCTCTGTCATTTTTTGACATTTCCAAGCGTCGTACTTTAACGAACTCCTCTTAGAGATTTAATCCGATCATCATCATATTTGGTCAGTATCATCTAAAGGCCTTTGCGATGCTAAATTGCGGAGCTTTTGACTTTTCATTGGAGGGCGTGTCCGTGGCGGCCTGGCAAAGTGTAATGTTTCGCCATGAAACAGGAAGCTGATGTAATTCAGGCATACATTGTCCGATCTGCCCCTGACTTCACACGTTTGATAAGGGTCCAGGCCTGAACACATCAAAATGGCATAATTCAGTAACAATCATAGCGCCACCTAGAGGCAGCAGGAAATACCATGTTTACAATGTGACTTACTGCTCTTAGGTATTTAACCATATCAACATCATATTTCACCAGTGTAATCTCAAGACCTTGTGTGATGATAAAAAGCAACGACCTTGACTTTTCATTAAAGGGCGTGTCCGTGGCGGTCTGGCAAAGTATTGCTAATTGAATCGCATTTTGACAGGCTAAACAAGCTCAAAAAGTCATAAAACGTTGCACACACGTCAGAAGTGGCAAAAATTTACATGTGGCATAGGCGCCAGAAGTGGGCGTGCAGAAATGGCTCGATAGCGCCACCTGCAAAATTTCAAGAGAACAGCCCCGCCGCTACGAAAATCCTACAGAAACGAAATTTGGTAGGGTCATATATCAACCCAAGACCTACAAAAAAGTCTCTTGGAGCGAAGCTCTAAACCTCACAGGAAGTCAGCCATTTTTAATTTTTGCTGTGATTTCTGTGCAAATTTTGTCATTTCCAGGCTTCGTACTTTAACGAACTCCTCCTAGATATTTTGTCAGATCGTCATCATATTTGGTCAATCTCATCTAAAGGCCTTTGCGATGTTAAATTGCGGAGCTTTTGACTTTTCGTTGGAAGGTGTGTCCGTGGCGGCCTGACAAAGTTCAGCGTTTTCGCCATGAAACCGGAAGTTGTTATAACTAAGGCATACAATGTCCAATCCACCCCACACTTCACATGTTTGATAAGAGTCTTGGCCTGAACACATTTCAATGCCAATATTCAGCTTCAGTCCTAGCGCCACCTAGAGGTAGCAGTAAATGCCTTGTTTTACGCTGTGATTCACTGTTCTCAGAGATTTAATCAAATCATTATCATATCAGGTGAGACTGATCTTAAGCCCTTTGCGATGATAAATTGCGAAGATCTTGACTTTTCATTGAAGGGCGTGTCCGTGGCGGCCTCGCAAAGAGTGATGTTTCTCCATGAGAAAGCTGTTGTAACTCAGGCATGCAATGTCCGACCTGTCACAGACATCATACGTTTGACAAGGGTCCTGGCCTCAACACATCAGGTGTGGCATTTCAAAGTTCCTTTGAATATCCGCTTATATTTACCCACTGAAATTTCAATCCCCCTGGTTCATTGCTTTACTAAGGCCATAGAGTGGCGGTGCACATGCGTGCGAGGGCCCTTCCATCACTGCTTGCAGTTTTAATTTGTAGTTGTGTTTTTAATTTATTGTAGTGTTTTTTTAATTTGTAGTTGTGTTTTTTAATTTGCTGTAGTGTTTTTTTAACTTGCTGTTGTGTTTTTTATTTTGTATTTGTTTTTTATTTTGTTGTAGTGTTTTTTTAATTTGCTGTAGTGGTTTTTCATTTGCTGTAGTGGTTTTTTTTTTGTTTGTTGTTGTTTTTTAATTTGTTGCAGTGTTTTTTAATTTGTTGTGGTGTTTTTTAATTTGTTGTTGTTGTTTAGTAATTTGTTTTTGTGGTTTGCACTTCAGGGCCACCGTACCCCTGTGTATGAAATGTTATACAAATAAACTTGCCTTGCCTTGCTTTCGCAAGAGATGTGTGATGTTTTGTGGAGGTTTGTGATTGTTCATGTGTGTGTAGTTCAGACAAAATGAGCTATAGTTTCAGAAACAGTGTGTTAGATAATAGTAAAAATAATGATCACATTTTTTCCTAATTTACTAAGAGAGACTTAATGGTTATAAATATTAAAAATGTGAAATGTGTTAAACACACACAACACCTGGATTAAAGGTCTGCATCCTCTGAGTTTTCTTTTATCCAGCTCATGAGTTGTTCATAGAGATGTTTTTCATAATTCAATTTAGGTGAGAAGAAGAAGCTGCTGAGTTTAATCTGTTTTATTTGATGCCATATTTACACACCAAACCTTATTAAATATGTGAAGGTTTTTAATAATGTTTATCTGTGTATTTTGTTTGTACTTTAAATTCCTTTGGAGATGTTTTTAGTAATGGAGTTAATAGTAGTTGGATTACTTAAAAAAAATACTTCAATTGGTACTAATGTTTACTTCAGTAAAAATTTTAGGTGCTACCTATTATAGTCATTTTTAAAGTTTTTTTCACCTTAAACTTTTCACTTTAAGTTACCAATTTAAGTTTTTTTTTAAGTAGAGCAGCTTTCACTTTTTACAAGGTAAGCTTTAACATTTAAGAAAGTAATATATTACTTTTTTGCATCTTCTGTATAATAAAAAAACGTTTTATTTTTCAGTCTATAATGCTAAACATGCTGCTAGTTTTGAGGTGAAAGCAAAACTTTTGTGATGTAAACAGCTCTGTTTCATGGCAGTGATGGTAAAATGTGTATTTGCTGGTAGCATTAAATCAATAATTTTTTTAGGTTAAAACTAAATTAACATTAACAAGACACCGTGAACACCGCTTTGGTATAAAGACCAGAATACATGCTTGGAAAAAAATCTGGAAGTTCTGTTTGTGTGTGTGTTGTCTATAAACAGGGATGGATTAAGACAAAAAATCAGCCGACAATAAAAAATACAAATATACTAAATAAAATAATTGAATGAATACATATATACAATGAGCACTTAACTCAAATAACCAGGGCGTTATTTGAGCAAGTGCAGAACCAATTCAAATGACAACACTGTACTGTATGTTTATAAACTTCTTGTGGAGTTTTGTGTGGGAGTGAAGGTTTTACTGATCTACACTCTTAGAACGAATGTGTTAACTTATAAAACACATTAAAGTTGATTCTGGGACAACACATTAAATGTGTTTTCCCGGAATCCACCCATCTCTGTGTTATTATTCCTCTAGGGAATTTAGTACAAACTGTTTCTGCTGGGTGGCACTCAAACCTTGGAGGCTGGCTAGGTACTCGAGCTGGGCTTTCCATTCTGACAGGCGGACCTCTGACTCTGCGCCGCCATATTTTTGCACCCAGGGGTTACCCATGAACACGGGCATGACACGGGGTGGGGCCTCAGGCTGCTCGTTGTCGGCCATTGGGGGACCTTGGTCGCTCAACTTGAGGTGGAACCCTGCCGACTACGCCAAAATCTGTCACAGGTCGGAGCGGACCCGAGATAGCTAAAAGGGTCACGCCCCTTCCTAGTTTCCACCTCGAGGAGGTTCCCAAAGCCACCCCAATGACCAGACACACGAGATACAAGTAAATTAAAATACAACTTTATTAAATTATTTAAAATGAGATAATCAGGGAAAGGGGAGGGGACTTAAAATAAAGGCCTCTTCTGGCCTCCAGGCAAGTATAAAAGAACGGGGAGGGGACGGGCCTTTTGGGGTTTCTTCTATGCGTGGCGCCCTCCGTTCTCCTGGAGGCAGAATTGCTGGTAACTGGTATCGGTGAACTACGGTAAGTACTCTTCGGGTAACTGGTTCGTGGTCTTCTTCCTTTAGAGGGCTCAGGGCTGTAACACAAGATCACACGGCACCTTTAACTGTGTCTTTCTCTCTTACTTGCAGATGGCTAGCAGCAATGGATACAGTAAGTACTCAACGGGTAACTGGTTCGTATTCTTCCTCCTTTAGAGGGCTCGGAGCTGAAACACAAGATCACACGGCACCTTTAACTGTGGCTTTCTCTCTCTTACAGGTAGGCTGGTAGCAGTGGATACGGTGAGTACTTTTGCAGGTAACTGGTTCGCAGTCTTCCTCCTTTAGAGGGTTCAGGGCTGTAACACAAATCACACTTCACCTTTTAACTGTGACTTTCTTACTTGCAGGTGGCTGGGAGCAGTAGGTACGGTAAGTACTTCTCAGATAACTGACTCGTCGTTTTCCTCCTTTAGAGGGCTCAGGGCTGTAACACAAATCACACTTCACCTTTTAACTGTGACTTTCTTACTTGCAGGTTGCTGGGAGCAGTAGGTACGGTAAGTACTTCTCAGGTAACTGACTCGTCGTTTTCCTCCTTTAGAGGGCTCAGGGCTGTAACACAAATCACACTTCACCTTTTAACTGTGACTTTCTTAGTTGCAGGTGGCTGGGAGCAGTAGGTACGGTAAGTACTTCTCAGGTAACTGACTCGTCGTTTTCCTCCTTTAGAGGGCTCAGGGCTGTAACACAAATCACACTTCACCTTTTAACTGTTACTTTCTTACTTGCAGGTGGCTGGGAGCAGTAGGTACGGTAAGTACTTCTCAGGTAACTGACTCGTGGTTTCCTCCTTTAGAGGGCTCAGGGCTGTAACACAAATCACACTTCACCTTGTAACTGTGACTTTCTTACTTGCAGGTGGCTGGTAGCAGTGGATACGGTAAGTACTTCTCAGGTAACTGACTCGTTGTTTTCCTCCTTTAGAAGGCTCAGGGCTGTAACACAAATCACACTCCACCTTTTAACTGTGACTTTCTTCCACTTATAGGTGGTGAACAAGCGATGGGTACGGTGAGTAGTAGGTCTGTAAGCTTCCTTTCCCGAGGCCTTAGTCAGAAAAGATGAATGCCGTCACTGCCGAGCCGAACGCTGCCCTCTCCTTCCCATACGTGGGATTCACTGGACTCGGGACAGGGGCGCACCTTTGGAGAGGCTCCTTGACAGACAGTTAATAGCCAACTAAGCTTCAGCAGTGCAATAACTTCACTCACAGGCAAACCAACACTCTGAATTGTACTCACGTACGATCTTTACTTCCTGTACCCGTTTTCCACCGTCACCACTGTAATACACGTTGCTCGGGCCGGAGACTTCGTAGTGCCTCACCGGCCTCCACACTGAGTTGTTGGACAGCGTATGATAGGCAGGCTCTTCGCTCGCCACACAGCGTCTTCTTCGTTCTAAAATGGCCGACTCCAATCATTGTTAGCTTCTGAGAACAAATACACAGCACTTCACTGCAATACAATCACGTGAACAAACTCACTCTGTAAATCTAGACTCACCCACGACACACTTAGTGAACAAATAAGGTCAGGCCAGGGTCTTTCGTGGGGTCGGTTGAAGAATCTGCGGGACACTACAATGAAGAA
Organism: Paramisgurnus dabryanus; assembly: GCF_030506205.2. Taxonomy (NCBI): domain Eukaryota; kingdom Metazoa; phylum Chordata; class Actinopteri; order Cypriniformes; family Cobitidae; genus Paramisgurnus; species Paramisgurnus dabryanus. The sequence continues at coordinate 13,883,068 of NC_133360.1, read as the reverse complement.
GCCAGAGGTTGAAAAGTAGCTAATGCCCAATTCCCAGTAGTGTTGCGTTCCCGGCTCTCCCACCGCTCCGTTCCGTGATGGGGCCGCGACGTCAGTTGCTACAACTCACACATGCGTCAAACTAGTATGCTTTATGTACACGTAACACTTTATACTTTCAGTACTCACGAGTGATAAATATTACTTCCTCTCTTCATCTCTTCGGCTCCCCCACTGTTTGATTTTCCTTCGTGTAACACGTAATCCAATAACTGTCATCAAAGGGTTCCACATACACTTCTATAGGACAAGTGAGTCAGAAATCTCACATACAACAGGGGTTTGTATCATACTCAGCCAAGCCAAAGATCCTTCCGTCTTGTTGTCCCAGATACTCGCTTTCTGCTCCAATGCTACGTTCCTATTGTACCGCCACAGTACACAGTCCAACCCTACAGCCAAACGACACGACGATCAACTCAACCAAACTCAGCCAAACTGCACACTAACCTTCGTTTTCACGTCCTCTTTATCCTCCTTCTATCTGTCTCTTGCTCCAATCACAGATCGCTGCGTTTATTTGTCACACCTGCACCTTATTCACCTGATTTTCTTTCGCGGCGTTTTCCCGGAAGTCCGGTGTTCCCGTTTTTACCTCCGTGTGGGAAACAACTCCGGTCAGAACCAATCTTCGGGATCTTTTGGTTCCACTCCTGGAAATCGTCACCGTGTGACGTGTACTCCAGGTATAAAGATATAAAGGTATAAAGATATGGCTGTTTAGAATAACCACTGCTGATAGTATTTACAGTGTGGTGAGATCAACATCCAGGTTTAATATTCAGTTTTACAAGTTTGTCTCACTGACAATAAAGTGGGACTGCTGATATGCGTGTTCGGCATACCCCCGAGTTCGGAACGTTCGTCCCTTGACCGAGGAAGGAGCCCTGGGCCTGGGGCATACCCTGACCCGGGTTATCCCCAAAGAGAGCAGGTGTTGAAGGACAGCCGCCTGAACAACAATTCCCCAAAGAAGGCTGGCTTGAGAAGGCGAGGTGCGGGCCCCGTCCAGGGAAAATGCTGAAGCAAATGGGTAGACATTTAAAAAGGCATCTCTGGAGAGCGTGCACTGGTTCAAAGTGCTGTGAAGAGACAGGTTGGAAAGGACAGTATGAGGTGGGGCAGAGGTCTGGACCCAAAGCTGTAGTTTGAAGAATCTCTGAGGGAGCAACTGCTGCTGCTGCCAATATGTATAGGAATAGGAGAAAATTGAGCTCTGAAGGAGAGTGGGGAATCTCTAAGGTAGTAGGTGAGGTAGTGCTGTAAGGAGCAAGGTAGGACTCCAGGGGAGCGAATGAAGCAGTTTGTGCCCTGTGACAGGGCTGTGCTCTAGATGAGCAAAATATGAGGTATTTGGGAAAGAAGAAACTCCAGCGGGAGCAGTACTGCTGAGGCAGCGATAAATGCATGAATTCTGCTGCACAGAAATGTGAGGGAAGCACTGGCCCAAGCGGGGGCGGTCACTGCTGCGATTCTGGCCTGAGTTGGAAAGAGAAGGTTTTATTGGCAGAGCATGTGTAAGAAGCACGAGCCCCTGCGGGGGCGGTCGCTGCTGCGATACTGGCTTCGGAAAGTCGACTGCTGTGGGCAGAGCGAGAAAGAAGCATGGCCCCTGCGAGGCAGTCGCTGCTGCGATACTGGCTTTGATTAGTGATTGTGAAGGAGTCTGTTACGATAGGGTTCGATGAGATTTGGGGGTGTCTGCTTTGAAAAGTTGCTGGAGCTGGCTTCTGCGGAGACAGGAAAGTGGATTTTGGGTGATGATGGGTTTATGTGGTGCAGTGTGATCTTGTGTATCTGTTTGTGTTTGGTGGGCTTCTTTGATGAAAGCAAGGTCCGCCCTGATGTAACTTTTAAAGCTTCTAAAGACCAGCGGTCCTAGGGTTTGAATTTGGGAATCTGAGAGTCCATTTTGGGTGGCTGTCGTGGCTGCTCCAATTTGGAAGGAATGACTTGAAAAATTATGGGGGAGAAGCCGGATATTAGCAAAACTTGTTTTAGGTGCTTCTGAAACCAAGAAACGGGTTACTGGACGGTTGAATTAATCTCCAAAAAGTAGGTTGGAAGAGGATTTGATCTGGGGGCAACGGTAGAAGGTGTAGGCTTTGAGAACTTTGTAAGGTTGGGTGGGAGTTTGAATGTTCAAAATATATACAGTATGTAGTGTCCTTTCCTAATTTGATCCGTCTTGCTGTGTTTGGTAAAAAAATGATATGGTTTTGTTGTCTATTATAGCTAGATCGGAGACTATTGGGTGTAGGTTTGGGTCAAAGGTGGCTGAAGCGGTGAATTCTGAACAATGGAGGAAACCAAAGAAGGCTAACACGAACATGGCGTCTAGGGTTTGGGCAGTATGTGCGGAGGAGTAGCCTTTGCAGAGTGTAGCTAGACATTTTGACTGTTATGTGTTAGGTAACAAGATAAAAAAGAATATAAATAATATAAGGTTGGATTTGGTTACTTACACACCCAATTTAGAAATCGAGAAAAACTTAAGATGAAGAAATTTACTTCCATGCCTCCAAAACACTCTTTGTTCAATATCTTAACCAAAACACATCAAAACTTTCACAGGAGATCATCTTCTGACAGTAAGAGAAAAAAAACAAAAGCACAGATTGCTCGGCCCTGTATGAATATGTAAAGTAACCATGTTACAATTAACCCTGCAATCGTTTGTGCCCGCTCACACCTAAAATTACATACAGTATCTTACCCAATCCAGGCAGTCTGTGTCCAAAATGCAATGCCAGGTGTTCCTTCCTCTCTGAGGCTAAGGTCTACATCAGGGATTCCCAAAGTGTGGTACGCGCACCCCCAGGGGTACACGAGCTGCCACCACGGGGTGCGCGAGAGGAAATAAGTGGGATTTTTCCATACAATAAATGAATAAAAAACATGAACAGTAAACATTTCCTTTGTAATCGCTTTTATTTTAAATAAAAAACTATAATTTATTAGTTTTTGATAGAAACGTAGAAGACAGCTGCTGTCTTTTTCTACACATTGCTCTTATATGCACTGCATATATATATATATATATATATATATATATATATATATATATATATATATATATATATATATATATATATATATAATAAATATGCTTAACTGGCTGAAATCAGGGAAACGGTCAAGTGGGACGTCTTATGATAAAGTTGTTAATCACGAAGGAGGAGAGGGACCAAGAGAGAGTGAGGAATTGGAGCCAACAGAGACGGAGATACTAGAGAAAGAAAATGAGCGGGAGTCAGAAGATGCGCCGGAGGACACAAAAAGAAGGGAAGGAGATGAAAAAAAAGAGGTGATGAGAGTGAACACCAGACGTCAGTGGCGGTTCTACACGGAGGCCAAGGGTGGCCCGTGCCTCTGTAGACATGTCCCTGGCCACCCCTGTGGCCACCCCATGCTGACCAAATAAAAAAGTATAAATTTATTTTGATTTTACACGCGAGTGTCAAAAGCGGAACTAATGCGACGAAACGTTCTACACGGGCAAATTAGAGCAGCGCACCCCACCACTGTAGCCGGGTGTCATGAGCAATTCAATCCCCCCAGGCAATTCGGTCTCCCCCAGGACCCCGATTGGTACCTAGCACTAATGCCTGCTCAAAAATGTGTGATTGCGATATCTCGTCTGCGTAAGCGGTCTAGCAAGCTAATTACATTGTACAAATAAAAGTTAACCAAAAAATTATATAATAAACTAATATTCATGTTGCAGACAAGTACTTTTGTGTCATCATCTGCTTTACAAAAACCATACTTTTATTTTTACAAATTAAAAATTTACATACCTTACGGAATGTATTTTTTTAATAGTAAAAGTGTAGTAATCATGGCTTATAAATTATAATTTAAATGTGTGATTCAACTATGTAGTAATTATGTTTTGTATAAGTTATTAATGAGTTAGTAATTATATAAGTAGACAGTAAAAAGTGGAAATGGTACAGAATATAATATTTAAATAATATGACACAAGCAATGTGTAGATGTCCCACCTATAACCTCATTTATATACTACTATATAAAACATCATTTAAAAGTGTTATGCTGAGTTTACACCAAACGCGTTTTGGGCGTCAAAATCGCGTCTACCGCGCGTGGTTTGCCGCTTGAACAATTTGGATGCATTCGCGCGTGTAGAGCGGAGTAGACACGCGGAAAAAGCAAGCATTTGACGCGCGTCAGAGGCAAACTCCGCTTCTTGTGGGAGGGGCAAGTGCTATGCGGTTGTGTGTTTGTAGGATGACTTATGTTGACTGTGCATTTATTGAGAGAGTTACCAGTTTGTATTTGGTAACCATACTATAGTGGGAAAATAAACAGCGGGGGTCGATAAACGTCACGTGACTCAAAAGTGAAGTGTGTATTACAACTTATCAGGTTGCCCAAAGTCCTTACTGACACTCTTCCAAGCGGGGTCCTTTTTATTCCTGTCTCCTCTATAGAAATAAGAACTTGTGTCGTATAGCTCTGGGTGACTGCGCACGGACAATATCAAGCCTTGGTTGAGTGAGTGACTCCGGGCGGGGCTGCCACCACAGCAGCAGGCAGGCTCCTGATTGGTTAACGCGGCGCGAAATTCCGCCAAAGTTAAAATGTTTCAACTGGGGCGTCAGCCGCAAATTTGTGTGAACCGCAAAATGCACAAAAGCACAATTCGCGCGTATCGCGCACAACGCTCAATTCGCGCCTTTCGCGCGAGCTTCACGCGCGAATGAGGCTGAAACGCGTCTTCCGCGCCGAACGCCTCTTCCGAGCCGCGGGTCCTCCTGACGCGCTTCAACGTGTCTTCACATTGACTTAACATTGAAATCACTCGCGCTTCACGCCTCTACCGCGGTTGGTGTAAATGCAGCATAAGATTCTCATCTTTGGACTGTTAGCTTACTCCTGGCCAGCAGATGGTGCTTTTCTCTGATACTTAGTAATTAAGCCTTATGTGTTACACCTGTTTTTGTTCTATATAAGTGAGGTTTTGCCATGCCTTCTTTGTTCAGTCTTGAATTTTTGTTACCAGTTGCCAGTCTATATGCTACTCTTGTAAGTTTATGTTTTTGACCCTTGTGTCTGTTTTCTTTTCCCTGTTTTTTTGGAAGCACAGCTTCCTTTATTATTGTTGTATTTTTTCATTCAGTAAAATTTATCAGTTAAATCAAGATCCAGGTCTCTGTGCTGTTTTCCTATCTCTGCTCTTGGATTCACTCAGTGGGGATTTAGCTCTGTGAGTAAGATCAGTGACTTTGAGTATAGAAGACCCGGGTTCAATCCTCACCTAAGACACCCCGTTACAGCAAGACTGAACCATCAACATCAATCCAGCAGAGGAGACTCCACCATCTTCAAATGTGGATCGCATTCTCTCTGCCCTCTCTGGGCAAGCTGCAGCCATCCAGCAACATGAGCAAATCCTTTCTGAGATTCTTCAACGTTTAATTCTTCAGCCTTCTGTTCCTGCACCCCAAGTCCCTCAGCCACCTGAAGATCCCTCTCGAGCAGTGTTATCTCCCCTGTCAGAACCCAAACTGCCAGCACCAGAACGATTTGATGGGAATCCCCAGAAGTGCCGTGGGTTTATTACACAGTGCACCCTAGTATTTGAACTACAACCTGGAAGCTTCCCTACAGAGTGCAGCAAAGTGGCCCACATGATTACTCTTCTCACCGGCAAGGCCTTAGACTGGGCCTCAGCTCTGTGGGACCAACAGTCTCCACTTTCAGCCAACAGCAGAGATTTCATTGTTGAAATGAAGAGGGTCTTCCACCACCCTGCCAGCATAGGGGATGTGGATTATCATTTACTTCAACTCTGTCAGGGCACTCGGAGTGTGGCTGAGTTCACCATAGAGTTCCGTACTCTTGCGTCTGAAAGTGGATGGGACCAACGTGCTTTGAGGGCAGCATTCCACCAATCTTTGTCTCCAGAACTTAAGGATGAGCTGGCATTTAGGGACCCTGCACCGGACTTGGAATCCCTGATTGATATGGCAATCAGAGTAGATCATCGTCTCAGAGATCGTCGGCAAGAACGATGCCAAGAACCTGGGCCACGTCACCCTCCAGAATTCTCCAATACTGTTGAACCTCTTTGTAGGCCATGTGATTTGGAAGAACCCATGCAGCTGGGTAGAACTAAATTAACCCAGATGGAAAGAGATCGACGGATGAGGGAGCGACGCTGTCTGTACTGTGGCAAGTCTGGCCATTTCCGATCCAGCTGAATTGTCGGGAAAAGCCAGTTCTCGTCCAGGAAAGGGGGAGCTGGAACGAGAATAGAAGTCATCCCCCATCCTGCTACCTCTGGAGTTACTATCCAAGCCACCATCCTCAGAGACAACCAACATCACCAGCTGGGAGCATTCATTGATTCTGGGGCTGCTGGTAATTTTTTGGATCTAGACGTATCCAGACGTTTGGGTATTCCATCCTTGGTTCTCCAGAAGCCTCTAACCATCACTGCTCTTGATGGCAGACCCCTTGGCTCAGGTCAGGTTAGTCACTGTACTCCTTTTCTTCAGTTTGAAATTGGGGGGCCATAAGGAGTTAATGCATTTTTTTTATCCAATCACCAGAGCTTCCCCTAGTTCTTGGATTTCCATGGCTATCCTGTCACAAACCACATATAGATTGGGCAAGGGGTATTGTTAAGAGCTAGGGAATTAATTGTTGTGTCTCTAATCTCTCCTTTTGTCATTCTCCCGAGTTACTGAAGGCATTTCCAGGACCTCAAAGAGGTCTTCAGCAAGTCCCGAGCTACCTCACTTCCTCCTCACAGACCATTTGATTGTGTTATAGACTTGGTCCCAGGGGCATGCCCTCCACAGGGTAGGCTGTACTCGCTCTCTGCTCCTGAGAGGGTTGCTATGGAGAATGATCTTAAGGAGGCTTTGGATAATGGTTTCATCCGCCCTTCAACCTCACCAGCTGGGGCAGGATTTTTTTTGTTGAAAAAAAAGATGGCGACCTCAGGCCCTGCATTGACTACAGGGGTCTTAACCGCATCACAATCAAGAATCAATACCCTCTGCCTCTGATGACCACAGCTTTCGAACTCCTACAAGGTGCCACAATTTTCACTAAATTGGATCTGCGAAACACTTTCCATCTGGTCAGAGTTAGAGAGGGTGACGAATGGAAAACCGCATTCAACACTCCCACTGGCCACTATAAGTACAAGGTAATGCCCTTTGCCCTGGTCAATGCCCCAGCTGTTTTCCAGGCTCTAATCAATGATTTACTACGGTAGATGCTGGACAAGTTTGTTTTTGTCTATCTTGACGAAATCCTTATTTTCTCTAAAAACTACCAGGAACACGTTCAACATGTTCGACAGGTCTTGTCCCAGCTACTTAAACACAGCCTCTTCGTCAAGTTGGAGAAAAGTGAGTTTAATGTTTCCTCTGTCCCATTTCTCGGCTTCATTGTGTCCAAGGGGAATCTTCAGATGGATCCTGGCAAGGTCCATGCAGTACGGGAATGGCCTCACCCCAGCTCTGTAAAGCAGGTACAACGCTTTCGTGGCTTTGCCAATTTTTATAGAAAGTTCATTAGAAATTTCAGCTCTGTTGCAGAACCTCTGTTCGCTCTCACCAAGAAGTCTGCTCAGCCATTCAGATGGACAGAAAAGGCCAACCAGGTTTTCAACAAGTTGAAACGACTCTTTACATCTGCTCCCATCTTAACTCTCCCAGACCCAGAGTTGCCCTTTGTGGTTGAGGTGAATGCTTCTGACATAGGGGTAGGAGCAGTCTTGTCCCAGAGAGCCAGGTCTGACAACAAACTTCACCCATGTGCTTTTCTGTCTCGCCGACTGTCTGTAGCAGAGAGGAATTACGACATTGGAAATCGGGAGCTGTTGGCAGTTAAGGTTGCACTGGAGGAGTGGAGGCATTGGTTGGAGGGGGCCAAGCATCCTTTCCTCATTTGGACAGACCACAGAAACCTTACTTACATTCGGGAAGCTAAGAGATTAAATTCCCGCCAAGCTCGCTGGGCTCTGTTTTTTAATCGGTTTGACTTTGTTCTTTCTTACCGCCCAGGTTCCAAGAATTTGAAACCAGATGCACTTTCAAGGCAATTTGATATACCAGAGCAGGAGTCCAGACCAGAACCCATACTACAGACCTCCAGAATAATAGCAGCTATCCAGTGGGGCATTGAAGCTGCCATCAAAAAGGCCACTCGGCAGCAGCCAGATCCAGGTAATGGTCCACCAGGACGTCTCTTTGTACCTAACCGATTACGCACTGATGTATTGCAGTGGGCACATGCTTCCCTCCCCTCTGGTCATCCTGGGGCCACAAGAACTTGCAGACTCATCCAAAGGAGATTTTGGGTTGCCCAAGTTGCAAAGAGATGTTCGGGATTTTGTTGCCGCTTGTACCATTTGCGCCCAGAACAAGGTAATACAGTCATTCTGGTGGTGGTGGACAGATTTTCAAAAGCATGTCACCTCTTGCCTTTACCCAAACTTCCCACAGCAAGCCAGACTGCAGAGCACCTTATGCATCATGTGTTCAGGATACATTGCTTCCCACAAGATATGGTCTCTGATAGAGGCTCTCAATTTACATCCCGGTTCTGGAAGGCATTTGGCCGTCTCATTGGGTCTGACATCAGCCTCTCTTCTGGTTTTCACCCCCAGTCTAATGGGCAGACAGAGAGAGTGAATCAGGAGATAGAGAAGACTCTTAGATGTTTGGTGGCAGACAATCAGACCACTTGGAGCTCTCGATTAGTCTGGGCTGAATTTGCACATAATACTCTATACCACCCCTCCCTAGGCATGTCCCCTTTTCAATGCCAGTACGGCTTCCCTCCTCCATTGTTCCCTGGACAGGAGCCGGAGGTGTGTGTTCCTGCCGCTGCTCAATTGGTTTGAAGGCCAAACCAGATGGACAGCCTTACAGAAGGCCTCTCAACAACAACAGAGGCAGGCAAACCGACACCGGAGGTTGGGGCCTATGCTTCCTCCTGGCCAAAGGGTGTGGCTGGCAACCAAAGATTTCCCCCTGCGGGTGGAATCTTGCAAGCTGGCTCCACGCTACATTGGTCCTTTTAAGATCCTCAGGAAGATAAACCCAGTATCTTACCGGTTGCTTCTGCCCAGATCAATGAGGATCCACCCAACATTTCATGTCTCTCGGTTAAAGCCTTTTGTTTGTTCTTCTCTGTCCCCAGCTTGCAAACCTGCCCCAGCTGCTCAAATCATCAATGGAAAACCAGCCTATACTGTCCGTCGGCTGGTGGACTCTCGCACAGTACGGGGAAGAGTACAGTACCTGGTTGACTGGGAGGGCTATGGCCCAGAAGAGTGCTCATGGGTACCTGCTCGAGACATTCTGGACCCAACACTCATTTCAACTTTTCACCGTACCCACCGAGGCCTTCAAGGGAACGTCAGGAGCTGTTCTTAGAAGAGGTGCTTCTGTAAGATTCTCATCTTTGGACTGTTAGCTTCCTCCTGGCCAGCAGATGGCGCTTTTCTCTGATACTTAGTAATTAAGCCTGATGTGTTGCACCTGTTTTTGTTCTATATAAGTGAGGTTTTGCCATGCCTTCTTTGTTCAGTCTTGAGTTTTTGTTACCAGTTGCCCGTCTATATGCTACTCTTGTAAGTTTATGTTTTTGACCCTTGTGTCTGTTTTCTTTTCCCTGTTTTTTGGAAGCACAGCTTCCTTTATTATTGTTGTATTTTTTCATTCAGTAAAATGTATCAGTTAAATCAAGATCCAGGTCTCTGTGCTGTTTTCCTATCTCTGCTCTTGGATTCACTCAGTGGGGAGTTAGCTCTGTGAGTAAGATCAGTGACTTTGAGTATAGAAGACCCGGGTTCAATCCTCACCTAAGACACCACGTTACAAAAAGGCATCAATTGTAATTTTAACAACGTTCTAACTACATAAATCATAACGCGATTTTGTAGGAATTGTAATAAGGCGCTAAGAAAACTACCCATGAGGAGTTTTTGCAGCCAATGGAATCACGCGGGGGTCCTAGGGGAGACCGAATTGCTCGGGGGGACCATAGATATGTATATAAAGGCTAGATGGCTCGTCCGCGCTGATGGCCAATTGAGTGGAACGTCCGCATTTTGGCGGCCATCTTAGGACAGGGCGCTCGCTCACTCGTAGCATTGAGTTTTAATGATGCAGGTACTTTTAAATGACCATAACTTGCTTAATTTTTTACCGATTTTCAAACGGATTGGTTTGTTATAAACGTCAAAGATGTACCTATGACACTGAATACGTATACTAAAAATAAATAAAAAAATTCATGAAACATGTTAAAGCATCCAGAATTATAGCCACGTTAATAACGTTTGTAAAAAACCAAACCGTTTGTAAATCCGTCAAGAATTCAGCAAGTTACGAGCATTTTAGGCGGCGTATGTCACTCACCTTCCGTCCACAGCAGAAGGGAGCAGCACTGACCTAAGATGGCCGCCAAGTGACGACACAGCTGACTCCGCCTTGAGCCATCTAGCCTTTATATACATATCTATGGGGGGGACCGAATTGCTCATGACACCTGCTAACTTAGGTGCCAAGGCTACATAAAAACAACAAACTCCTTAGACCTGTTTAAAGTTGCAATGGAATATAAATAAGAACAGTGAAAATTGATCTACTTATTTTAATATAATTAACAAATAACTGAGTAACACTACAATAAGGTTAATTTGTTAACATAAGTTTACTACATTAGTTAACATGAACTAATGAATTGCACTTCTAAAGCATTTTTTTAATCTTTGTTTATGTTCATTTAAATATTTACTAATACATTATTCAAATATTGTTAACATTAGTTAATGCACTGCGAACTAACATGAACAAACTATGGACAGCTGTATTTTTTTTAACTGATGTTAACAAAAATTAACAAATACAGTAACAAATGTCCTGCTCATGGTTAGTTCATGTTATTTAATACCATATCGGTATACAAGTAAAGTCATGTTCTTTGGCTAAATGTTATATTCTTGTCCTTATTTCTTTTATTCTCCTGGGGGGAGTGGCTGGGTGTGTGGAAGGGGTTTTCAAGATACCTCCCTGATATGACTTTTTGCAGGTTGGGATGTCTGCATCATACACAGCTCACCACCACAAACAGCATCAATGTATAAAAGCATGTCAGCACGGTGAAGCGGTTCAGTTTCACAAAACTAATGGGTGGTTTCCCGAACAGGGATTAGACTAGTCCTAGATTAAAATAAATGTTAGAGCTGTCCAAACTGAAAACAGCTTGCAGTGACATATCTTAAAATACATCAGTGCCCTTTGTTTTGCCTCAAAATGCACACAAGTTATGTTTTCAGTAAGGCATGTTTGTTAAAACTAGTTATATTTCCTAATTAAACTAAGGCCTAGTCCTGGTTTAAGCTAATCCCTGTCCGTGAAACCACCCCTAAAAGTTCACTGTGAACATCAACACCTGATCTCAATCAAACAGAGCTCTATTAGGATACACTCTTAGAAAGGATTTACACAACTTTATGCATTAAGCTTTTAACACATTATGTGTCGCTTTGTGTTGATTTTGTGTTAAAATATAACACAAGTTGTGTTAAAAGTAACACAAAATGTGTTGTTTCAATAAAAACACAGAGATGGGTGGATTCCGGTAAAACACATTTAATGTTTTGTCCCAGAATCAACTTTAATATGTTTTTTAACACATTCGTTCTAAGAGTAAAAGCTGATGATCAACACTTCCTTTTTAATGCAGTTAGATATTAAATAAACTGATCTGAAATCAGGAAGTTTGCCTGTTGAACAAACCAACAAGGAAAGGTGGCGCTGAAAAGCTCCATGATAAAAACCTTTAGGTTTGGACTGGCAAATATCGATTGCAATAGGATTTCCTTCACTCCCACACAAAACTCCACAAGAAGTTTATAAACATTCAGTACAGTGTTGTCATTTGAATTGGTTCTGCACTTGCTCAAATATTACGCCCTAGTTATTTGAGTTAAGTGCTCATTGTAAATATGTATTCATTCAATTATTTTATTTAGTATATTTGTATTTTTTATTGTCGGCTGATTTTTTGTCTTAATCTATCCCTGTTTATAGACAACACACACACAAACAGAACTTCCAGATCTTTTTCCAAGCATGTATTCTGGTCTTTATACCAAAGTGGTGTTCGGTGTCTTGTTAATGTCAATTTAGTTTTAACCTAAAAAAATTATTGATTTAATGCTACCAGCAAATACACATTTTACCATCACTGCCATGAAACAGAGCTGTTTACATCACAAAAGTTTTGCTTCCACCTCCAAACTAGCAGCATGTTCAGCATTATAGACTGAAAAATAAAAAGTTTTTTATTATTATACAGAAGATGCAAAAAAGTAATATATTACTTTCTTAATAAATAAAGAAATTAAGTTAAAAATCAACATTTTATGGATCTCTTTTATAAATGACACATACAGGCACATCTCATCAGATCTTGACTTATCTTATTTCAGTATCATTTAACTCCACTGCAGTTACATAAGAACAGAAAAAACTCTTAAATTCGATCAGTTAATAAAGATCTGTGAGATTAAACATTACTGGCAGATATGTCTGGATCAGATTAGGGTTGGTCAGTGGTCTTCCAGGAGACAGATTGGATATCGCTGACATAAGCATGCATGTTTGGTCTTATCACCAAAAGTGTGGTTACTTCATGATAAATCAGCAAACGCTGAAGATCAGCACTTTTCAATGTAAAATGAAATAAACTGATCTGAATATGGTGCATGGATTAATTTCCAGCTTCATCTTCCTGGTCTGAGTCCCTTGACTCTGTATTTAAAGCAGAAGACGACTTCACTGTGCTTCACACATCGCTGGACTGAACAGTGAGTGACTATAATGAACTTCTTTTGGTTTATAACTACACTGCTACTGCTGAACTTCTGCACCCCAGGTAATCAGACTACACTAAAAACAGTTTCTCTTAACCGTTTAAATAGTTTAAAAAGTCTTAAAATAAGAGGAAATAACGGTCTACATTCGTGACAAACAAACACATACAGCATGTGGTGGATTTTTGATAAGGAAGATTTTGGGTATTGACGGATGCATTGGTTAAGAGTTAATTTGATCAATACCACATTTTCAATGACCTTGTTCTTCTAATAGAACAATTTTGTTTTCAATTTTTAACTAAGCTTTTATAATTCGTTATAGTGAAGTATAAGAAGCAAAGTTTGTGTTTTGATGTCACTGATAGTATATTATTTTACTCAGTCTTTTTTCAGTGTAGATTATATGACAAAAAAGTGATGTCCGACTGAACCGTGGGTTCACACCAGCCTGTTTAAGGCGTCAAATTCGCATCTACCGTGTCTAGTTTGCCACCATGGCCGTAGCTACCATTGAGGACACCGAGGTCATGTCCTCTGTAGTTTTTCTTGAAGTTTTGTTTAATTTTGATGTGAAAATAGCAGACAAAATAATTATCCTTGCATCTATGGACCATCACATGAAGTGATGGAAATAACAGCGTTATAAATAAACGTCATTATAACGGTGTTATTTTTTCATTAACGAATAATCAAATAAATTTCCGTCGTTACTGTTACTGACATTAAAATGTTGCGCGTTATTCTCACTGAAGCGAGTAGACTATCAGACAGGCAATGTTTTTCTCTTCAACTGATGATGATTGGCCTGTGTGTGTTAGAGGGGGTGGGACAACCACATAACCAATGATGACTGGCTGAATTTCCATTGTTAGCCAACCAGAAGCAGGCTTAGTTCAAGTTCATACACTATATAAACATGCACAGCAGTGCCGTGTTGCCAACTTGATGATGACTTTGTCCCTAGTTTTAGCCATTTTTAAACCCCTTTAGCGACTTAAAAAAAGCGAAAAAGGACAAATCTAGCGATCTTTTCTGGCGTGGTTGGAGACTGACGTGATAGCATGTATAATTCTCTCCACTCAACGAGCAGTGGGTGCTGCTGTTAGACACTCACAGGCAACCCGGTCCTCACGTGCAGTCCGGCCGACAAAGCGATGAGCGAGGGCAAGTACAACAAGCTCAAAGGTAGCGGTCGCAAACACAAAGTATGATAAGCACTGCTTTTATACCAGAATAGTATGCAAGAAAGGTAAGAATGTTTATGTAATGTGCAATCCCAGATAGCAATGAGTCGGCGGACCACCGGCGGTGCTCTGGAGGCAGTAAGCGTCATAAGGGCGTAATCGCAAACAGGTCTGACGGCGGACCGCCGGCGGCAGCCGCTTTTGCATAAATTAAGCAGTCGGTCCGCCGGCTGCATGCTGGCGGCATCTCGCAACAAATGGGAGTGACGTATTCGGCAGGCAAAAGTTTCATCCCCGCCAGCGGGACGCACCTATAGCCGACAGCTTGGGGCTGGCAGCATAAAGAAGCCATGCGGATACTGAGTAAACAGTCTTTCCACGTCTGTAATTCTGATCTAATAAAGCAAATGAAAATGAAAAGGCTGCAACAAAATAAATTATCATTTGGAAAGCCAGCAAAAGATGAGCAGACAAAGAGAAGGAGGGAAGGGGAGAGTTATGGTTATGCAGCAAATAGCCTAAAATATGAGATGCAATACAGCTACCAATTAGATTCAAACCTACACTACTGTTCAAAAGTTTAAGGTCACTTGACTAAAATGTTAACTATGATCTTAAAAATCATTTAATCTGAAGGTGCATGGTTAAATGCTTGAAATTACTTTTGTAGACCAAAAATATACCTGTGCCAAACTAACTAATTTTGTTAATAATTATTAGAAAACCAAAAATGTATTTTTGAAATAGATGACTTACACTGAATATTGAAGAAAAATCAACCAATAAGAGCCCATATTATATATAAACTCCTTCTATACTCTTAAAAATTCATCCTAAATTGAAAATTTAAGAAGCTTCTTGAAAAAAAAATGACACAGTTTTGCAGTTTTTAGGCAAAGGGTGACTTACACTTCAGATGATGAAATGTAACCATTGATTTATTTTGGATGCTTTTAGTCACCAACAAAATTCTCACAGACACAGTTACATTTGTGCTATGTCGTAGTTTGGACGTGTTTATTATTATTCTGTAATATGGAAAAAATATAAATAATTTAAAAAAAGTAGGGGTTGTCCTCGGTATTTGAAAAATCCTGGCTACGGCCTTGTTTGCCACTTGAACATTTTGAATTTACTCGCTTCATTCACGCGTGAAAGACGCACGTGAAATTCTAGTTATCGAGACATTCACACGGAAATTCGCATCATGGGAGGGGCTTCTGTGACTCCGCTCACTTTCTGTAATCACGTCACTACTAGAGCAAGCTCCTGATTGGTTAACGCGGCACGTTTTTCCGCCAAAGTTAAAAATGTTTAACTTGCGCGTTTCCCTCGGCAACGCTCAATTGGCGTGAATGAGGTGGAATCGCGTTACTCGCTCTAGATTACACGTGGGATTTAACTTCGTGTCATGCAAACTTTTCGCAATAACATTCTTTTTACCTTGGGCGAAGACGCGCTTGAGGCAAATAGCGCATGCTTTCGCAATAAACGCCCCGCCCATATCGTGTCATTCGCATCGCTCCACGCTTGGACGCGTCTGATCACATCTCTGCATTGACTTTGTATAAATCTACTTGCGCAAAACATTGAAATCGCATCTGGTGTGAACCCACAGTAATGCTACGTACACAAAAATGCGGGGCATCGCGTTAATCGCTCTAGATTACAAGCAGGATTTAACTTTGCGTCATGCGAATTTTTCGATCAAGTTGAATATTTTCTATTTGGGCAGAGACGCGTTTGAGGCGAATAGCGCGTTTTCAGGGCAAATGCGGCGGCCACATCGCGTCATTCACATCGCTCCACGCGAGGACGCGTCTGACCAAGTTTTTGCATTGACTTTGTATGTAATCTACTTGCGCAAAACATTGAAAACGCATCTGGTGTGAACCCACAGTAACATCGTCAACGCGTCTTTACATTGACTTTACATTTAAATCACTCGCGCTGGTTTATTTTTTTTTAAACATTATTATTGAAGATTTATCATAAATGTTGTATGCATGTTGCATAGTCATGCTTAGAGTGTAATGTTCTGTATTTCCTGTGCATGTATGCTGTATTTCCTGTGCACTTATGAGTTTTTATGTACTGTCTGCACATAAAATAGACCCACTTTCCATTACATTCCTTTATCATGTTAATAGTTCATAAAAAGCTATTATTTCCTCCAGATATATGCGTGTATATACAGTACAGTATATCTTGTTTAGATGCATAGATGTGTGTGGAAAAATCTTGCATCTAAAGGAAATGCAGTGTGGTTTGCTGAATGGGATAGGCCAGCCCTTCAGTAGAGTTTTAAAAGCTAGTGACATATTTTTCACGCACCACAAACACGATGAGAACTTTAACAGCGATTGTGTTTGCTGCAGCTGTGACCAGGGCCTTAACCTAATGTGAGGCCCTGGGGCTGAAAGGTTTTGGAGGCCCCCCATCCCCTCAATTTATAATTAGATTTTTTTAAGTGTAATATCTAAGTAATCTACATCACAAAATGCATTATTTTTCTTTCGAGACATACAACAGCGAGTTTTCCCTCTTTGACCCAGAAAACACCATAATTTGGTTATTAACATATCACTGAGCCCACTTGAGCATAAACACAACAAACACACACAGCCACTTGTGATGATAATAAAACTAAAATGTGTGAAAGTATATTTGTTTATAAGCTTTATGTTTATATAGTTTTTGGAATACACAAATTTGCAGAAAGTTGCCACTCACTAACTAAATGCTCACAAATTGTTTTAAAAATATAAGAAGTTAAAGTTAGTTTTAAAGTGAAAATTGACTAAAGATAACAAAAGATATGTCTTTATAGACAGAATTTGGTTTTTTAATCAGGTATTTATTTTGTAGGCTATTGAAGATATAGTATTAGGGATGTCCCGATCAGGTTTTTTTGCCCTCGAGTCTGAATTGTGGGATTTTTATGTTGTTTTATTAATCTTACTAATTGCTAAAAGTGTTAAAGTTACAAAGATGTCCAAATGAGGACTGTGGAAATTGATTTTGTTCCATTTTTATATTTCTTTAATTAATCATTTTATTCTATAAACATTGTGTGTTTTATATATGCACTGAGCTATTATGTAGAAATGAGGTGTTTGTGTTTGAGAGTGGAAAGTTACCAGCTTTTGTGTGTGTGCTGCAAGGAGGAATTTAGGAATTTACGCCTGGTATTGATCAAGATAAGAGAGAGGCCTGAGGGGGAAAGCAAACAGGCGACTATGTCATTAACTAATGCCTTAATGTTCACAGGATAAAATATGCAATGTATTTCTTACTTAATCAGTATTAATCATTGAATAATTGATGTAGTAAATATAAGATGTTGTCTTTGATAAATGTGTATTAACCAATGAAATGAAGGTTGCATACAGAATAACTTAATAGGGGCAGGGCAGCTCAACCTTGAAGAACAGAATCTCCTGTGTGTGTGTGTGTGTGTGTGTGTGTGTGTGTGTGTGTGTGTGTGTGTGTGTGTGTGTGTGTGTGTGTGTGTGTGTGTGTGTGTGTGTGTGTGTGTGTGTGTGTTTCTTTCCTAACAGATGGTTTTAATAATGATTAAAGTGTTTGCTTAGAAGTAGTATTGCAGTAAAAGATTTAATATGTGTTTATCTATCTAAAGAAGTTAATGTGTGCCTTATTCATATAACCAATTTTACAAATAATAAAATGATGTCATGATATTGAAATATGTTTTACATAATAATCACTTTCATCTTACAGCTTATGTTTTTTATAAATGAATGTTTTATTAATGATTTGTTTTTAAGAAAGCATTATAACATGCTATTCAAAGTGGAGGAGTACTGGAGAAGAACTGCAGGGCTCCCAGGGATGAGAGGAGAACAGATTGTTTTTTCTTTGTCTATGTGTGTCCATCTTTGCCTACAGGCTAAAATTGGGTGTGGTGATGGAGTCAGATGGACGAGGGGAACGGCCTTTGTGGGTGGAGATTTTCTGAAGAAACATCGACGTCACATATTTTATAAATAAGCATGTTACTTCCTGAGCTGGTTGTTCGCTACTTGAGAGGACCCAGCGCTGTTAAACTTTTTCAATCTGATCAATAAATATTTGAACTTAGATATTCGTATCTTGTGCCTTTCCTCTAAATTACACGCAATGGACGCCTTAAAGTCCAACAGTACGAGTCAATTGATTTTGAGTATCTGCCGATACCGAGTCCCGATCCAATACTTCTATAATACATAAAAAAAAAAGAATAAAGAAGAGCGAAAAAACAGAACCAGTCCAGGATGTTCCTTATGTCATGCCGCACGCATTGCTGTTTCTGTGTGGAGTCAAAAGAGTCTAACTCTGTGCCAGCGCATAACTACAGATGTGTTAAAAAATAATGAATATATACTATATATGTTCAGGGGTTAAATTGGGGTTTGTTTTGTGGGGAGGCTCTGTTGGGAGGGAGGGTTCGAGGGGTAACATGTTTAATCCTGATGACAGCAAAGCCACTGGGTGTGTTTCAATGACATTTTGTATCTCTGATAGGATTTTATAAGTTTCAGTTTTAAAGCTGTGCCACATGTTGACCCAAACTTTAAAACCTGTGCCCGGTTGTATGAAACTCCTAAGTGAGGGTTTCCCTGAGGGAGAAAAAATCCCTGAGGTAAGGGATTTATTTAAGAGCGTTGCAACAAAGGTCTTAACTGTCACCCTTACCTAAGTGTTGATACTAAGTATTTTACGATAGTCTCTGCCAAAACACGGCAGCGGAGAAGCAGTTGCTACGGTTACAAAATCTCACAGCGTAAACAAATCAACGCACGCAGCTCAACAGACAGCGAATTTGTGTACAATGAAACATCGCAAATAACAGACTGTAAAGTGCCGCATGCATGAATAATCAAAGTAATTCAAACTGGAAACACTTTATTTTGACGGACGATCAAACCGCCATTCTTCTGATAAATGCGCATCACTTTTCTCTAGGGATTATTTCAATTGTTAGAAATGCGCGTTTGTGCTTCATTTTCTTAAAAAAAACATAAAATCAGCCATCGCGTGTGACGTTAAGGGACCTGTTTTAGTCCCTTAAGTTTTTAAGGGAAAATGGGACTTAAGGACTTTGTAGCAACGCATAGCAGAACTTAAGGTAATACTTTAGCATTCAAGGGTAAATAATTATTGACAGCCTTAAGGTTCACTTAAGGGTTTTTCTTGCAACCCATTTTTTATTAAGGGTACCCTTAACCTTATATTTAAGGGATTTCTTAGCTTAAGGACTTTCATGCAACCGGGCACTGAACTTTAAATTATGCAAATCTATGAGTCTGACACCCTATATGCATTTGGTGCACATGTCATTATTATGCACAATTGATCAAACTTTGAATGAAGTTATAAGACTTAACCTCCTTGACTCATTCTAGGCATAAGATAGGCTACCCAAAAAGACTCAATTAACAAGAAAAACAAATATACTGATTCAGCAATATATCTTATAAATTAGCCATAGAGATTCCCTAAGCTGGTCAGCAGTTAGTTATAAAAATACCTATGATAAATGATTCATTTGTATAATCAAAATACATTATTTTATTAAACTTTACAATCAGTTGTATCAAGTTATCTAGTTCACATTTTGTAATGAGATGAGTGACATGGCTATATACTTTGTTTCTAGACTTCTATTAAGTTTTTTCGACATGGGCACCATTCTTACATCTCTCTCTCTCTCTCTCTCTCTCTCTCTCTCTCTCTCTCTCTCTCTCTCTCTCTCTCTCTCTCTCTCTCTCATCTCTACAGTAATGTCAAATGATCCTGCGCGAATGCGCGTTCTTGAGGTTCTGAGTGAGACGCGGAACTGCGTCTGAGCACATGTTGACAATAACGATCAACGCATCGTTTAAATGAGCGGTAAAAACGTGGTTTTGTCGTGGGTTCCTTGCACGCACGAGTGTGAAGCCTATGAATGAAAGCACGTCAATAGGCTTGTTCGACTTCATGCGGCGCCGCAACAATCGACAGCCGGGTGACGTCAAACTACCGCGAGAGTGATCCGCGAAATCATACGGAGGAGTTTGCTTTTAAATCGTTCTCGCGGAACTTTGACGTCATGCAGCACCACAAGAACCGGCAGCCGGATGAAGTCGAACAAGCCTATTCTCTTCAGTTCACATGCACCAGCGCAGCGCGTACACTGGCGCGAAGCAGAGCGAGAACTTAATGGATTTTAAACCCTGCATATGTATCCGAGTCCTGATAGGGAGGTAACGTCCGATTCCAATCGAGTCTGAAACCACGTGATCGGGGCCGATTTCCGATCACGTGATCGGATCGGGACCCTATATAGTATGCATTGTATTTAGTATTTATGCAAACATAAGCATGTAAAACGAACAAGTATGAATATGCACAAAACAGACAGGGAACATACCTGTATATAAGATCTTTAGATAAGGAGATTATAAATATGAATGGTGCTATCTGGGGATGCATGGTCTTGACGCTCTTTACTTTAGACTTTCACCTTTACCATTGCGTCTCTTTCTCGTCTTACTAAACCAACAGATGTGTGTACTGTGATGTAACGTCGCGTCAAACAACATCGCTCCACCTGCGGACGCGTCACTGGTATAAACGCGAGTAAACTTAAACTTTATAACAATTAACAGCATTATGTGTGGGAACTCCTTTCTTTATTGGGCGGCACAGTTTCTTGCGCACGGTTGGAGAGAGAGAGAAAGAGAGAGACCTGCACCTCACTAGTGCTTATTATGAAATTTCAGAAATTACTCTTTCATTTGTTGGTGGATTATTTCCCGTTTCTCTGTCTCACTCAGTCTAACATGCAGGAATGCCAAGTTGACAACGCGCACTTAATTACATTCTGCGGAATAGAAAAAGTTAAGTCTGACATTTTATTTCACGGTAAGTTACCGCGGACCAATCAGCAGCCATGTAACGTGCAATTCGAGTGATTGACAGAAAACCTGACAAGTTACAAAACAATATGACCTTTTCAGCTCATCATGAACGCGAACATGGGAGGCCCCTGAACTTGGGAGGCTGAGGTGAGCCTGTGCATTAAGGCGGCCTTGGCTGTGACCACAATGCAAATCTCAGGTAAGTTCTTATCTGTAAGTGTCATTATCAAATCACATGATTTTGTAATACTATATACACTGTAAAAAAATAATATGCCCCATCTACTCAATAAAATTGTGGCAACAGATTACAAGCAATATCATTAATTAACATTCAACAAATAAAAATTGATTTAGATTTACTCTATAAACTCCTTAATATTAACATATTCAAAAAGACAAACTGCAATTTGCAATTAAAAAATGTATTGAAATTTAAACAAAAATATTGGGTATACAGGACAAAGACCTAGCATTATTCAGTAAATACTATTAAATTATACTATTTTAATTTAACATCATGATTTAAAATGTATCCATTAATATTATTATTAATAATGAGCATTATATCTGATTTTAGAATGACAGACAAAGATGAATCAATTCTTATTTTATTGCAGTCAAAAGAGCAGGAAAACATCTAATTTTAATGGTGTATTAGTAATAGTGTAAACTTCAAAAAGTATTTTACAGTCTAAAGAAAACCGTCCACATTTCCCGACGAAAGGTTCCATGTTTGTGTTCTACTACATTGATTCACATCCAGAACATCAGACAGCAGTTTAGACTTACTGTACTGTAATCAGTTTATAAACTTTGAAGAACCCAGCTCCAAGAAAAGTTTCTGAAACACCTAAAAAGATGCCTGGGATACTGGAGATTCAATGCATAGATCCAATCCAATCCAAGGAGGATAAAGCATGCCCTGGGAACACCTTTAAGGCCTCGATAACAATTCCAGCATCCCTTGGGCTGCCACTCCTAGAAGATCCATTCTTTACAATTACAGCCATCACAAGCTGCTCAAGTCCCGCCTCTTCATCATTATCCGGCAACATTAAACAGCAATTATGTCTAAAAACCTTATATATTTTTACAGCTTGAATATTGAAATAATCCACACTTAAACTTGTATATTAAAATGTTTTAAAGAAAACTGGAAGATATGTGCAATGGAGTTCATCTGAGTTTGTGGCTAATCATGTGTGTTCTCATTGGAATTACAAATATCATCAAAAATTTTTTGAAAAGATATATTATCTATATTTATAACTTGGGCAAATCTTTTCCATTTTTTTCTGTCACACGATAGGATACAGTCACATATTTATTTGATAACCAAGTTACTCACATGTGTATATACAAACACATACACTATATACACAATATAATATGTACAATATATTTATTTAATAATATTCCTCACCTTTAGTTGTGAATAAAGTTCTTCCTCAGCAATGTTTCACGTTGTCTGCAGGAAACTGCAGTACAGGCCTTCATGAACACAGAATTTAGTTAATAGGTCGCGAAATTAATAATAAAAATAATTATTATTATTATTATAAATGTTCATTTTACATTATGTAGAAAGCCTAAACATTTTAAAAAGATAACTTATACATTTAATATCTTCCTCACCTTTTGTGGAATTAAATGAATAATGTTACATTTCCCCTCAGTAATGCTTCAAGTGTCGGTGGGCAGCAGAAAACTCCAGTAAGAGGCCTTTGTCAAACAATTCAGTCAGCAATGTTTCATGTTTTCCGCGGGAAAAATTCAACACAGGGCTTCGCAATTGAGCACACAATTAATTTACAGCGGAGAATAGTTTTACATTACCATTTGAATCGAATACATTGTGGATATAATTAACACAAAACTAAATAAACCGAAAAAGACCGCAGTAAAGTCATACTTATCTTTAAAACACGAACCTCAGAGCGAGCAAGCGGATTAAGAGAACCCACCCATTCAGATGAACAATATGGCTGAATCCCAAATCGCATACTGCCATACTATATAGTAGGCAAAAAGCAGTAGGCGAACGAATAGTATGTCCGAAACCTCATGCTGCGTCCGAAACCGCCTACTACATACTATATAGTACGTGAAAAGCAGTAGGCGAGGCGAGTAGTATGTCCGAATACATAGTATTCGAAAAACAGTATGCGAAAAGTACCTGGATGACCTACTACTTCCGGTTAGATTTTGCAGTGTGCATACGATGGACGCTTCACTATCCCATGATGCCCCGGACGAGGAGTTATCCAAAGAAGAAGAAGAGGCACGCGGCTGTTTTCGCGCTGAAATGACATGACGTGATGACGACGTATGTCACGTGATGTAGCAACATGGCGGATGTAGTACGTCCGAATCTCATTCATACTACCAGGATTCATACTATACAGTACCTACTGTTTTAACCCCAAGTAAGTAGGTACTTCATCTAATTCAGTACCTACTATACAGTATGCGGTTTCGAACGCAGCCTCAGTATACGTAAAAGGGTAGGCGAGAATTAGCGGGATTTTGGACTATTTCTCGCGAGATTCAGAGGCACGTGTACTTAAGTATTGTCCGAAACCGCCTACTTACTGAAAATGTAGTAGGGGAAACAGCACGTGAACAAAGTAGTACGTCCGAATCCTCAGTATCCATAAAATCAGTAGGCGAGAAATCCCCAGATGCCCTACTGAGTCCGCCCAGATTCTGAAGCGTGCATCGGATGGACACTTCTATCCCAGCTTTCCCATGATGCCACAGGAAAGCAAAGCAATCGACCAGAGACCAGCCAATCGTGATTTCGATACACACACAGGGCTGTTCCTCAGCACCCAGACTTCACGCACAGACCAGTGCTCAGCTGATTCATGAAAATAAAGCTGTAGAATTGTCACAGCTGTGTTGAGCTGACAGTAAATATGTGATGGTTTGTTAGAAAAATACATTTGAATAAAGTTTTGTTTCATATGGGATTACTTCTATATGTTTTCATTTATTGTGATGGTTTTATTCATTAATTTTTTATTCATGTTTCCTGTTGTTTTAAGTAAATACAAGAGATTGCTTCACTAAAATGTATATAATCACATTGCCTGCAGTGTCTAGTTTGTATTCAAGCACAGCTGTCATCTGACAATAGATATTAAATTACAATCTGCTTGTTTTACTTATTTTGTCCACTACAAAATAATGTGTAATATATGTGTAACACTGTTACAGATCAAGTTACTGATGCAATCAGGTGTTAGTGCACCTGTCCCTCATACACACGCATACGTTTTCATGTCTGTTATTAGGTTTGTTTGAGTTTATGCACCGCTGTAAGAACCAACAGCTGGATGACATCAAAGTACCGTGAGAGCGATTCCAGAAATCACACGGAGAAGTCTGATTTCGAGTTGCTCTCGCGGTATTGTAATGTCAATCTCCTGTCGGTTCTTGTGGTTCCGCATGAACTCGAACAAGTCTACTACGTTATATGTCACATGATAACGTCAACATGGCGAATGCTGTCCTTACTTAACGTGAACGTACATACTGCCTTAGCGCACGTTAAGTAGGTACCCAGTGAAATTCAGTACCTACACAGTAATGTTGCGTTCCAGGCAGGTTTTTAAACCCGTGAATTACGACTTCAAAACCACGACTCACGACTCTATGCGTTCCAGGCAGCCTGTAACTCGTGTTTTTACAACCTTCTACCTGTGAAAGTGCAGTGGAACGGCAGTCAAACTCGTGACTTCCCACCCGTGAATTCGTACTAGATTGATGTACTCCCAGTTCAGAGTCGTGAGTCGTGGTTTTGAAGTCGTGATTCACGGGTTACCGTTTGCCTGGAACGCAGCATAAGTATGCGATTTCGGATTCAGCCTATGATTGTCAGTTTTTGTGTCACTTAAAATGAGTTACAGCTGGACCACCAATCGCAAAGTTTTTCACAGCAAGCATGGCACCAGCCGCAAGTGGTTGACATACAGTGAAAAAACACAATCACTGTCAGGCCCGGGGTGGGTAATCGGGAGAACCGGTAGAATTCCCGGTGGGCCGCTTCACTTTTGGGCCGGGCGAGTTTTTTTTTTTTTTTTTTACATTTATCACGTTACTGAGTCTACCTTCTCTTAAATAACACTACACTGGTTCCGCATTCTGACACCGCAGCGTGCAGCCTCTGCATGGGCTGTACCATGCGAGTGAGTTCCCCCCTCCCCTCCCATAGAGTTGGTTCGGTCCATTTCACGTCTTTCCCAAAACTTTTTCGCCGCCGCCTACCAATAGCTGGACCGGCGCTATCGTTACTGTACGCGTCTGGGAAGATGGATTGGAGAAAGAGGCCGGGAGGGGCTGAAAAAGCCAGGTTAAAAAAAGAAAGGCATTGGAAGAGGATGCTGCCAAATGTGCTAAGATAACAGATTTATTTTCAAAAGGACCAACACAAGTGGCAACAGGTAAAGAGAGATAGTAATGATTAGATTAGCATTAGCAACGTAATTATTCGCCTAATACCGTTGTCAACCTATTCACAAGCAAAATATAAAATTTCATTAAAATATTAGCATTTTGTGTATTACCCAATACATGGCGATTCATAGACTTTGAAAATATCATGCAATTTAATATTGATAACAAAACTCAAGCTTTATCATGCAGTAAAATTACTTTTTATTATATTTTATTTTAATTACTAATTGTTTTTTTGTAGCTTCTGAGCAGCAGATAAGCCAGTCCCCCGCTGAAAATGAGGAGGTCATGATGACTACAGGGACAGGTAGAGAAGATACCAGAGTAAATTCTATGAATTAATGTTATTTAACCCTCAGGTTGTGTTCAAAACCCTAATAATGCTTTTTGTGTTCCCGGTCAAAAATGACCAGCCTACAAAAATAACTTATAATCACTTTTTATGCTATATAATCACCCAAAATTGAATTCAATCTTTTTTCTAAACATCATCTTTCAATAAGAATTGTTTTTATATTTCTATTTGCATCTGATTAATCATAGGCCTCATTTATCTGAGAGTATGTATCATGTTTTTTGAGTAAAAAAGCATTATTTTGAATACATTTGGAAATATTTAATAAAATAGACAAAATTGGCAATGATGAAATACTACCTATCTGAGTCTGACACCTCAGGTATATGTCCTTCTGCCCTATTTGTTATGCAATATAGGTGAGTCAGATGCTGAAAGAGCAGATGTAGAGTCAGAGACAGCATCCAGTGAGATAACAGCTCTGCAAGAGGTCCCAGAGGAACAGGCAGATGCAAGTGTAGATGAGGAAGCCTATCATTTTGATTATTTTGCTCTTCCTCAAGCACAGGATCTAGACACATTTTTTTAATTACCATCCTCAGCAGCCCATAAAACACCACCTTAGTAGCTAAAGTTTTTCACAGCAAGCATGGCACCAGCCGCAAGTGGTTGACATACAGTGAAAAAACACAATCACTGTCAGGCCCGGGGTGGGTAATCGGGAGAACCGGGAGAATTCCCGGTGGGCCGCTTCACTTTTGGGGCGGTCGAGTTTTTTTTTTTTTTTTTACATTTGGCATGTTAGTGAGCAGGCCCGGGGTGGGTAATCGGGAGAACCGGGAGAATTCCCGGTGGGCCGCTTCACTTTTGGGCCGGGCGAGTTTTTATTTTTTTTCACGTTACTGAGTCTACCTTCTCTTAAAAAACACTACACTCGTTCTGCATTCTGACACCGCAGCGTGCAGCCTCTGCATGGGCTGTACCATGCGAGTGAGTTCCCCCCTCCCCTCCCATAGAGTTGGTTCGGTCCATTTCACATCTTTCCCAAAACTTTTTCGCCGCCGCCTACCACACTGTAAAAGAAATCCGTAGAAATTGCAGCTGGGTTGCCGGTAATTTACCGTAGATTTAAATTTATGTTTTTAACTGGCAACATTTTGTTCAAAGTTAAATGAACATTAAACATTTACAAGTCTTTGTCTTTATAGAGTAAAACTAAAAAAACAGCATCAAGTAAAACATTCTGGGAAACAAAATCTGAAGCAAAAAACAGAAAAAGGTTGATGATGACTTCTGGTTCCCAGAATGCTTTGCATGAGGCTGTTATTGTATAGTTTTATTCTGTAAAGACAAATACTTGTTAATATTTAAAATTGATTGAACTTTGAACAAATTCTTGCCAGTAAATTACATAAATGTAAATCTACGGTAAATTACCGGCAACCCAGCTGCAATAACATTGTAATTTCTACGGAATTTTTTTACAGTGCAATAGCTGGACCGGCGCTATCGTTACTGTACGCATCTGGGAAGATGGATGGGAGAAAGAGGCCAGGAGGGGCTGAAAAAGCCAGGTTAAAAAAAAGAAAGGCATTGGAAGAGGATGCTGCCAAATGTGCTAAGATAACAGATTTATTTTCAGAAGGACCAACACAAGTGGCAACAGGTAAAGAGAGATAGTAATGATTAGATTAGCATTAGCAACGTAATTATTCGCCTAATACCGTTGTCAACCTATTCACAAGCAAAATATAAAATTTCATTAAAATATTAGCATTTTGTGTATTACCCAATACATGGCGATTCATAGACTTTGAAAATATCATGCAATTTAATATTGATAACAAAACTCAAGCTTTATCTGTGTATGCAGTAAAATTACTTTTTATTATATTTTATTTTAATTACTAATTGTTTTTTGTAGCTTCTGAGCAGCAGATAAGCCAGTCCCCCGCTGAAAATGAGGAGGTCATGATGACTACAGGGACAGGTAGAGAAGATACCACAGTAAATTCTATGAATTAATGTTATTTAACCCTCAGGTTGTGTTCAAAACCCTAGTAATGCTTTTTGTGTTCCCGGTCAAAAATGACCAGCCTACAAAAATAACTTATAATCACTTTTTATGCTATATAATCACCCAAAATTGAATTCTATCTCTTTTCTAAACATCATCTTTCAATAAGAATTGGTTTTATATTTCTATTTGCATTTGATTAATCATAGGCCTTATTTATCTGAGAGTATGTATCATGTTTTTTGAGTAAAAAAGCATTATTTTGAATAAATTTGGAAATACTTAATAAAATAGACAAAATTGGCAATGATGAAATACTACCTATCTGAGTCTGACACCCCTGGTATATGTCCTTCTGCCCTATTTGTTATGCAATATAGGTGAGTCAGATGCTGAAAGAGCAGATGTAGAGTCAGAGACAGCATCCAGTGAGATAACAGCTCTGTAAGAGGTCCCAGAGGAACAGGCAGATGCAAGTGTAGATGAGGAAGCCTATCATTTTGATTATTTTGCTCGTCCTCAAGCACAGGATCTAGACACATCTTTTTAATTACCATCCTCAGCAGCCCATAAAACACCACCTTAGTAGCTAAAGTTTTTCACAGCAAGCATGGCACCAACCGCAAGTGGTTGACATACAGTGAAAAAACACAATCACTGTCAGGCCCGGGGTGGGTAATCGGGAGAACCGGGAGAATTCCCGGTGGGCCGCTTCACTTTTGGGCCGGTCGAGGTTTTTTTTTTTTTTTACATTTGTCACGTTAGTGAGTCTACCTTCTCTTAAATAACACTACACTCGTTCCGCATTCAGACACCGCAGCGTGCAGCCTCTGCATGGGCTGTACCATAGATATGTATAAAGGCTAGATGTCTCGTCCGCGCTGCTGGCCAATTGAGTGGAACGTCCGCATTTTGGCGGCCATCTTACCACAGGGCACTCGCTCACTCGTAGCATTGAGTTTTAATGATGCAGGTACTTTTAAATGACCATAACTTGCTTAATTTTTTACCGATTTTCAAACGGATTGGTTTGTTATAAATGTCAAAGATGTACCTATGACACTGCATACCTATACTAAAAATAAATAAAAAATTCATGAAACATGTTAAAGCATCCAGAATTATAGCCACGTTAATAACGTTTGTAAAAAAACAAACCGTATGAAAATCGGTAGAAAATTGAGCAAGTTATGGTCATTTTAAAGGAGACATATCATGCTAAATCCACTTTCTTAGCTCTTAAATGCATTTTGTTGTATATTTGTAGTGTTTATAAGTACAAAAAAGTTGAAATTAGTCTCTTCAGGTGCTTTGTTGATATCTTTATATTCTTTTTTGGTCATATTTTCCAACCTGTTCTGATTTTTCTATTATCTATTACGTTTTTTGAACAATTACGTCACAGTATTTGCAGCGGAACTGCCAAATAAGGACATCGACTCCCAGCCCAACACTTCGAGCAATCCGCCATTTTTTATTTCTCGCTGCGATATTGTAGTCCAAGCTCAAGGATGCAGAAGTTACGAGAGCGTAAGAAATGTACCCATATCTGTGGGTAAAGTCATTTTTGTGTGCCCGAAGCACTTCAAGGATAACTACTTCACCAATATCCGCCAGTATAAAGAAGGATTTGCAGATAGACTTCGTCTGATTGAGGGGTCAATTACTTCTATCTTTGGAGACGGCGAGCAGAGCACTTCGGTAAGCTGTAAATAACTTAAAAAAAGTAAAGTACACGGTGGTCACGGTTTAGCAGTGCCGTTTCTCAATCCGAAGGCTGCAGCCTGCGGAGATTGCTTTTTGGTCATCAAGCCTGGTTTAATTAAGTTAACTGAGCATTAAATTTGCAAATCATGAGCACATTAAAACAACTTACGATTAACTAAGAATAATAGTCAACTTTATAATTGTTAATATTCTGAAATAAGACCGTCTTGATGACGTATGCAGCCAAGAAACGCGACCTCCGGGGGGGGCTGAAAAAGCCAGGTTAAAAAAAAGAAAGGCATTGGAAGAGGATGCTGCCAAATGTGCTAAGATAACAGATTTATTTTCAAAAGGACCAACACAAGTGGCAACAGGTAAAGAGAGATAGTAATGATTAGATTAGCATTAGCAACGTAAGTATTCGCCTAATACCGTTGTCAACCTATTCACAAGCAAAATATAAAATTTCATTAAAATATTAGCATTTTGTGTATTACCCAACACATGGCGATTCATAGACTTTGAAAATATCATGCAATTTAATATTGATAACAAAACGTCTCGGTTACGTATGTAACCCTCGTTCCCTGAAGGAAGGGAACGGAGACGTCACGTCGTGACCGACGAATTGGGAACCGCTCCGCGGGTGACCTATCTACTTCGAGAAACTATAAAAACGCCAATGAACTTGGCATGCAGGTATTTGCATAATGCCGGCGCCGCCCCGCCAGGTGCGTATATAAGACGCAGGTGCACAATACCAAATTAGCTATATTATTGCTGAGAAGCCGAGCAACAGTGCCCGGCCTGAAAAACAGCAATGGAACAGCAAACTGTGGCGACGGGACGTGACGTCTCCGTTCCCTTCCTTCAGGGAACGAGGGTTACATACGTAACCGAGACGTTCCCTTTCAGTCGGTCACTACGACGTCACGTCGTGACCGACGAATTGGGAATCCCTACCAAAACGCCACTGCAGCTGAACTCTTCCAGTGTCTGTAAAAGCCCTCCGCCCTCCACATAGGGGGCGGAACCTAAGGCGAAATGCAGAAGGCCGGTCACTACCTGTTCCTTAACCCACGATAGTGAAGCAGCGAACTGGGGAAGCGTCTAAACTGAGCGGAGCTAGAACACTGCGGAAGCCATCCCCTATGAAGGTTGAATGGATGACATAAAAATATGAAACAACCGATAGGTTGCTCATAAAAAGTCTCTGAACAAAACATAGTATGCAGAGAGATGCAGAGCAGGCTCTGCTAAGGAAAAACATGGAGGATTAGTACCCCACGGAGTATACACACAAATGAACCCCACGTAGGGGACAAATGTGGACGCCTAGCCTACACAGGTTTACAGAGAATACATCAGTGATAGGTTGACAGCGGATGCTCCGCAACACCAGCTATCAGGGCGGTGGAGGAGAGGCAAAAACAGTTTTTTAGACGTTTTTGCCCCGATGGCCTTCCATATTGGTGCAGATGTGCAGCACCAAAATAGAGGCTCCAAGCCGACACACGAGCCGACCCTCTGCATTCTTAACTAGTTAGTAGAAAGAACCCGAGTGGAAACCGGTTCGACACGAACACTATAGAATCTTGTGAACGTATTAGGTGTCGCCCAGCCTGCAGCTCTACAAATATCTGTTAGCGAGGAACCGCGAGCCAGTGCCCAAGATGATGCCACACTGCGTGTAGAGTGGGCACGTAAATTAAACGGACAAGGCACATTCTGCTTTTGATATGCAAGGGCTATAGTATCCACAATCCAATGGGACATCCTCTGCTTGGTGACAGCTTTTCCTTTCTGCTGACCACCGTAACAAACAAAGAGCTGATCTGAGGTCCTAAAGCTTTGCGTCCTGTCTATATACACACGTAGTGCACGAACAGGGCATAACAAAGCCGTGGCTGGGTCTGCCTCCTCCAAAGGCAGCGCTTGGAGGTTCACCACTTGATCTCTGAAAGGAGTGGTGGGAACTTTGGGCACAAAGCCGGGCCGGGGTCTCAGTGTTACGCTGGATGCAGCCGGCCCGAACTGAAGGCACGATTCGTCGACCGAAAATGCATGAATATCCCCTATCCTCTTAACAGAAGCCAAAGCAAGGAGAGTTAATGTTTTCATAGTAAGAAATTTAACACTCACACTATGCAGAGGCTCAAATGGGGCTTCCTGGAGTGATTTCAGCACCAAGGACAGGTCCCAAGGAGGAATAGAGGGAGGACGCGAAGGATTCAGTCTTCGAGCGCCTCTGAGAAATCTAATGACCAGGTCGTGCTGACCCACTGTCCTACCGTTTACGGGTGAATGGTGAGCTGATATCGCAGCTATATCGACCTTAATAGTGGATGGTGACAGCCTATTCTCCAAACGGCGCTGGAGATATAAAAGCACAACACTAATCGGGCATTCTCGGGGGTTTTCACTTTGGGAAGAACACCAGTCGACAAACAGGTTCCATTTAAGCGCGTAAGCCTGTCTTGTAGACGGCGCTCGCGCAGCAGCAATAGTGTTAGATACCTCTTGCGGTAAATCACTCAAATCCTCCGTGCCCCGTCCAGAGACCACACATGGAGGTTCCACAGGTCGGGGCGCGGGTGCCATAATGTGCCCTCTTGTTGAGAAAGAAGGTCCTTCCTCAGGGGAATCTTCCACGGAGGGGCTGTCGCGAGGAGAGAGAGTTCTGGAAACCAACTCCTGGTTGTTCAATACGGTGCCACCAACAGCACGCTCTCCTCGTCCTCCCGGATTTTGCATAGGGTTTGCGCAATGAGGCTCACCGGAGGGAACGCGTATTTGCGCATGTTTCGCGGCCAGCTGTGTGCCAATGCATCCACGCCGAGCGAGTCGTCGGCTACTGAATAGAACAGGCGACAATGGGTCGTCTCTGGGGAAGCAAACAGATCTATCTGCGCTTTGCCGAAACGTCTCCAAATCTGCTGAACCGCAATGGGGTGGAGTCGCCATTCGCCGGGACGCGCAGCCCGAGAGAGCGCATCCGCCTCTACATTGAGCGTGCCCGGGATGTAAATGGCACGAAGAGAGCTCAGATTCTTCTGACTCCAAGTGAGGAGATGACGGGCGAGATGCGACAGGTGACGCGAGCGTAAACCGCCTTGACGATTGATGTACGCCACGGTCGCAGTGTTGTCTGTGCGAACTAATACATCTTTGCCCTGTAACTCGTTGCTGAAACGGACGAGCGCAAGATATACAGCCCACATTTCTCGGCAATTTATGTGCCAATGCAGCTGGGGTGCCGTCCAGACCCCCGAAGCCGCAAGCCCATCGTACGTGGCCCCCCACCCCGTGTCCGAAGCATCTGTGCATACTATTGCATGCCTGGAGACCTGTCTCAGAGGCACACCGGCTCGGAGAAACGCACGGTCTGACCACGGAGTGAAAGTGCGACGACACGCAGGTGTAATGATAACACGGTGAATGCCGCGCAGCCACGCTCTCCTCGGGACTCGATCGTGAAGCCAATGCTGAAGCGGTCGCATATGAAGCAGTCCGAGCGGAGTTACAGCTGCGGCTGCTGCCATATGCCCCAGGAGCTTCTGAAATTGTTTCAGCGGGACCGCGCTCTTGCTCTTGAATGTATTCAGGCAAGTCAGAATCGACTGTACACGCGCTTCTGTTAGACGAGCTGTCAAATCGATCGAGTCCAGTTCCATCCCGAGAAAAGAGATTCTCTGCACGGGGCAACGCTTGCTCTTTTCCCAGTTGACCCGAAGACCCAAACGAGCGAGGTGTTTTAGAGTTAAATCTCTGTGATCGCACAGCGTCTGACGTGTTTGAGCTATTATGAGCCAATCGTCTAAATACGCGAGAATCGCACACCTTTCTCTCTCAGGGGTTTTAAAGCCCCCTCCACTACTTTGGTGAAAACACGGGGAGACAGAGAGAGCCCGAATGGGAGGACTTTGTACTGGTATGCTCGCCCCTCGAACGCAAAGCGGAGAAACGGCCTGTGCCGGGGGAGAATCGATACGTGGAAGTACGCGTCCTTCAGGTCGATGGATGCGAACCAATCGTTTGGACGAATGCATGGAAATATGCGCTTGGGCGTCAGCATCTTGAACGGCATTCTGTGAAGTGCACGGTTCAGCGAACGCAGGTCCAGGATCGGTCGCAAGCCGCCGCTTTTCTTGGGTACAATAAAGTAAGGGCTGTAAAACCCCGACCTCATCTCGGCTGGAGGGACCGGCTCGATCGCGTCCTTCGCCAGTAGGACAGCAATCTCCGCACGGAGGACGTGCGCATCGGCAGCTCTCACCGCAGTGAAACGAACGCCGGAGAATTTGGGGGGACGCCGGGCAAATTGGATCGCGTAGCCGAGACGAATCGTGCGTAAAAGCCAACGCGACGGGCTGGGAAGCTGTTCCCACGCCCCCAGACACCGTG
Organism: Paramisgurnus dabryanus; assembly: GCF_030506205.2. Classification (NCBI taxonomy): domain Eukaryota; kingdom Metazoa; phylum Chordata; class Actinopteri; order Cypriniformes; family Cobitidae; genus Paramisgurnus; species Paramisgurnus dabryanus. The sequence continues at coordinate 13,849,182 of NC_133360.1, read as the reverse complement.
CGAGAGGGACTAAAGGCACGATCGGTGTACCCGCGGCGGGCGCAACGGAGGTGATCGCCGGTGTGTGCGTATTGGCCACACCGACAGCAGTGTTGTGCATGATAACACTCACCTGAGTCCGCTGCTGGGTGAGTGAGTAAGGGAGGCTCTGCTGAAGACACCTCACGCCACTCGATGCACCCTCTGGCGAAGGGGGAGGAAGACGATGGGTTATGAGCCCGTGATTGTCTTCTTTCCCCTGAGAAGTCAGAGAGCGCGATGGGGTTATGAGCCCGTGCGTTGCTCTCGTACTCCTCTGATGAGTCAGAGAACGAGGGGGGGTTATGAGCCCGCTCGTGTCTCCGGCGCTCATCTGAAGACCTAGAGATGGAAGTGGAATTCGCTCTTTTTGTGGAATTGTGGGTGCCGACTGAAAAGTCGGCGGAACAGAAAATTGAAACAAAGGATTCCCCAACCGGCCCTCCTCCGGTGGGGGGAGTGGTGCTTTCACCATCTCCCGAAGAGCGATCCCCTCCATCTCTAGGTCGCCCGTCTCAGGGCCGCTTCGATTTTCTTTTTCCACCCTTTGAAGCGGGCTGAGCGGGCGGGGCGGGCTGCTGACGACCGGTTCCTCGCTTCTTAGAAGAGCCCCGGGGAGGAACGGAGGCGGCCGCCGCAGGACGCCCTCGGCGAGGAGCAGGCTGAGGTGCCGACGTGGACGGGGCAGGCGCAGGACGCTTCCGACGTGGCATGATCTGAGCGATGGCCTCAGTCTGCTTCTTGGCCGCGGAGAATTGCTGGGCAAACTCCTCGACCGTCTCGCCGAACAGGCCGGTCTGGGAAACCGGAGCATTCAGGAGCCGGGTCTTATCAGCATCCTTCATGTCCGCCAGACACAGCCAGAGATGGCGTTCCTGGACTACCAGGGTAGACATCGCACGCCCGACGGCGCGTGCGGTGACCTTGGTCGCACGAAGCGCCAGATCCGTAGCCGCACGCAGTTCAGAGAACTCCGCCGAGTCGTGACCTCCTGCGTGCAGGTCCCTCAGAGCCTTAGCCTGGTGGACCTGCAGCAATGCCATGGCATGCAGGGCAGAGGCTGCCTCCCCACAAGCCTTGTAAGCAGCACCGGACAGCGCCGAAGACTGCTTACAGGCCCGTGAGGGGAGAGTAGGCTGGTCCCGCCAGGAGGAAGCGACACCGGCCGGACACAACTGCATCGCGACCGGCCGCTCCACTGACGGGATACCAGTGTACCCCTTGGCATCTCCACCCTCGAGAGAGGTGAGGGGTGAAGGCTGAAACGGTCGGTTCCGGGCGGAAAACGGGGTTTTCCACGACCGCGTCAGCTCTTCATGCACCTCGGGGAAGAAAGGCACCGGGGGCGAGGACTGAGAAGCCCTGGCACCCCCGAAGAACCAATCATCGAGGCAGGACGGTTCAGGTGGGGGAGGTTTAGTCCACTCCAAGCCGACCGCCTCCGCCGCCCGAGCGAGCATGGCTGCCATCTCGGGGTCGAACACAGAAGCCGCAACCTGGCCCGAAGGCGGGAGCGGATCCGGATCGACGTCCGAGGCTGACAACCCCCCTTCCGATGTTACGGTGGACATCGCATCGGGTGGAGGCTCGACAGAGCGCGAGGACACCGTAGAACACGGGCCGCTCGTCTCCATCGGGACCTCCGCTGGCAACGGATCAGGGCGCTGGGAGCTGCTGGACGAACCAGCAGACCGACCCAGCACCGTTATACGGAGATCATCCTTCGCAAGTCTGGTAGCTGCGCTCTTAGCAGCACCAGACTTGGAAGGCGGGCGCCGTTCCCGGAGAAACGACACCCGTCTCCGCAAATCCGCCATAGTCATGCCCTCACAGATGGAGCATGAACTATCACGCAACGCTGCCTCTGCGTGCTGGAGCCCCAGACACGAAAGACAACGCTGGTGGCCATCCCGGGGGGCGATGAACACACCGCATCCAGAAACCGAACACGGACGGAAATCCATCTTTAAAAAGACGACCCCGACCGTGACACGAATGAGTGGCTGTCTTTAAAAAGACACAAAGCTCAAACGTGCTGCTCTTTTAGGGAAATCACTCTTTTGTGCGAGCTGGTGAAACACACAGGGAGAGGCAACGCACTCACTCGAACTCAAGTCCTAAATTAAAGAGACAGAGAGAGAGAGAAAGGGTGGAGAAAAAACACTGCGAGCCTCCGCTGAGGTGTCTTTGCCCAACCAACTTCAGCAAGCTGAGATCTTATTTTCTTCCCTTCCAGAACAGGATCTACGAAGATCAGATAGAAAGCTTCTCGAGAGCAGATGTCTGCCGGCTTCGAAGCAATAAAAGCTAATTTGGTATTGTGCACCTGTGGCTTATATACGCACCTGGCGGGGCGGCGCCGGCATTATGCAAATACCTGCATGCCAAGTTCATTGGCGTTTTTATAGTTTCTCGAAGTAGATAGGTCACCCGCGGAGCGGTTCCCAATTCGTCGGTCACGACGTGACGTCGTAGTGACCGACTGAAAGGGAACTCAAGCTTTATCTGTGTGTGCAGTAAAATTACTTTTTATTATATTTTATTTTAATTACTAATTGTTTTTTGTAGCTTCTGAGCAGCAGATAAGCCAGTCCCCCGCTGAAAATGAGGAGGTCATGATGACTACAGGGACAGGTAGAGAAGATACCACAGTAAATTCTATGAATTAATGTTATTTAACCCTCAAGGTTGTGTTCAAAACCCTAATAATGCTTTTTGTGTTCCCGGTCAAAAATGACCAGCCTACAAAAATAACTGTTAATCACTTTTTATGCTATATAATCACCCAAAATTGAATTCAATCTTTTTTCTAAACATCATCTTTCAATAAGAATTGGTTTTATATTTCTATTTGCATCTGATTATATAGGCCTCATTTATCTGAGAGTATGTATCATGTTTTTTGAGTAAAAAAGCATTATTTTGAATACATTTGGAAATACTTAATAAAATAGACAAAATTGGCAATGATGAAATCCTGCCTACTACCTATCTGAGTCTGACACCCCTGGTATATGTCCTTCTGCCCTATTTGTTATGCAATATAGGTGAGTCAGATGCTGAAAGAGCAGATGTAGAGTCAGAGACAGCATCCAGTGAGATAACAGCTCTGTAAGAGGTCCCAGAGGAACAGGCAGATGCAAGTGTAGATGAGGAAGCCTATCATTTTGATTATTTTGCTCTTCCTCAAGCACAGGATCTAGACATATTTTTTTAATTACCATCCTCAGCAGCCCATAAAACACCACCTTAGTAGCTAAAGTTTTTCACAGCAAGCATGGCACCAGACGCAAGTGGTTGACATACAGTGAAAAAACACAATCACTGACATACGCATATTACAACAATTTAAGATTAAGAATAAAAGTCAAGATGTTAATATTCTGAAATCAGACAGTCTAGATGACGAATGGATCATAGAAATGCGACCTCCTATGGTTTAAACACTACATTGACGTCACAGCCAGGGGTGATTTTTGTCCGGTATATATGAGCGCTGAACGCCCTCTGATTATCTGGAGCTCCCATCGCCAAAGACTCGAAGGAAATGTTTAAATAGAAGATATCTTTATGAACCTACTGCAGATTCTTGTTTAAAAAACACACATTCTCGACTGAAATGCTTTCAAAACTTTGAAATGTGGCACAATAACAGAAATATTTCCTAAATCCGTGTGGTCAGCGCTCACGACATGCATATCAACCTGAAATGGTTTTTAATTTAAAACAGCATTTGTATTACGTTGGATTTATTCGGTATTTGCTATATTCGCAGGTACACAATAAGAATAGCGAAATCCTTTACAAAAACAATACGTAGTTTTTATTCCAGTCATTTTTAAGTAATTTTAAAACAAAAAAAATACCAAACTAGATGAAATTAATTTTATTAAATAAAGTTTAAATATTCAATTTCATCAAACCTACAAGCCTACAGAATTACTTTTTACAGTGTACTATTAGTGTTTTTTTTTTCATTACAGCTGTGATTGGAGATTCTATAGTTAATGGCAGAAAGGCTACCAAAAACACCTTGCAGTATATGGCATCAGTGCAGGTCAATGAAGCACATGAGTGTGGAGGATTTCTGATTTCCCCTAAATATGTCCTTACAGCCGCACACTGCGATATAAGGTATGAAACTGTATATATTACATCAAAAATGTAGTTTTTAATGAAGTTTGACTTGAATTAAAGTCATTAAAATGAATTGCAGTGATCATATGACTGTCGTCCTTGGTGACCACAACATCAATCAGAGAAATCTTCAAAGATACAAGGTGGCTCGCAAATTCATACCGAAACAGTTCAGACATGCAAGAGAGGGCGATGACATCATGCTTCTGAAGGTAAAGAGACACAACTGCTGTTTGTAGTGAATGTGAGCAAAAGTAAACTAAACAAGTATATGCAAAGTAACTTAAGTTTATTTACCTTCAAAGCTTGACAGGAAAGCAGTTTTGGGAAAACATTTGAAAACTGTCAATATCACAGATGAACGGCACCGTGTTAAAAATGGCACAAAGTGTCTGTTTGCTGGATGGGGTAAAACCAAAGAGAGTAATACTAAAGGAGTGAATGAACTTCAGGCAGTGAACGTTTCAATTGTTGACATCGACGAATGCAGGAAAGCATGGATGAAAAAATACAAGAAAATGGAAACATTTCCACCAAACATAACCTGCGCTGGTGGATATAAACAGAATACAGGGATGTGTAAGGTAATATGTTTACATTTTTATTCATTTGGCTAACACTTTTTTATGTACATTTGCATATATATTACTTATATTGACATATTGCAGTAATAAAAACATTTCCAACCCAATTTTTTTATGTTTGTTTCAGGGTGACTCAGGAGGTCCACTTGTATGCAATTCAGTGGCCGTGGGCATTGTTTCCTTCAAAAGTTCCACGTGTGAATCTTCTGATGTGCCAAATGTTTATACTGATATTTCAAAATATTCGCGCTGGATCAGAGCAATGATCAGTGGCGGTCCTGGCTAGATTTACGCCCTGGGCGAACCATCCCTTGGCCGCCCCCAGAAAAAAAAAGAATTACCCCCAAACCCCGCCACCAACATGTATTATTTTGTTATATATAATCTTAAATACAAAAAGGTAGCAAGAACAGAGAAAAACATGTAATACAGTATAAACACCCACTCATGCACACACACACACACACACACACACACACACACACACACACACACACACACACACACACACACACACAGTTGCTGCTGTGGAAGTATCTGACTCCTCATTTTGGCCAGTGGGTGCTCTAGCTCTAAAATATTTCAGAAGTGCCCCTGAATTAACAATTAAGATACAATTATGTAAGTTACTTATTTCACACATGCATCAGTTACTCAATTAAAATGACCTTAACACACATTTTATTAGTATTTGTTAACATCCTATAAACTAAGCATACACTGCAAATTATTTAAAAAGCTATATCACTTTAGCTTACAAAATGCCATGTCAATGTATATTAGAAGTTATTTAAGTTGACACATATAGCGTAAAGCAATAAAAAATTACACAGTCAGGAGGTCTGTGTGAATTTGCACTTTTTGTGTTGCACACACAAACTAGACTGTGTTGCCTATAGAGTGAATTTAGTTGCATGGCATTGCCTCAATTCTAATAGTTGCTAGTTCAGCAAAACTAAAACCAAATACAATCGTATTCTGTGGCTAATAGCAACATATTAGCAAGAGTGCGAGGCTAATATAAATAGCCTATTTCCTACTGTCACGTCACACGTTGTCACTCATAGAAATCGGCATACCTTTATCTTTTGCCCGTTTCTCCTCATCTTCTTTTCCTGAACCGGGCAACTGAGAAGGCTACTTTGGTCTTTTAATTTGATCCATGATGATGAAGATGAAGACTCGACATCATTAACTTTGCATTACATTTTGCCAACAACAACGTCCGTTTTACCCGTCAATCAACCGGAGTCACGTGACGTGAGTCACGTAAGTTAGATGACTCTACAGAATTTTTTCACATAACCCAATTAATTACATGTTCGTAGGTATATGTTTATGTAAATTTAGGAATGAAAAATACAATTTATTTGGAAGCAGACGCAGCAGTTTGTGTTGTGTGGCCTCTGGCCTGGGATCAGTCAATCCCTCACTCGCCCCCTTAAGGCGAGCGAGGGACTTGCAGTCGCAAGTTGATTCCCCGCCCCCCTCACCCGTGCCTTTTCTGAGACGCACACAACTGTGTTTCTCAGCACTAACTTGACATAGAAATGAGCGGTTTTGATATTTTTTTTTAGGGCGCTCGTGCGCCCTCACATAGATTGCGCCCTGGGCGTTCACCCACATTGCCCATAGCAAAAACCGGCCCTGGCAATGATGAATGAAAGGGAAACTTGAGACAGGCAACAACAGGCTGCATTGAAAAATTTCTTGACCAAATAAACTGTACTTTTGTTGACCGAGTCTGTGTTTTTGCAATAAAATTTGCAGTGCACATCTTATTTAACTGACTTTTTGTACTGTTATTCCTTGTAATATGAGCTAAAACACATTTTTGCATAGCTAGATATGACAAACTCAAATATCCAGATTATAAGATCCATACACTGCTGGAAAAAGAAATGGTCAAAATGTGTAACTAGGGCAGTTCCCTTTAAAAAGGTCCTTAAATGTACCATTAGGTACAGATATGTATACATTTGGTACCAATATGTGTCTTTAAGGGTACTAATAAGTTCTTTAGGTCCTTTTCCATTGCATAGTACCCCTCGTGTCAGCGCATTTTATTTTTAGTTTAGTACCATTTCAGAGTGGGAGGGATTACAGGCGTGGGATCTTACAACAAAGCACAGATGACAACAGGTTTGCTCGAGATAGCGCACACACGAATGTAAAGCTAATCTTGCATTTAGTGATGTTGTGGTAGTGACGATTCTCTCAGAACTTCTTAAGAACAACTATCTCCAACTCAGTTTTGACTTTTATCCAGAGATAAAGCGTAAACTCGACGAAAGATGCTGTCCGCAGCGTAGCGTTGCCAAGTCCTCTGCTTTTTTCGAGATTAGATTTGGGCGACTGATTTAACTGTTTCCATCAGTTGTTTTTATTTCTGCGGGTTAAAGATGAAATTGTTTCATTGATTAGTTATTGGTATGTGGGCTATGAATAGGCATTGGGATGCTTTTGGGCTAGTTTTGAATGACCATTCAGATGGATTTTATATGCGAATCTGGCAACCCTGGCTGTGCGATTGCACATACTTTCAGTTCGAATTCCATATAATGTACATGTGAATGCACATTTAAATCAGATTGCAATGTTTAGGGTGCATGTACACTGTATAGTCGTACCTGTAAACATAGCCATTTTGGTATCAGCTCAGATCGTTTTGAACCTCAACCGAGGTGGTACTAAAAAGGTATCGGGGAATTAAATACTGTACCCAGTGGAAAGCCCCCAAAAGTGAGTTGACCCGACCCGTGGGGCACTATATGCAATGGAAAAGTACCACTTGGTACCAAAATGTACCGCTGCGGTACTAATATGAACTCTTGGATGCAAAGCTGTATGTTTTAAAAAGTACAGCCCCAGTGACAGTTAGGGTACATATTTTGACAATTTGTTCTGACTAGGGTTGCAAAGGGGTGGAAACTTTACATGGTAAATTAATCTAGCGAATTTTGGAAAAAAAATTGAAAAACTTAAGGAAATGTATATAATCTGTATCATATACAAAAATAAATGAACATTTTGTTTGGTCATAATCAGACATGCATGCAAGGTAATACAAATTTACAAAATGATGTAAAAAGGAAAGCAAAAAATGACCCTAAATTTATAACGGTAGTGAGTATTGTTACAAAAGATTTACATTTTAAATAAATTGTTCTTTGTTTTAATAAATATGTTTTTTCTTTTTCATTTTATTCATCAAAGAATCCTTCAGAAATCATTCTAATATGAATTTATGTGAATACATGCAAATATGGACATTATTTTGTATGAAGGATTCAAGAAACTATCTGTGCATGTTATTGAAGATTGAACGTACATGCAGGGGGTGTAAGCAGTGCATATGACAGAGATTTGTGCAGGGCAAAAATTTTATTGAAACTGCATAAAATCTTGTTGTTTTAAGCAAAATTATAGAGTTTTAAAGATTCTTTTACTACATTTAAGAAATTATCCTTTATAGGCAACTCCGCATTTTTGAATTCCCAGTTTATTCCCATTAATTAATAATATATGCTGTAGCTCAAGTGGTAGTGCAGCACAAAGTTCATGGGTTTGATTCCCAGTGAACACGCATACTGATAAAATATATACTTTCAAATGCACTGTAAGTTGCTTTGGATAAAAGCATAAATGTACAAATACTATAAACGTTAAACAAAATTGGAAGACATATGGTTGCATCTCTAACTGCAGTTGGAAAGGATGTGTCATTGTGGGCTTGCGGTGTGGCACAGACCTACAGTATATAAACAGCCGTGCTGGTATGCAAACAGCATCTTGCCATCATGATGAAGTGCATTTACATACAGCCTGTTGCTGACTGTGGCTATAACAGGTCAGTAGTTGTAGCGGGCCTGCATCTGTCAAAATATGATTTATTACCCCCTGTCAAGCGCGTTTTGACAGGTGGGAGGGTCTATCAATCAAAAGGTGTACATGCTGTCCAGTTTTGAGTGTCGTATTTTATGGCTTTTAGACAGTGGCTGTCCAGAGCTGTGCGTGTTTTACGACGTGTCAACCAGCGCGTTGTTTTTCCTGTGTGTGTGTTTTTTGTCACGCGTATGTTTGTCGTATTTATTGCTGTGTAAAAAAGTTTGTTGTTTTGGCTGTCCAGTTTCTGGACTGTCAGTTTTTACGACCGGTCTGTGTGTGTGTGTCTCTCCCTCCCTCCCTTCTCAAACCCGCAGCCCCCTGCGCGTCTCTCAACGGGGTGCTTTGAGTCATTATGCTTTTAAAACGGTGGTGGTAAATAAAATGTAATACAGTCCACTCTGACAAAAATAAAGGTTTATTTTAGATTTAGGGATTTCTTGAACCAATTCTCAGATTAAAACATATGTGAATGCGCGCACCAACGGTGACAGAGAACGTACGCTGATGCGCTCTTATATCTGGGGTTAAGAACCTTTTAAATGTTTTAAGACATTTCATCCCATCTTCTGGTTTGTATTCATTAATGTCTTCTAACCCCAGGTGTGTATATGTGTATTTACGATAAATGTAACACGGTTCGCATTGTCAAAATAAAAGGTTTCTTGAACCTGCATGGTTTTCCTGCAGACCCGGCGCCAGACACAAATTCACGGACGGGCATTTCATTTTTTCAGGGGGGGGCACAAATGAGATCAACCTCACTGCAATGCATAATATCATTAATTATGAATTAAAAAAGCGAGGAAGAACTAACATACCTCTCCATTAACGCAATACAACGGAGGAGTCGTAAAGATTAGACCTAGCTGAAGCAGTCTAAACACAAATAAAAACACGTCGCAGGGCTCGACAGCAACGCTTGTCTGCTTAATATCAGAGACAAGTAGATTTTTTAAAAGGCCAAGTGAAAGAAAATTTTACTTGCCCGACAGCACAAGTTGCCTAGTCTGATTAAAAACGCCAATAACAATCACCAAAACAGGATAATGATTCTGCATCATTTAGTCTCAATGGCGACCGAAAGTGCATAATGTATTAACGCTAAGTTAAACAAATAAGCGCAGCAAACACAAAGTGTGTTAACAAAGTGGGTTAAACATACTGCGGTAAAAATGTGGAGTTTTTAATAACATGATACAGTTAAGCAGCATCACATAACGGTTGAAAATGTGACAGATTTCATGACAGTTCACTAAACAAGTAATTAATATTAAGGCGTTGTGTACACCAAAACTTTTACGCCCGCGGCCGGCGCATGTTTTCAATTGTTTCCAATGGAAGCTCGGCGTTTTTCAAATAAGCCAGCAGCTAGCGGGTTTTTTCCGCGCTGAAAACCGGCGCTCGGCGTTTTTTCCGCGCTCAGCGCTGAGCGTCGAGAGTTGAAAGAGATTCTACTTTGGGAGAAAAGCTCCGCTCGTCAATGTCAGTTCTCACACGGCCGCCCAATCACAGTGGAGCAGGGGCGGGACATTACCACAGCAACCAACCGGCTCGCAGCTGAAGTATCACAGCTACCAAAGTGCTCAGCTGAAGAAAGCTGGCACTCAGCTGAAAAACAGCTGGCATTCGGCGTCCTCAAGGCGTTTTCAGCCGCGTTTAAAAGTTTTGGTGTACACAACCCCTAAGCCACTTACATTTTAGACGCAATGTTGACCGTTTTTGTTGTTTCAGCAGTGAAAACAGTTGAAAAATAACAGCAGAACCATATTGTGTCAGGCTCACTGCAGCACTCACTCGTGTCTTAACGTTAAGCGGTGGCGCGCTTAGCAAACAACCAAACATTTCCGCGCTCACTATCGACAAACCAATCAAATACATTTAAAATATATATTTTTTTAAATCAGACCAAACACATTTTTATTTTTATTCAGGAGTAATATATATACAAAACAATAACTTTTAATTAATAACAGTAGCCTATTGATAAAAAAGGTGTAAACAAGTGTCACACGGTGACGATTTCCAAGGGGGCGGAACCAATCCTCCCCATCTTTTGGTTCTGCCCCCTTGGAAATCGTCACCGTGTGACACTTGTTTACACCGGGACGGGAGAGTAGGAACACCGGAACTTCCGGAAGACACTGCGAGGCGAAATCAAGCGGATTGAACACAGGTGTGGATGATAAACGTAGCGGCTGGGGATTGGACGCTGTAAAGAAGAGAGAGGTATAAAAGACAGCTTTGAATACAAAGTTGGAGCAGTAGTTTTGGTTGAGGTTCGGGTGTGTAAGCGGCGGTAACAGTGCAGCATCTGACAAACCCTTTCGGTGTGGAAGAGGAAGGACCTGGGCACAGTTGCGTTGTAAACAGTAAGAGCTGTTGTTATTGGAAACGAAGCAGAAGAGGAAAACAGAGCCAGAGGCTGGGTATGTGATATTTATGAAGACTTTGGACACGGATGGATTTATGTGTAGTACTGTTGTGTTTTGGAGTATCAAGGAGGAACTGTAAGAGCTGCTGAGGAAGATTAGAGTGGTGTATTTGGACACGGGTGAAGAGGATCTCATCAGTCTAAAGGAGAAGGAGACAAAGGAGGTCATTGTTAAACCAGTGTGAGTACTCAGCGTCTGGTACAGTGTGTATTGTGGAGCTATCGTGTTCAACGTGTGTTGTGAGCTTTCAGTATTTAGGTGTACGGCCCTGCCACGGAGTAGAGTGGTGGAAGAGCCGGCATTGACGATCTTGGGAGAAGCACGGGGCCGCAGCAGCGACGTCTATCTTGCTGGCTTACACTTCCAACGCCCACCGATCCCAGGTGAAATTCGAGGAAGATGGGGCTGTGACCTTAATGTGCACATAGAGTGCTGTGGGTGAGTCTGTGCTTTGTGGTGAGAATACACTTTGAAATTAGTGCAGTGGTATGCTGTGTTTGTGTTGTCGGTAGCCTCTACCTTCATTGAGTTCGCCGTGGGAGAACGAGAGGCTGTGGAAGCCGGCTATACCACCATTTGTATATGCTGTGTGCGTGTCCCTGTATTAAAGCTTCAAGAGTAATACCTGTTGTGGTCATCCTTTGGATCCGGCCTGACTCGGTGAAACAGTGGTGAAGGACATTGACTTCCTAGATTGCTGTGAGTAAAACCAATTTTAACCAATGTTGTGTGTATGAAAAACCTCGTACTGTTGTAGAAAGGGTGGCGAAGAATTTATCTCACCTGTCACGGAGCCTCTTCAAAGGTGCGCCCCTGTCTATTCTCTGTAGCCGAAGTGGAAGAGAGGAGAGGGCAGCGTTCGGGGTGACGGTGTTCGATTTTCCCCCTTTGCAGTGCCAGAGGCCTCTGGGAAGGCCGTATCACGACGCCGTACCATCTTAAGGTTTGGAGCATAATTACTAGCCACTTGGAGTGAAGTCACCGTAAGTCCACCATTCTCGAGCAGCATTGGATGTTGTGCTTCCCTGTTGGAAGACCATAAGTTGTTACCAAATTGAAGTGAAGTTGAAGGGATACAGAAACTAACGTAACTTGTCTCTGCCTAGGAAATGTACCACCAGAAATAATTAGTGAAAGCCCCAGTGTCTACTACGAAATCCTGTGTTACAGCTAAAAGCCTGCAGAAGGAGAGAGAACCTGCATACCATACCTGTGAAGTACTTACCTGTACGGCGTCATGAGCTGACTAGGTGAGAGTGAAAGCCCCAGTGTCCACTACGAAACCCTCTGTGTTACAGCTAAAAGCCTGCAGAAAGAGAGAGAACTTGTATACTATACCTGTGAAGTGCTTACCTGGACGTCGTCACGAGCTGACTAGGTGAGAGTGAAAGTCCCAGTGTTTACTAAGAAATCCTCTGTGTTACAGCTAAAGGCCTGCAGAAGGAGAGAGAACCTGCATACTTTACCTGTGAAGTACTTACCTGTACGTCGTCACGAGCCGACTAGGTGAGAGTGAAAGTCCCAATGTTTACTACGAAATCCTCTGTGTTACAGCTAAAGGCCTGCAGAAGGAGAGAGAACCTGCATACTATACCTGTGAAGTACTTACCTGTACGTCGTCACGAGCCGACTAGGTGAGAGAGAGAAATCCCCAGTGTCTGTTACGAGATCTCCTGTGTTACAGCCACAAGCCTGCAGAGGAAGAGAGAGAATTTGAATACCGTACCTGATATACCCTAGCGGAACGTCAAGGGTTAGATCAGCCTGCCACCGGGAACACCCCCAGGTATACAAACGCGAACCTCCACTTACCCTTTTTGTTTTAATCTGCATCCAGGAGGAAGAGGAGGGCGCCACGAGATCAAAGAAACCAGAAGTAGGAGTCTGGCCTCGTTTTCCCCTCCCCCCATTTACCCGGCTCACCTGGAGGGCAGATAGAGCGACCCTTATTTTAACTTACCCTTGCCCCTTTCCCTACTTATTTTAAATAAATTAAATAAAGAGACTTTTAAATTTTACTTACGCTTGTGTTTGTCTGGTCATTGGGTTGACTTTGGGACCTCCTCGAGGTGGATCTAGGAAGGAGCGTGGCTTGTTTACATCTGTGGTCCGCCCTTACCTGTGACACAAGCAAGGACTGGTTGGTGGGACATGGAGCTGGTAAACATGTGAAGGGAGACGGCAGGCTCTTCTTCTTCTTCTATTGACTTTTTATGGTGGATGGCAAACCAACTTCTGGTGCATTTACCGCCACCAACTGGACTGGAGAGTGAAGCACTGGTAGGCAGACGGCAGGCTCGTCCAGGGTGGGCACTAGTGACTCACAGGGCGGGCCCGGCCCCCTAAAGCCCACCCATGGCGCCGGGACTGTTTTCCTGTGAGTGTGTTTTTGTCAGGTGAATGTTTGGCATATTTATTGATGTGAAACGTTTTTTTGTTTTGGATGTCCAATTTCTCGACTGTGAGTTTTACAACCGGAGCGTCTCTCCCCCTCCGTTCTCAAAGCAGCCTGCATTACTTCACAGCGGGGGTGTAGAGCGGATCTGGGCCCGTATGTATAAAGTCGCTCAGAGTAAAATTTTAGTCTTAAATGTGTCAAAATTCTAAGAATGACGTCATTTTACTCTTATTCTTAGACTTAAGAATAAATTTGATTTATAAAGCCTCCTAAGTGTTAAGACTAGGTCTCAGCTCCTAAATTATTTAAGAGAGCTGGAGAGGTCTCTTAACCTAGTTAAGAGTAACAAGAGCAGAGAGACGGAGATCATTCACTTTACAACAAAAAATGTGTTAGAATTACTTTAATTCAAATGTATTTCTATAGCACTTTTGAAAAAAAATATTGAAATATAAAGAGTATAGGGTTTTTATACAATGTATATTATATTACACAATATAATATACAGTATAAGATGTATATTGGAAAAAAAAAACATTCAAGTGCTTGCACAATACCAATAATTTTTATGGGATTATCAAGACAGCAATGGTATATACTTAAATGTATATAAATTTGAATAAAATACACTGTAAAAAGTTAAAGTTGGATCAAATTATTGATAATGCCTAAAATGTAATGTTTTTTCAACTTAAATTTCTCAGTTTAAGTGAAATAATTAAAGTTAAAAATGTTTAAATATTGGGTGTTACCAATTGAAGTAAGTTTTTTAAGTAGAGCCGCTTTTACATTTTACAGTTTATGATAGGTAAATAAAATACCATAAAATGTAAATAAAATCTACAATAAAAAATGTGAAGTACAAGATTGCAGTGACATCATTACATGTAAAGTGATATTAGAGTATAAAACCCTGGGCCCGGTTGCATAAAGCACCTTAAGTTTTTCCCTTAAGTATGACACTTAAGGGGTAAATTTCCCTTAACTACTGTAAGATAATAATTAAAGAGTTTTGCATATAATCCCTTAAATGCTTCTCTTAGGTAAGGGTAATCGTTAAGTGTTTCATGACAGCGACCCCGGTTTGTTGTTATAAAATACTATTGTTGCTATGGAGACACAACAGAAAAAACTTAAGGGTTTTTCTGCAACACCCTTAATTTTAAGGGAAACATAAGGGTGAACTTAAGGGAAAATTACACTTAAGGTGCTTTATGCAACCGGGCCCTGACCCAAAACATAATGTTAGCAATGCTAGCAGTGAGCAAGCCAAAGGTGAAAGTGACATTTGTAAGATGGCAAATATTACAATTGTGTTTAAGTGGAGAAATCCAACTTAACTTGATCATCTTTTTCAGTCTTGATCATCAAAGTATTTTTTATCTAAGTGTCACAGGTGACGTTTTGAATGAACGACGGGCGGAACCCGGCTTCCACATTTCATTTCCGGGGTTTCCCCGAAGTCAAAATTAAGCCTGATTGCGCGCAGGTGGGGATAATTTGCACAGCGGTCGCTGGCAGGCTGACGAGGAGAAGAGTCAGTGCATAAAAGGACCTTTGTAGACATCAAACAGGGTGCTTGTGGTGTACTTTGTCTCCGCTGTGTTGCTGCTTTGCAGACGGACCAGGCTGGTTGGATCGTGCTATTGGGGAAGAGAGCAGAAAGGGACAGTCAGTTGACGAAGGAATATTGAGGAGTTTCATCAGAGAAGGAGCGAACACAGTGCCATCAAGATCGTAGCGGATAACAGGTGGACAACTAAGCGTGAGTGACAGATGCGGTACTTAGCTGAGCAATACTTGTACGAAGAATTGTTTTGGTGTGTTCCTTTGTGTTTTTGAGGTCCCTGGCCCCACTGGAGAGAACAGCGTGGGTGAGCGCGGGTTGACCGGAAGTACGGACGGAGCACTTGGTAGGAAGCACCGTTCGCTAATAGAACAGTGGCCCTGTGGGGAAACGGAAGCACAGGTGAGCCAGGGGAGAGAAATCAACACGCCGGGCCTGTGAATACCCACCTCCTACTCTCATTGGCGGTCCAGTTACTGCCCAACCACCCTCTCGAGGTCGTCGTGGCCAGGCGGCAAGGGCGGTCTAAAAACCACGTGAAGTTTATAAGAGTGCTGTGGGTGAGTTTCACTGATTGATGGTGTTTATGCTTTACTTGCTGTGTGTATGCTGTGCTTGTAGCGTTCAAACTGCCTGGCCTCCGACGAGTCGCGAGACGACGACATCTGTTGTGGCCTGGGTCCTAAGGAGAGCGAGAATATTTAGCCCTGTGCCCGGGGTGTGTCCACGAGAGCTTCGTTTATCCGTAGAGCAGACAGTGGTGAAGCCCAGTGAGTATTACCAAGAGTGTACTGTGCGGACTGTGGGTTGTAGCAGCGGGTGTACTGACCTTTCCATCAGAAGCTCGTGGTGAGCGGAGTCCCGACGAAGGTTCACCCCAACTCGTGACCCCGGTTGGGGAAGAAGGAGGGAGAGTTCGGGAATCAGCCCTACTACTCCCTACGACGCCCGGACAGTTTGAGTGGAGGGGCGAAGGAATACGGTGTACCAGCACTGTAGCGAAAGCCCACTGTTTACAAGTGAAGCTCTGTGTGTGTACGAAGACCCCCAGTGCTGTGAGTACGTGACCTGTAAAGTAAACCTGTTTTGTGCTTATAGCAAATACCTACCTGTACGAGTGAAGCTCTGTGTGTGTACGAAGATCCCCAGTGCTGTGAGTAACGTGACCTGTAAAGTAAACCTGTTCTGTGCTTATAGCAATTACCTACCTGTACAAGTGAAGCTCTGTGTGTGTACGAAGATCCCCAGTGCTGTGAGTGACGTGACCTGTAAAGTAAACCTGTTCTGTGCTTATAGCAAATACCTACCTGTACAAGTGAAGCTCTGTGTGTGTACGAAGATCCCCAGTGCTGTGAGTAACGTGACCTGTAAAGTAAA
This sequence comes from Paramisgurnus dabryanus, assembly GCF_030506205.2. NCBI lineage: Eukaryota > Metazoa > Chordata > Actinopteri > Cypriniformes > Cobitidae > Paramisgurnus > Paramisgurnus dabryanus. Next base: position 13,832,781 of record NC_133360.1, on the reverse strand, counting down.
CCTGTTCTGTGTTTATAGCAAATACCTACCTGTACAAGGGAAGCTCTGTGTGTGTACGAAGATCCCCAGTGCTGTGAGTAACGTGACCTTTAAAGTAAACCTGTTCTGTGCTTATAGCAAATACCTACCTGTACAAGTGAAGCTCTGTGTGTGTACGAAGATCCCCAGTGCTGTGAGTAACGTGACCTGTAAAGTAAACCTGTTCTGTGTTTATAGCAAATACCTACCTGCACGAGTGAAGCTCTGTGTGTGTGTGAAGATCCCCCGTGCTGTGAGTAACGTGACCTGTGAAGTTAACCTGTTCGGTGCTTAAAGCTATTACCTACCTGTACCTGTGATGTCCTGTGTACATGAAGATCCCCCAGCGCTGTGAGTAACATAACCTGCGAAGTAAACTGTTCTGTGCTCCCAGCAGATATCTACCTGTACACGTGAACCCCTGCGGGGAGGAAGGGCTTTCAGCACCGGGAATAGTGTAAACTGTGGAGTAAACTTGACCTGTGTACAAACCCTTACTTACCTGGTCTGCCGAAGGTTCCGGGTGGACGAACAGCGTTTGACATCGAAGTACTTTACCTTGTCTGATTTTTGTTTGATTCTGCCTCCAGGAGAAGCGGAGCGCGCCACGGATTGTTGGGCCAGAGCCTCTACGGAGCCCCTGTCCCCAGTTTTTCCCTTAAGTGGCCCTGGAGGCGAAGAAGAGACACATTAGTTTTAAATTGCCCTCTCCCCTTTCCCCCCTTTTCCTTTTAAATATTTAATAAAGTTCATTTTAATTATAGTCTACTCGTCTGTCTGGTCATTGGGGTGGTCTTGGGAAACTCCTCGAGGTGGAAGAGTTGAGAGGGGTGTGACCCTTAACATAGTTGGGTCCGCCCTCGGGGTGTGACAGATTTGGCGTAGTCGGCAGGGCTCCACCTCGAGTTGAGCGACCAAGGCCCTCCAATGGCCGACGACGAGTTGCCCGAAGCCCCGCACCGTGTTGTGCCTGAAAGGCCGGAAACCCCACCCCGTGTTGTGCCGGAAAGGCCGGAAACCCCACCCCGTACTATGCCCGTGTTCCTGGGAAACCCCTGGGTGCAGAAGTATAATGGGGTCGAGTCCGAGGTTCGTTTAACTGAGTGGAGGGCCCAGCTCGAGTACCTGGCCGGCCTTTAGGGGCTGAGTGCCCGTCAACAACAGCAGTTTGTATTAAACTCACTAGGAGGGGAAGCCCGGCGAGAAGTACAAGCCGCCCCCGAAGCCGTTCGAGCCACCGCTCAGACCATATTCCACTTCCTCACCGAGCAGTATGGTGACACCACCCCTGTGGCCGTCCTGAGGGCGCAGTTCTTCAATTGCAAGCAGGGTCCCCACCAGACTATTCGAGCCTTCGCCCTGAAGCTGCGTGAACAGTATACACGTCTACAGCGACGACGAGACCATGGGTTAGGAGACGAGGAGACCCTGTTAAGGGACCAGTTCCTGCTAGGGCTACGGGAGGGGCCCCTACGTCAGAACCTCCGAGTGCAGTTTAGACGAGATCCGGAGCTCACGTTCGATGACCTGAAAAAGGAGGCCATGGCCTTGGAAGGTGACCAGGCGGAAGTGAAGGAGGCCCCCGTGTGCGCAGCGGTGAGTGGTCCGGCGGCAGCCTCGGAAGTAACCGACTGGAAACAAGCATTGAAGATGGAACTCCTAAAGGATGTGCGAGACCAGATGGCCGAACTAACGAAGACCCTGGTAGGGGAGCTACGCCTAGGGCCGGGTAGGAAAGAAGAAGGGCCCGCCCCCCGGGAACGGATGTATTCCGATCGAGGCCGAGGTAGGATGGGACGACCCTGGCAGACTAGTCGACCTAGGTTCGAGTGGGACGAGCAAGGGAGACCCATTTGCAATCGGTGTGGGACCGCAGGGCATGTGAGTAGGCAGTGCGGACCACGAAGAGCCTCCGAGGGGGGGTTTTTAAGACAACCGGCCACAGTGGGTCATGTGGTCGGCGCCCCCCAAAGTGACCCCCATAGAAGAATGGAGCCCCGGGACGAGATGATCGGGCTTAGCCCAACAGTGGAGGCCCAGGTATGTGGCACCATGGTACGCTGTCTCGTCGACACTGGTTCCCAGGTCACCTTATTCTCAGAAAGCCTGTCCCAGGAATTATTTGGAGCCTACCCCGCGCACAAGGCTGAAGCGCCCTGGCTGACCTTGAAGGGGGCAAATGGCTTGGAGATCCCCTATATCGGCTATCGACTTACAGATTTCGAATTGTATGGGGTACGAGTCCCGCAGAAGGGGGTCATCATCATCCAGGACCACTGCCTTGGCCGTCATCGAGCCCTCTTAGGTATGAACGTTCTCTCGGAGTGCTGGGAGGAGCTATTTCGGGCTAGGCCCGTTCAGACAATACCGAGGGCCGAACGGCCAGGCTGGGAGCGAGTAGTGGCCGACTGCAGGCGAGTACAGCTGGCTAAGAGCCGAGATGGCCGAGAAGAAGTGGGTCGAATAACCTGTCGATTTGCATTGTCGGTGCCAGCAGAGAGTGAAGCCATAGTGTGGGCCAGGGTGCCACAACCGTGTCAAGGCCCCGAGAGCTGGGTGTTGGTTGAACCCCATGAAGACTGCACACAGGTGAGAGTGGCCCGGGGACTGACGGTGGTGCGACGAGGCCGAGTGCCGGTAAAAGTCTGTAACGAAAATCCCTATCCAGTACACTTACACAAGCACCAGCGGCTGGTGACAGTGACATCGGTCAAGGGCCATCAGGTGCGGGATAAGGAAGATGTGAGTTTCCGGCGGGTGCACCCCGCAGTGGTTGAGGTAGCGCTAACACAAGCAGGAGGAGCGTCTAGGACGAGGGAGAGAAAGGTACCGGCCCATTTGACAGGGGACTCCTTACGAGGAGAGGACCTAGAGCAGGAACAAGTAGAGGAGCTGCAGAAGCTGCTGGAGAGATGGCAACACGTGTTTTCCACCCATGATGAAGACTACGGGTGTACGACGGTAATACGACATAGTATCCCTACGGGAGAAGCTGCACCGAGTCGGGAGCGGTATCGACCAATACCCCCCACCTTATACACCGAAGTGAGGACCTTATTACAAGGGATGCTGGAGCAGGGGATTGTGCGGGAGAGCAGCAGTCCATGGGCGGCACCTATTGTGCTTGTCCAGAAGAAGACGGGGGCTTGGAGGTTCTGTGTGGACTATAGGAAGCTGAACAACCTGACTAAGAAGGATGCGTTTCCCCTGCCTCGTATCGAGGACTCGCTGACAAGTCTGACCAAGTCTGCATGGTATTCCACCTTAGATTTGGCCAGCGGGTACTGGCAGGTACCGGTGGAGTAACGAGATCGGGAAAAGACCGCTTTTACCACGCCCTTTGGTCTTTTTGAATGGGACCGGATGCCCTTCGGTCTCTGCAATGCTCCCGCCACCTTCCAGAGACTGATGTCAGTTAATGGAATCCGTACTAGTATACCTTGACGATGTGATTGTGTATTCTCCAGACTTCGAGACTCACCTGCAACACCTGGAAAAGGTGTTCCAAGAGATGGAAAGGTACGGGTTGAAGTTACAGCCAGAGAAGTGCCACCTGCTGCGCCGTAAGGTGCAGTTCCTGGGACACGTGGTGAGTGCAGCTGGCGTGGCCGTTGATCCCGGGAAAGTGTCGGCAGTTCGGGACTGGGAGGCCCCCAGGACTGTAAGGCAAGTGAGGTCCTTTCTAGGCTTTGTGGGTTACTACCGACGATACATCAAAGGGTTCTCTAAGATCGCCAGACCCTTGAACCAGCTGCACGGGGAAGGGGATCCCCCATGGTGGAGTGGACCCCAGAGTGTGAGACAGCCTTTAGGGTCTTGAAACAGGAACTTTTACAAGCCCCGATTCTAGCATATGCTGATTTTTCCCAACCTTTCTTACTCTACACCGATGCCAGCAACCTGGGCCTAGGAGCGGTGCTCGCACAGAAACAAGATGGAGTGGAATGGGTGATCGCCTATGCCAGCCGGAGCCTCCACCCCGCTGAAAGAAACGACGCGAACTACAGTTCTTTTAAGCTCGAACTACTGGCGTTAAAGTGGGCTCTGAGCGAGAAATTTAAGGATTATCTCTGGGGAGCCAAGGTAACGGTAATCACTGATAATAACCCTCTGGTACACTTGCAGACGGCCCGGTTGGGAGCAGTGGAGCAGCGATGGGTGGCCCAGCTTGCCAATTACGACTATCAGCTGCAGTACCGTCCGGGGCGGGATCACACCAACGCAGATGCCCTTTCCCGGCTGCCAGCAAGGGCAGACTCGAAGAGCCCGGCCCCCCTCAAAGAAGGACACGAAGAGGAAGGACTGATGATAGGAATAGTGGAGGCGCCTGGGAGCCGCCAGGAGGCAGCGCCCGCGAGCTGGGGATGGGACCCTCAGCGTTGGAAGGCTAGGCAGCAGGAGGACCAGGAGCTGCGGAATCTGGGCGAGTGGCTTCAGCAGGCCCGGCGACCGACCCTCGCCGAGAGACAAGCACAGACAGAGGTGGGTCGTAAAATACTGGGGCAGTGGGAGAGATTGACATTGCGAGAAGGTGTGTTGTGCAGGACTATCCGGGACTCGGGGACTGATGAAGAGGTCAGACAGATTGTGGTGCCGACCGGTCTAGTCCGGACACTCCTGGAGGCCTACCATGACCAGATGGGGCATCAGGGGCAGGAGCGTACCACGTCACTACTACGCCGACACTTTTATTGGCCAGGGATGGAGGATTCGGTGAGTACGTTCATTAAAGCATGTCCCCGATGTACTCTGTTCAAATCTCGGCAGGAACCACGAGCACCGATGGTACCCATCCACGCGAAGGCCCCCCTCCATATTGTAGCGATGGATTATCTGACCCTGAGTCGTCCGAAGGACCGATATCAGAACATCTTGGTCGTGACGGACTTGTTCACCAAGTACGCCTGGGCCATCCCTACCCTCGACCAGACCGCAAGTACCACGGCCACCGCACTGTGGAGGGCAGTCTTTCAGCCGTTTGGGTGCCCTGAGTTCCTGCACTCAGACCAGGGCCCAAACTTTGAGTCCCGTATAATACGAGAACTGTGCCAGTTATACGGGTGTGTGAAGACTCACACGACCTCGTACCATTCCCAAGGGAATGGGGGATGTGAGCGGTTTAACCAGACGTTGTTGAACCTGTTGGGAACGCTGGATCAGAGACGCCAGGACGATTGGGTGAGTGCCTTACCGAACCTATTACAAGCTTACAACAATAGCATCCACAGCACGACGGGGTTTTTTTCCCCACGTATTTAATGTTCGGTAGACACATTCGCCTGCCCACAGATCTCCTATTGGGTACACCGGGAGAAGAGCAAGAGGGGAACGTGACCGAGTGGGTAGGACGACACCACCACCGTCTCCACTTCGCATATGAACAGGTCAATAAGAAGATCCAGGCGGCGGGGGACAAGAACAAGAGGTTATACGACAGGACGGCAATGGACGCCTCCTTGCTTCCTGGGGAAAGAGTACTGGTCCGAGATAATCGGCGGCTAGGCGGAGGCAAGCTGAGTGACCGGTGGGAGGCGAGACCATATATTGTGCAACAGCAGCAGAGACCGGGGCAGCCGGTATATACGATCCGGCCAGAAGGGAAGCCCGGACCAGATCGGGTGGTCCATCGGAACATGATTCGCCCCTTAACATAGTTGGGTCCGCCCTCGGGGTGTGACATAAGTGTTTGCAAACTTTAATCTTTTCTTTATAAACAGCTTGTGAGTGAAGTTAAAATAATGTGATTAATCATCTTCATTTTTAAATAACATTATGTTTGTCTATTTCATTAACATGTTAAAAACTTAATCAAAATGGTGCAAAATGGTTATTTGTAATATTGTTAAACATTTTTTGAAGCAAATTTAAATTAAAATAATTAAATACTAATATAATTTGAATGTCTTCATGATTCATAAATGTATGGTGTCACATGCTGCTGTGACTGTATAACATTGCCGGCTTTCTATTGGCTGATTCAGAGGTTAAGGGTGGCCATTTTAGGTTGAAATCATTGTAGTCCTCAGTTTGCGGCACTTAAGTCAGAACTTAAGAATGAGTCTTACACTTTACTGAAAGTTGCTTTCAGCTTCTTTATAAACGTCTTCTATTCTCAGACTGCTCCTACTCCTTACTAAGAATTTTTTGACACTTAAATCATAGCTTAAAACTATTCTTAAGAGCATTTCTGAGATGTTTTATACATACGGGCCCTGGGCACTTTTCACCTACTCTTGTAATGTGAATTCAGAAATGCTTGTTTTGTTTCTCATCTACTGTATAGTAGGAAAGTGGCTCTGGATGCAGGGCTAACCCTAATCTTATTTGCAGGGACGTGCACAGGAATTTTTAGGGGCAGTTGCTCTGACCTAAATAAAGGGCACCCCCCCCAATTTTTTTTTTTTTAACTCACGGCCTATATGAAGGACTGAGAATAACAGGGTCTTTATTAAAATCAGCAAACATGTTTGCCTAATGCCTACCAAAACAATTGTAGCCTAGGCTGCTTGTCTGCAAGTTATGATAGCTAGCTGCTATCTGTCTGATTATTTAGGCTTAAACATGACAAACTCAGCCTAGATTCATGAAGATTTTAACAGAGGTGGAAAGAGTTGCCAAAAACTTTACTCAAGTAAAAGTACAAGTAACTAAATAAATAATTACTCAAGTAGAAGTAAAAAGTATGCAATGAAAATAATACTCAAGTAGCGAGTTACTAGTTACTCATGAAAAAATAAATCTAGATATACACGCGCAAACACACACACACACACACACACACACACACACACACACACACACACACACACACACACACACACACACACACACACACACACACACACACACACACACACAATACAGTGCCCTCCATAAGTATCAAAACTGTAAAGACAAGATTTTTCTGTTTGCTGTGGAGACCAGAAATTGCTAAGATAAATATCAGTATGTCAGAAGTTTAGAATGTCACATTTTATTAACCTTTGTTTATGTTTCAACACATACATGCTTTAACAACAAAGAACAACAGCATTAAATGCTGACTTATGTGTGTTGTACACAAATGCACATAAGTGAATCAAACTGATCCTACACATTTTATGCTTTTCATGTGTAAACAATCAGGACACAGCTAAGTGACCATTAAAAAATAATGATGTGACAGATTCTGTACTTTTGTCTCATGTTCATCTTTTTATGTTTAGACATTTCGTGACAACAAACAGAAGAATACTTATGAAGGGCACTTCTACAGTATGTGTAAAACTGCAACATACACAAACAGTACAGAAAAAAGAATACAAACACAGAATAGACAAGCATTTCAAATTAACAAATTAACTCTAGTCTAAATGTTGATGTAGCTTATAACTGAAATATCAGACAAGTAAACAGACAACAGTTTTGCATATGTATAAAGTTAGAAATCTATGGTCTGAGGACATTGACAGTTTACACTTACATAAAAATGATTTTAGACAAAACTCATGTTTTCTTACGTTGTCATGTCACGTGTGTTTTGTGAGAATCACTTACATCATACAGCACTGTATACAGCGAATCAGACGTCAATCATCGATGTATTTTCTTCAATCTGTGCTACAATGCTTCTGGAGGTTGCACGCGTTTAACTGTGTCTGACGACAAACAGGTCGCGTGTATGTAATGGCGGGTACATGTGTGAAGTTTTGCTTTTAGTTAAAAGATTGGTAAATTCATTTCCACGTCACCCAACACTGGTTATATGCTGCGTGTTTCTACATAGGTTACGAGTAAAACTGCTTCGGACGATTCCGTTTTTGCAGCGATCTGAACAATTCATTCAAACTGATTTGCGAACCAATTTAAAACGTTTGGCCCATTCGCTGTGTAAAGAATCGACTCAAATGACTCATTTATTTGCAACACTTTGTAAGGAATCGACTCAAACGAGTCATTAATTCGCGAATGCGCCAGAAACACAAGATAGCAATTTAAAAATAAAATACAAATTTCGTAATTTATTCAAATACAGTAACGAAGGAACGTTGCATAGTGTAAACGAAGTAAAAGTACAATTTATTTTTTTCCACCTCGGAAAGGCAACTTGAGTCGAGAAGGGCATATGGGCAGTTGCCCGGGCAACCTGAGCAGCCCCCCTGTGCACGTCCCTGGATGGTGACATCAATCTCCATAAGTTTATAACTCGGAGAAGCATTGGTCTTCTGTTTACCCCAGTCTGCAACACTGCATTTGGTACAGCCTTGAAGTTCTTGTCTTTTTTGGGGTGGAGATCGATTTTCTGTCATTTTATTGAGATAAATTTAACCAGTACACCGAAATTTATAAGGATATAAAAGCTTGTTCGGTCTCTTCAGTGATTCATTTACAAATCTTCAATATCAAACTCAGGTAAATACCTTTTTATCAAGTGGCCTGTTGGTGGGTAAAGTAACTATTGTAACAAAAAAAAAAAAACTTATTTTTCAAAAGCTATTGTGACAAACTGTTAAGAAATAAGAAAGCAAACAAAGATGGGTTGCCCATTTTTCTGAACCGAAACCGTATATGGTCCGGAATCAAGTGGTTATCTCATGTAGGGTGGTGCTGAATGTTACTGAAGCTCATATACCACAAAATCTTTAAAAAACAGCATCTTTTAAATGCAAAACATGATATATATCATGCATAAAGTTTAGGTGTTTGATTTAAAATATATTTATAATACATGTAGAAGTCATACAGCAAGGTAGTCAATAATATTACACATGGGTCTCATGGGGTAGCAAAGCACCCAGCAGAAGCATTCTGAAGGACCCCTAAGTGTAACTGTGTTGATAATAATTCATTTCAAGTGGGCAGGTTCAGCCCCCAGTAGCCTGTACTTCCTCTTGATGTGCATCTCGCTTTGCAATAATCATAGCTGATATATTTGTGGTCTCGGTGGATGTACTGAACAAAACGATTGACAGTGGTGCAGGATTTTTAAACCTAAAACCAGCATTAGTTTAAATATTTTTGGCAATCCGCTGAAATGATAAAATTAGTTTGCTAATTATTTTAATGCATGTGAATGATCTCTAACTGTATGATCACACATGCATTAGCACAGAACTGCTTTGTGTAATCTAGGTGACATTTACCAAATGTGAAATCTGTTTGTTTTAAGATTCATGTTTGAAGCGTATCCAAAATTCACATTACAGTACAAGACTTGACCTACTTCTCAACAAGTATGGGTGCCCCAATAAAATAAGCATAGATAAAAACATAAACAGTCCAGCATAATCCAGTTACAAAGATATAGGCTACATGTATAATCTTTCAAATTTTATTTTTTCTAAAAAGTTGTTTTTATTCACCTTAACAATCTAGTTTTAACTGATTTACTCAGTTGTACTAAAATTAAACCGTGTTTGCTGCAATTTCATGACAGTGAGAAACGTTGACTTATTGATGCTTGATGCTCAATGCTTTATTTGAAATCAGTTTGTGAAAAAATCATAAATTCAACCATTAAACACATGAATGACCACAAAAACATAATGCATAGAGCATAGTTTGTGATGAGTACAGTGCAGTTGTAAATTAGTTTAATAGGTTGTTTAAAGAAGACAGTTTGGAAAGATATAAGAAATAAAAGCAAGCATTTCAATCCTTTAGTATGCAGAATTCATTTAGGTGGTAATATGCTCTGAATCCATGGAAGAAATGCAGAAATGTTTGTATAAACATTATGCTGATAAGCATTGTTGCAGCTGTTGTCACGTACAAAGGATGCAACGGCCACTGCAGTGTTGTCACAAACCAAAGGACCTCCTAAGTCCCCCTGTTAAGAATGTAGACACATAATTGCCACTTATCACTATTTTTGGCTTCAGTAAAGCATAACATAATCTGTAAATCATGTCATTGTTTTACCTCACAGGCTCCTCCACGGCCATACACACACATCATCTGTGGAGCTACAAATCTTTGTCCCCATTGAGCACAGATTGTGTCATCCATAATCTTCACGTTTGCCTCCCTGAGGGTTGGACTTGCAGGACCGCCATTTTCCACAGATCCCCAGCCGGCAACACTGCAAGCAGTGCCCACACTGATATTCACAGGTGTTGTTGGTATGGGGATTGTCTTGATCTTGTTGTTTAGTTCGACTTTTTTATTCAGCTGTAATCCAAAAACACATTTATCTTTAGATAGAAGTTAGATGAGGGAACTACATGTGATTATATTATAATTATGTATTGTGATGCTTGGATAGCAATACTGAGTGTAGTTTTTTACCTTCAGAATCATCAGATCGGCTATGTCAGGTGTCCGTGGATCGGTGTTGTATTCTGGATGCTTGTTATAGGAACTAACACTACGGCGTGTTTTCAATATGCTTAATTTATTTGCACCTGCCACAACTGTTAGAATCTCGTTGCTGTGGAAATAAATAAATATTTCTTTGTGAGTGTTTAGGGAGCGTTTTAATTCGGGATAGAAGTCATGGTGTTGTTCCCCTTCGAGGGAACTCGAGCTGCGTCGCCGAAGCTACGCTATGGGAACGCCCTCTGCGTGATTGCGTCTGAAGCACGTATGTCAAATCAGTCCAATGGTCAAGTGACACGTCATAGGCGGGTGACGTGGGAACCAGGAAGCTATAAAAAGAGCACCCAGCAAGCCAACTTCAGCTCTTTGTGCCTCAGCAAGCGAGTGTGTGTCATTATCATGTCTAAGTCCAAACAAAGTTTTAAGGAGTGTGCTTCCCCGTGTCCTCGTTTCATTACGAGCGAGGACTCGCATCATCTCTGTGTTATGTGCCTCGGGGCACAACACGCACGATCATCTCTTGAGAGGGGTGGTTGTGCACATTGTGATAGGATGCCGCTCCGTACGTTGCGCTCGCGGCTCGCACTCTTCGAGGAGGGTGGGGAGCCGCGTGTTCCCCACGGTTCTGGCCCCGCTGCTGCCGAGGCAGAGCGGAAGCTGCGATCGTGGGGATCACAATTAGATCTCGCGGACGAGCTTGAGACGGGTCTCCCCCTTTCTCAGCCTTCACCCGCGGGATCTAGTGCCCCGTCTCTGGATTCGGAAGCACGCGCTGCGGTTTCTTCCGCCCAGGGTGGGAGCCCAGATTTGCATTTATCGTCGTCCGAGGAAGTCGATATTATGTCTGTCGACGTGGTGGACGCTGAGGAGCCTTCTCATTCGTCCCCCGCGTTCGATGATTTGATGGAGGTTGTTACTAATGCCGTGGCTCGCTTAAAATTAGACTGGCCGGCGGAGACTCAGAGCGCGCGTCCTCAGAGTATGTTAGATGAGCGCTTTTTAAAACAGAAACCTCAACCTTCGCGGCGCAACATGCCTTTCTTTCCTGATCTCCACAGCGAGCTGTCGAGATCATGGAAAGCTCCGTATTCAGCCCGTGTTCATACCCCTCACGCCACCATGTATTCCAACATTGTGGGGATGGGTGAGCACGGATATTTAACGATGCCCCGGGTGGAGCAGACGCTTGCGAGCTATCTCTCCCCCGCTGCGGCGTCATCATTAAAATCGCCTTCGCTTCCCACGAAACCGGTTAGGTTAACCTCATCTTTAGTGGGTAAAGCTTATAAGTCTGCAGGGCAGGCTGGGGCTTCACTGCATACCTTAGCTGTCTTACAGGCGTACCAAGCAGAACTGCTTAAAGATTTAGATGCCGAGGCGGGGGGTACGTCTGATTTATTTAAAGAGCTTCGTCGAGTCACTGATGTGTCACTCAGGGCGATTAAAGAAACTGCAAAAGCCGTGGGTAGATCGATGGGAGCTCTCGTAGCCACGGAACGCCATTTATGGCTTAGTCTGTCTGAGCTTAAATCCTCAGATAGGGCTTTCCTCTTAGACGCGCCCGTTGCGCCCTCCGGTCTTTTCGGCGATGCCGTTAATACTGTCGTCGAGAGATTTACGGAGGCTCGTAAGCAGTCGGCGGCGTTCGAACGCTATCTCCCCCGCCGTGCTCTTGATTCTAGGGCTGCTGGGCGGGAGCAGCCATCGTATAGAGCATCGCAGAAGCGTAGTGTTGCCACTCGTGGTCCCCCTCAAAAGAACTGGGGTTCGGGCGGTCGTACTCAGACATCTTCTAAACAGAAAACAGACCTGAGGGCTGTTATTATGGCGAGGAAGGCGTCGGCTAAAAAGAAGTCCTGAGGGACGTAGTGTCATGTTTCCGAGGGCAGCCCCCAATCGGGGAGAGCCGGCAGTCACCTCACAACACGGTGCCCGTCTCTCCTCGATGCCCTCGGGATGCCAGTGTGTTAACCCCGCCGCGGTGTGTGTTTCGGGGCACAGCGGCTTCATATTCTTGTGTGACTCGTGCGCGGGGCACGCAACACCTCTCTCCGAGGAGGGAGGCATTAATATCACCCAGGTTGAACCCTGCCAGTTTGGTTCAGGGCACCGGGAAAAGTTTAAGCAGTACACAAAAAGCCAGTCTCGAGAGGCTGGTCCCCCTTATAGAAAATTTGGCAGCGTGGAAACTCCTGCCAAACGTGTCTCAGTGGGTTCTGCAAATAATAGAAAAGGGCTACAAAATTCAGTTTTGCAACCAGCCACCCCAATTCAACGGCGTGTTATCTACCATAGTGGGTGCTGGGCAGGCTCTAATAATGGAACAAGAAGTAGAAACTCTCTTGTGCAAGGAAGCCATAGAATGTGTTCCTCCTCACAACAGGGAGTCAGGGTTTTACAGCCGCTATTTCATAGTTCCAAAGAAAGACGGGGGGTTACGTCCGATTTTAGATCTACGTCATCCGAACCGGTCTGTTGCAAAACTAAAGTTCAAGATGTTAACTATAAAGCAGATCGTCACACAAATCAGATCCGAGGACTGGTTTGTGACGATAGATCTAAAAGACGCGTATTTTCACATATCTATCCTCCCGCAACACAGGAGATTCCTGAGGTTCGCCTTCGGGGGCGTGGCTTACCAATATCGGGTTCTCCCTTTCGGTCTATCTCTGTCACCCCGTACATTTACAAAGTGCATGGATGCAGCGCTGGCTCCATTACGACTCCGGGGCATCCGTGTCTTAAACTACATAGACGATTGGCTAATTTTAGCCCAATCAGAGAGTATGGCAGCGCAGCATCGAGATGCTGTGCTGACCCACATGAGAGAACTGGGGTTAAGGCTAAATGCAAAGAAAAGCATGCTCTCTCCAGTACAGAGGACAGCTTTTCTTGGCGTTATATGGGATTCAACGACAATGCAGGCACATCTGTCCCCTGCTCGTGTGGAATCCATTCTTTTGGCTGTAGGCAGAGTGAAGTTAGGCCAGTCACACACTGTAAAACAATTTCAGAGGTTGTTGGGGCTCATGGCAGCAGCGTCCAATGTGATACCCCTTGGGCTGCTTCACATGAGACCGCTACAGTGGTGGCTCAAAACCAAAGGGTTTTCCCCGAGGGGCAACCCGTTCCGTCTGATCAAGGTCACGCGCAGATGTCTTCGTGCCTTAGATCTTTGGAAGAGACCATGGTTTCTCTCCCAAGGACTGATGTTGGGGGCTCAGTTCCGTCGAGTTACGCTGACAACGGATGCTTCCCTCACAGGCTGGGGAGCAACTATGGGGAGCCATCTGGCTCATGGATTATGGGGGGCCAGACAGCTCAGCTGGCACATAAATTGCCTAGAGATGATGGCAGTGTTTTACGCCCTGAGATGTTTCATCCCTCACCTGCGGGGCCATCACGTGTTAGTCCGGACAGACAACACGTCGGTAGTCGCGTACATCAACCACCAGGGGGGTTTGCGTTCACGCCCTTTGTACAAATTGGCGCGCCATATCCTTCTGTGGACACAGGGGAAGTTGCTGTCCCTCAGAGCAGTGTACATTCCCGGGTGTCTGAATCAGGGAGCAGACGTCCTGTCGAGACAGGGGCTGAGGCCCGGGGAGTGGAGGCTCCACCCTCAGGTGGTGGAGTCCATCTGGGCGAGATTTTACCAGGCGGAAGTGGATCTGTTTGCGTCCAGAGAGACGACACACTGTCCGCTATGGTTTTCTCTCACACTTCCAGCACCGCTGGGACTGGATGCCATGGTTCAGCCGTGGCCGAGGCTACGGCTGTACGCTTTTCCCCCGATCGCTCTGCTCCCGGGAGTTCTGGAGAGGGTTCGTCGCAACAACGTCCGCTTGTTGTTGGTAGCCCCACTCTGGCCGAACCGGATATGGTTCTCGGACCTGGTGGCCCTCCTCGACGGCTCACCTTGGGAAATACCCGTCAGGAGGGATCTCCTCTCTCTGGCGGGTGGCTCGATTCTTCACCCCCGCCCAGAGTTATGGAAACTGTGGGTCTGGCCACTGAGGGGGCCAGACTCATAGAATCTGGTCTCTCAGCTGAGGCTGCTGAGACCATTCTTCACTCCAGAGCTCCCTCCACGAGGAAGCTTTATGCCTTTAAATGGAGAGTCTTTACTTCCTGGTGCAGCAAACACCTGCATGACCCTGTGAACTGCCCAATTGGTACAGTCTTGGAGTTTCTGCAGGAAAAGTTCACCGCAGGGTTATCTCCTTCTACACTGAAGGTGTATGTGGCGGCCATCTCGGCTTACCATGTTCCTTTGGTCGGGCAATCCCTTGGGAGAGACCCGCTGGTGGTTCGCTTCCTTCGTGGCACTCGGAGGCTGAGGCCTGTAGTCCGACCCAGGGTCCCAGCTTGGGACCTGGCCGTTGTGCTGGAAGGTCTGTCCATGGCTCCGTTTGAGCCCATTGAGACCGTTCCAGTCAAGTTTGTGGCACTTAAGACAGTACTTCTGTTGGCAGTCACTTCTCTGAGGAGAGTGGGTGACCTTCAGGCCCTGTCGGTTTCCCCTACGTGCCTTGAATTCGCACCGGGGATGGTTAAGGCTTTCTTGTACCCAAGGCCCAGCTATGTGCCTAAGGTACCGACTAATGTGCCACGACCTGTCGTACTTCAGGCCCTCTGTCCTCCCCCATTTAGGGATAGGAATCAGGAAAAGCTTAACTTGGTGTGTCCAGTGCGAGCACTGGATGCCTATGTTCACAGATCTTCTTTGTGGAGGAGGTCTGAGCAACTGTTTGTGTGCTTTGGCTCGCCCAAGAAAGGCCTGCCGGCGACCAAGCAGACACTCAGTAAGTGGATAGTTGAGACTATCTCTCTGGCCTATGAGACCACTGGACGGCCTTCACCTATCGCCGTCAGGGCTCATTCTACCCGGGGTATGGCAGCCTCTAAGGCCTTGTGGCTAGGGGCTTCAATGCAGGATGTCTGTGATGCGGCAGGCTGGTCCTCTCCGCTCACATTCGTTCGGTTTTACGAGTTAGATGTTGGTGCTACGCCTGGAGCCCAGGTGCTCATGTCTTAAGCTGTGCGCGTTTTTACACACAGACAGGCATTTGGTAGTATGGTGTTTTGGTACATCGTTCCCATAGCGTAGCTTCGGCGACGCAGCTCGAGTTCCCTCGAAGGGGAACGTCTCGGGTTACGAATGTAACCATTGTTCCCCGAGAAGGGAACGAGACGCTGCGTCTCCCTGCCATACTCCCTGCATCCCTGTCTCGCCTTGCTTCGGCACAATTTAGCTGAAGTTGGCTTGCTGGGTGCTCTTTTTATAGCTTCCTGGTTCCCACGTCACCCGCCTATGACGTGTCACTTGACCATTGGACTGATTTGACATACGTGCTTCAGACGCAATCACGCAGAGGGCGTTCCCATAGCGTAGCTTCGGCGACGCAGCGTCTCGTTCCCTTCTCGGGGAACAATGGTTACATTCGTAACCCGAGACGTTTTTTAGACATTCATTTTTTATTTTTAACCCTGTCTGTGAAATCCAGTCTCAAAATGTGATCATGAGATTAAGAACATTTTATTTTAATCTTTGTCATGGTCTTACTCCGTTTATTTGCACAATCTTCTTTACATTTATAGAAAACAGTAAATCACTCAAAATAACTACAGAAAATTTTGTATTTCATAATGCTTCTGAAATAAGTGTTGTAGAGTATTTATTTATGAAAACATTTGAATATATCTGAGATTGTTTTTGTTATGAGAGCAGCTCAGACTAAATGAAACCTTACTTATTTCTGCAATGTGCAGCAGTCAAGACAAACTGATCAGAAATGAGGAATCCTCCACAAACGTGTCTCCTATTCCTCTGAACAGAAACCATGTAAGGTCTGGAGTGAGCTGTTGCTTCATTGCCATTCACTATACGCACATTCACACTGGCTGAGAGAGAAATATCAGTCAACTTAGTCAGTATGAGAAACATCTGAATAATGCATCACCAAAGACTAATCAGATATTGAGTTTTGCAAATGGAAATGTGTTACACTTCATACACTCTTAAAATGAATGTGTTAAAATAACACATTTGTGTCTATTTTTTGGAATAACACAATATTTGTTGTTTTAACACATCTTGTGTTATCCATTTAATTTATTTGAACTCAACACGAAATGACACATAATGTGTTAAAATAACACATTATGTGTTAAATAGTTTAACACAAAACAATGTGTTAAAATTAACACATCTTTTCTTATAGTGTATAGAGATGCATTTTCTGAAGCTCATATGTTAGTCATGATTCATGTTAAAGTGAATGTTTAATGAATCTTACCAGTGAAGCTCAGGTTTGACACCAGAGATCCCAACAGGAGCAGAGTGATGATGGTGATCATGATGAAGACGAGTTCTGACTGAGGAAAGAATGTTATAAATACTGTAAGGGAGTCTGAACTCCAAATTTGTGGTGTCCAAAAGTCCAGACACAGGATCATGTGTACTGTTGTTACTCTTATAAATGAATTTATTTGTAATAACTAATAATCTTATAACACGTCTTTAAATTTAAACAAGACCAGGTTCTCGGCAGTTCAATTAAGCAGGGGACACAACACTCTTAAAAACAACACAATCTATAGTTTAGAATAAAGATCTTATTGGAACAACACATTTTGTGTTACGTTTAAAACAGCTTGTTTTATTTTAACACAAAACTAACACAAAATGACACATAATGTGTTAAAAGCATAACATTAACACATAAAAAATTTACACATCCTGTTTTAAAGTACGGAGCCCCTAAGGGGACATGGAGGAAAAAATAAATAAATTATAAATAAATTATATAATACATATATGGAATGACTATTTAGCATTCACATGTATAGTTAATTTTGACTTGACATGACATAAGCAAATGATAATGTTATAAAACAGCAGAGAATTGTATGAAAGCAATTGATGCATGTACAAAAGCATTTGCAATTTGTTCGAAGGAATGTGAAACTGCTACTATGATGTGCACAAATGACTAAATCTTGTGGAGGTTCAACTAACTGTTGTGCAAATGTAAATAATGATGTGAGAAATGCACCAAAGCGACTGAGAAAAACTGTAAACATATTTCTATACATTTTCATTAGACATTTTTTTCTAAATCTCTCCTGAATTGCCAAATTGCTCCCAGGTGAATCTTGATTTTCTCTAACAGACAGGAACGACCCCATCAAGCAAAAACTGAGATGTTGAAATGATGGCTAACTATAGACCCAATATAGTCCGGCAATGAGTAACGTCTCGGTTACGGATGTAACCCTCGTTCCCTGAAGGAGGGAACGGAGACGTCACGTCGTGACCGACGAATTGGGAACTCGCTTAGAGAGACCAATCTGCTTCGAATACTACTAAAACGCCAATGAACTTTGCATTGAGATATTTGCATAATACTGGCGCCGCCCCGCCAGGTGCGTATATAAGCAGCAGGTGCAAATAGGGAAATTAGCTTCTTTTTCGCTGAGGTGGACGATAAGAATAAAGACAGCCGTGGCTGTGTAAGCAAAGCAGTGCTCTGCTAAGGGAAACGTGGGCTGGGATTAACCCCACGGAAAAATACTCACAAAGGAACCCGGTGGGACACAATGTGGAGCCCGAGCCAACACGTAGGTCCGCGAGGATACAGCTAGTGAAGGCTGACAGCCAATGCTCCGCAACAAAGGCTGCCAAGGCAGCGGAGGAAGAACAATTCAAACCATTACGCATTTTTGTTCTGAAGGCCTTCCATACTGACACAGTTATGAAGCATCAGTTGGAGGCTGCAAGCCGACCTGCGAGTCTGCTCTCCGTGCCCTCCCTGGTGAGGAAAGAACACGACAGGATACAGGCTCGATACGAACACTGTAAAATCTAATGAACGTATTAGGTGTCGCCCAACCAGCAGCTCTGCAGATGTCTGTTAGCGAGGAACCACGAGCTAAAGCCCAAGATGAGGCAACGCTCCGTGTGGAGTGTGCTCTCAAATTAAAGGGGCAAGGAATACCCTGAAGATATAAGCCAGGGCGATAGTATCAACTATCCAAAGAGACATCCTCTGCTAGTGACAGCTTTCCCTTTCTGCTGGCCACCATAACAAACAAAGAGCTGGTCTGAGGTCCTGAGGCTTTGCGTGCGAACCACGTAGAGTCGCAGTGCGCGTACGGGGCACAACAAAGCCATGGTTGGGTCTGCGTCCTCCGGGGGCAGCGCTTGCAAGCTCACCACCTTATCTCTGAAGGGAGTGGTGGGAACTTTGGGCACGTAGCCTGGTCTGGGTCTCAGTGAGACAGCAGGACCAAACTAAAAGCACGAATCGTCAACAGAGAATGCATGTAAATCCCCTACTCTCTTCATGGAGGCCAATGCTATCAGGGTCAGAGTTTTCATTGATTAAAAACATCAGACTCGTAGACTGCAAAGGCTCAAAAGGGAGACCTGAAGGCTTCAGCACCATGGACAGGTCTCAGGAAAAGAGGGAGGGCGCGAGGGGTTTAGCCTGCGAGCGCCTCTTAAAATGTAATAATTAAATCATGCTGGCCAACTGATCTGCCGTTGATAAGTGAGTGATGAGCAGAAATAGCGGCGATATCAACTTAAATGGCGGAGGGACAGCCTACCATCTAACCTATGTTAAAGACATAAAAGCACAATGTTAATGGGCATTCTCTGGGGTCCTCGCGTTGCGAAGAGCACCGGGTGACGAAAAAGGTTTCATTAAGCGCGTAAGCCCGTCTTGTGGACGGTGCTCGAACCGCGTCGATGGTGTTAGATACCGCTTGCGATAAATCACCTAAACCTTGCGCGCGCTCAACGACCATACATGGAGATCGCACAGGTCGGGCGCGAGTGCCAATGTGCCCCCTCCTTGAGAAAGAAAGTCCTTCCTCAGGGGAATCCGCCAGGGAGGGCTGTCGCGAGGAGCATTAACTATGAAAACCAATTCTTGGTCGTCCAGTACGGACGATTAATAAAGGCTCTCCCCGTCCTGCCTGACTTTGCACAGTGTCTGCGCAATAAAGCTCACTGGAAGGAATGCGTATTTACGCACCCCCCGCGGCCAGCTGTGTGCCAACGCATCCACGCCGAGGCTGCCCTCGGTTAGTGAATAAAATAGGCGACAGTGGGTATCGTCCGGCGACGCAAACAGATCTATCTACGCACAACCGAACTTCTTCCAAATTAGCTGGACCGTCTGGAGGTGGAGTCGCCATTCGCCGAGGGCGCAGCTCGGGAAGCGCGTCTGCCGCTGTACTGAGCGAACCCGGGATGAAAATGGCACGAAGGGACCTCAGATGCTTCTGACTCCAAAGGAGGAGATGACGAGCGAGATGCGACAGGTGACGAGAGCGCAAAACCGCCTTAACGGTAAATAACGCAACAGTCGCAATGTTATTGGTGTCGGCAAATACATCCTTCCCTCGCATCTCCATAGCGGAGCGTACAAGTCCCAGATATACAGCGCACCGCTCGCGGCAGTTGGGGTGCTATGCACACCCCTGAGACTGCAAGCCCGTCATACGTGGCTGATCATCCCGTGCTGAGGGCATTGCAATATACAGAATGCCAGGAGACCCCTCAGGGGCATATCTTCTATCGGAAATGCCGGGTCTACCACGGGGAAAAATTTAAATGACACGCAGGTGCAATGTTTACACGGTGTATGTCGGTGTGCCACGCTCTCCTCGAGACTCGATCGTAAGCCAACGCTGAAGCGGTCTCATATGAAGCAGCTCGGGCGGTGTCACAGCCGCAGCATGCTGTCATATGTCCAGGAGCTTCTGAAATTGTTTCAGAGGGACCGCGTACTTCCCTTGAATTAAACCGAGGCAAGTCAGAACTGACTGGTTGCGCGCTCTTGTTAAACACGCCAATTAGTCGATCGAGTCTTATTTCCATACTGAGAAAAAGGATCCTCTGCACGGGGCAAAGTTGCTCTGTCCAAGTCGACCTGAAGACTTAAACGAGCGAGATGCCGAAGCATTAACTCTCTGTGTTCGCGCACGTCTGCCAAGAACGGGCTATTATAAGTCGACGTAGAAAAAAGCAGAATGCGAACAACGCTCTCTCTAACATTTTAATGCCGTGACTAGCACATGGAGACACGGAGAGAGAGAGACAGCTCGAATGGTGTACTTAGTATTAATATGCCCACCCCACGACGCAGAGCGAAAAAACGGTCTAAAGCGAGGGGAGATGGACACATAAAGTACACGTCTTACAGGTCTAAGGCTGCAAACCGATCTAAATATTGAAATACGAGCCTCAGCGTTATTATCCAAAAAGAACACCTTCGTAGAGCCGGTGCGTAAATCAAATCGATCGTAACCCGCCGCGTATATGGGGTACTATGAGATAAAGGCTGAAAAAACCCTATCATCATCATCATCTCGGTAAGAGGGACCGGCTCGAACATCCTTCGCCAACAGGATATCGACTTTTGCACGCAGTACATGTGCATCGGACGCTTTCACTACAGTGAAACGAAAGCCCGAATTTTGGGGTGTGCCGGATTCGTAACCGAGGCGGATCGTGCGTAAAACCCAACGAAACGGGCTGGGAACTGAAGCCAAGCACCCAGGCACCGTACGAGGAGAAATAACGACACTACCGAAGTACCCGCTGTGGGGCAGCGAAGCGAGACAGGTGGGACTGCCGGTGCGTCTGCTGTGACAGCATAAACATCTACAGTATGTGTGTGTGACACTGACCTGAGCCCGCTGAGGGTGACAGTCGTCTGGTCTCCTCTGCGGAGAGCGCAGACTCCGATAAGGGTGCTGGTGGTCCGGTCTCCTCAGCGGAGAGCTCGGACTCCTCAGGTCACCCGCTGGCGATAGAGGAGAGGTAGGGGAGCTGGTGTGTACCCGCTCACGGCTCTCTCGATCCTCCGGAGACCTAGAGAGGGAAGAGGAATGCACTCTTATGTGTGGTTAAGTGGGTACCGGCCGAACAGCCGGTGGAACATATGCAAACCAAGGATTTTCCACCCGACCCTCTATCGGGGGAAGGAGCTCCATCTCCTGAAGAGTGATCCTCTGCCAATCCGGGTCGCCCTTCACTGGCCACTTAAACTCCCGAATTTCACGGGAAGCGGCTAAGCGGGCGGGGCGAGCTGCTGACGACCGGTTCCCCTGCGCTGCCGAGATGGGGTCCGAGGAGGGGAACGGACGTGGTCGCCGCAGGACGCCGACGGCGAGAGGCAGACTGAGGAGCCGGCGTGGTGGACCAAGGGCAGCTCTCTTCCGCCGGGGCATGACCTAGGAGATCGCCTCAGTCTGCGTAGCGGAGCTGTATGACTCCCCTGGCTCGCCGAAGAGGCCGGTCCGTGAGACAGGAGCATTCAAGTTGTTCCCGTCTGCGTCCGTCATGTCAGCCAGACACAGCCCAAGGTGGCGATCTTGAACCACTGTGGTGGACATCGCACGACTGAAGGTCGCGGTCTCCCTCGTAAATCCTTGGTGAGCCTTCAGCAACGTTATTGCGTGCAGGGCCGAAGCCGCCTCTCCGGCATGCCTGATGGGCAGCGTCCGTAACCGGACGACTGTCTACAAACACGGGAGGGAAGGGTTGGGTGGTCCCTCCAGGAACACATCCCGCTCCACTGAAGGGGTCCCCGCCTTTAGCGGCTCCGTAGGTGAGGGAGGTGAGGGGTGAAAGCTGAACGGCCGGACGGCCGCAAATCACGTCAGCTCTTCGTGCCGTCGGGAAAGAAAGGCACAGGAGGAGAGGACCGAGAGGCCCGAGCAGCTCCGAAGTACCAATCCTGTGGGCGGGACGGTTCGGGCGGAGAGGGGTTAACCTTTCCAACTCTACCGTCTCCGCCGCTCGAGCGGGCACGGCCGCCATCTCCGGAACGACTCTGCCTCGGAGGAAAAATGGACACCCCTCTGATGCTGCAGAAGTGACGGGACCAGAAGGAGGTCCAATGGATTCGGCAGACATCGTAGAACACGACTCTGCAGTCTCCACCGGAGCCTCAACCGGCTGAGGATGAGAAGGCCGGTAGGTGGAGGACGCATCCTCCGTCCTACTCAGCGTAGTGACACGAAGGGCGCCCTGCGAGCGCTTGACAGCCGCACCATGGCGGCGTCAGCACTGCAAAGGCGTGGACAGCGTTCCCGTAGAAACGACAGTCGTCTCCGCAGTCCAAGAGGGTTATGCTCTCACAGAGAGAACAGAAACTCTCCACGAACGCAGCCCCGGAGTGCTCGATGCCTGAGCACGAAGACAGCGCTCGTGACCGTCACTGGAACCCTTATACTTCTCGCATCCAAGATCGCACGGGCGAAAAGCTATCCTGAAAAGGACGCTGATCTCCGCATATACGAGAGAGTGGCTGCCTTTAACAAGGCACAAAGCTCTCTCGTATCACTCTTTTAGGGAAATTCACTCAGATGCTTAGTTGATGAGCGCACAGGAAGGCAACACACACACTAAACTCAAAACAATAAACAGATGTAGAGCCGTGGAATAAGCGAAGCGTCCGCTGTGATACTGCTAGTTCAACCAACTTCAGCAATCAAATCCCAACAGAGTAAAGTAGCTTCTCAGTAGCAGATACTGCCGGCTTTCGAAGCGATAAAAAGCTAATTTCCCTATTTGCACCTGCTGCTTATATACGCACCTGGCGGGGCGGCGCCAGCATTATGCAAATATCTCAATGCCAAGTTCATTGGCGTTTTAGTAGTATTCGAAGCAGATTGGTCTCTCTAAGCGAGTTCCCAATTCGTCGGTCACGACGTGACGTCGTAGTGACCGACTGAAAGGGAACCCACTTCTACCCTAAAAAACCTTGAATGTCATTTTTGCCTAAATAACTTGAAGATGCATGATATTGTGTAAACATGTAAGCAAAGTCAACAGGTGTTCAAGGTGTTTGCTTTCATTTTTTTACATGTTCTAAAAGTATACGCATCGTCTATTCATGGGTTATGGTTAGACCGACGTCTATTAGACTTTCACTGGCAGCCCAAAGCACTGCATGTACAGTTTTTCCTAGGGAGATTGTCCTATGTTCACATTTCTACTTTAGTTTTTTATTCTTTGTGATATGCAGTGCTGTCTTTTTACGCATTAACTGTTTTTTACTGTACTGTAATTTGTTGACAGACCATGTTAACAATTTTTAGTTTGCTTTTGTTTTGTTTTAGTTTGCTATTTGTACAAATTGTTTTAAGAAATGCACTTATTGTTTTGCAAATGTCGAGGATGATTCGAGAAATGTACCAAAGCGACTGAGAAAAACTGTAAACACACAAAAAAATTCTGTCTATATACTAAAGGTGGATATTGTTATTAGGTGGAATATAGATATCCACACATTCATCCATCCACAATCCTTCATCTAACCATCCATGTATTATTCATTAATTCATATAAATAGATTTTTTTTAAAATCATAATTGTGAGATATTTCCCCTGATATTGTATTAACAGTTATCATTTTGATGAATAGTATTTACATTGTTTTCATTTCATTATTATTGTATACCTGAGGCTTAAATGTAACACTGTGTGACAACTAACACCGCTGTGTAAAAATGTTTTTTATCTCAGCTATCAGTTACACTCTTTGAAAGGATTTACACATCTTTGTGCGTTAAGCTTTTAACACATTATGTGTAATTCTTAACACATTATGTGTCATTTTGTGATGATTTTGTGTAAAAATATTACACAACAAAAATATTATTAAAAGAAACACAACATGTGTTGTTTCAACAGCACAGAGATGGGTGGATTCTGGGACAACGCATTTAGTGTTGTTTTTAACACATTCGTTCTAAGAGTGTAGAAGTTGTGTACCCAGTCTCACGGAGTTGCGTATAAATAGCACAAAGTGTGAAAATCGTGCAATACATACGCAAAATTCCACTTTGGCGTGCATATGATACGCCAGTCCTTCCCATTCACTTAAAAGGCGCATCTTTTTTTGTCGTTTTATTTATTGGTTTCTCAATGTTTTGCTATTTTTTTACCATTTTCGATGGGGTTTAGGGTTAGAACAATGTTTTGTTAAATAAAAATGACATCCTAACCCAAACCCTAACCCCAACTGCAAGCGACCATGGCTTAAATATAGGAAAAAACATGGAGAAACCTGTATATTAAATAACGTCCTTAAGCAAATCTGAAATCTAACCCTAAACCCAAGCGAAAATGGTTTAAAAAAACAGAAAAAATTGAGAAACCAATAATTAAAACGACAAAAAAAGATGCACCGTTTAAGTGAATGGGAAGGAGTGGTGTATCATATGCATGCCAAATTGGAATTTGTCATATGTATTGCACGATTTTCACACTTCGTGCTATTTATACGCATCTATATGAGATTGGGTAGAAGTTGCTGATGTTTCAAAATGGTGTTATGTTTTTGGTAACAAGATTAATGTAATATAAGGTTGGATTTGATGATTTACACACCCAACTCAGAAATAGAAAAAAAACATAAGAGGAAGAAATTTACTTCCATGGCTCCAAAACACTCTTTCTTCAATATCTTAACCAAAACACACCAAAACTTTTCACAAATTCACAGGAGATCACCTTCTGACAGTAAGAGAAAAACAAAAGCACAGATTGCTCGGCCCTGTATGAATATGTAAAGTAATCATGTTACAATTAACCCTGCGTTAGTTTGTGGCCCACTCACCCCTACAATTACATACAGTATCTTACCCAATCCAGGCAGCCTGTGTCCAAAATGCAATGCCAGGTGTTCCTTCCTCTCTACGGCTACGGTCTACAGGACCAACTCTTCCTTCACTCACTGCTGCTCTTCAAGAAAGATGACCAATATATGAGTACAACTACTTTTGTGGCTTTATTAGTCTTTTTTTAAAGTGAGTATTAGGGTTGCATTGCACCTTGTCCTGCTATAGGTGACGGTGTTATTTTCATTTGCATCAATGTCATTTCCTGTACGTTGCACCCTTACCCAGTTAGCAATGCACATTTTCATAGGCCGACTGTTTGGTACATTTTATATGATTGAGTTATTATTCTCCTAACTCTTACTATGTCGCATTACTTTCGCACTGCTTATTCATAAATGTACTCTAGATGAGAGTTTACATACAAAGCAATACAAATCTTTTTACCCAGAGCACAAAATATGCAGTTCACCAAAAGCATCATGTGATACGTGTTATCACACAGGATATGTCAGCTTATAGTTTATCATCTATCAAGAACTTTGTGAAAATATAACCTTGCAATCTTGAAAATTATTAACTATAAGAAAATCAATGAGTGAAATCACTGACGCGCCGCCGACGGATCCACAATTCAGTTCGCCAACGCTTGACATAACCCATTAAAAGTGAATGGGAAGCGTCAACGCTTACGCCCCGTGTGAATGCCCCCTCCATCATGTGAACTGTGCAAAGCGCGAGCTGCTGAAGTGACGTCACGATTGTGTTGCATTGTGGTATATGTAGCTGCCTGAAGTGTACATTTGAAGTAGACTCATCCCTCTGCCCAAATCAAGGGAGGGAGGGTCTGTCCATATAAACTTCCCTCATTCACTTGACGAAGTGGAACGCACTTCAAAATGGCGACAGGGATTCTCCGAGGGGAAGTGTTTAGGGAAGTTCGCGAGTGCGTGTCTAAAGTGGAACGCACCCCTGGACTATATAAGCTCACTCAGAACTCATTTATAGTGATGGGAGAAACTAAGCTTTTCGAAGCAATTCGAAGCTTTTCGAAGATCAATTGAACCAATTTCTTCGCAAATTGATTCAGTTTTTCGAAACATTCGAAACACCATACACACTGGCGACACCTGCTGGTAAAAATAGTGTTAAAGCAGCAAGATTTGTCCAAATATTTTACACTTTTTACAAAATAATAGCAAGATTATTCTAAAAATATGTTTTTAAGAAAAATTATTTAATTTAATTAAAGGTGTAGCGGAGGATTTTCTCAAATTTTAGAAAAGAACCGCCTTCTCCACTTTTTTAAAAAATGCAATTGGGCAACACTCCTGATTGACAACTAGGAGGACCAATAGTCTTAATGATCCACCTGAAAAAAGAAAATCCTCTGCAATACCTTTAAGGCATAATTAAAAGTGTATTCTGTTTTTTTAGTTTTATTTATGGCAAACAAATCATTAATACATACTCCCTTTGCATATTTTTGTCATTAAATCTCTCTATAAAGAAAAAGTAGACAAAATAGTATTGTATTTAGTCAGAAGGATGAATGTTTTATGAACTTTTAAAGAGGCCCTTCCACATAAAACCGTTTTTACCTGTATTTTTTTTATATGTGTTAGGTCCATATGTGTTTGTGTTGTGTTGTGTCGTGAATGTGAAAATTAACTTCCACCTCCTCTGTCAGCTCTAGCCACTGAAAAGAAATAAGCGGAGAAATCAGGTCAGTTAGAAAAACTTATCAGTGTGACGTGGAACTGATCGAGGTCATTACTATTCATGAGCTCTTCAACTTGAGACCGCGCCCACATATTACGTGTAGTTGAGTTAGTTTTCATAACAAGTTACAGCAAGGATGGCTAAACGTCAACCGTACCGTATTCGGGCCATTGTTTTTGTTGAGAGACATCATTCCTATTAAACGAGGGAATCATAACAGTTGCTACATGTTTGGATGTTCAGAAGAACGCTGGATTTGAAGAGAGACTGCGATTAAAAAGCAATGCTCCTCCATCAATATTGGATCCGGACAGAATGGCGCAGCTTATGTGAGTAAAACGCTTTAGTACTATGTGTCACTGTGGCGGCTGGTGTTTTCTCTTCCGAGGGACGCGAATTCATGCCGTACACACGTTAAAAGGGTTTATGATAAAAGACACGCGTGTGTGTGAGTTAAACACTTTAGTACTATGTGTCATTGTGGCAGTCGGTGTTTTCTCTTCCGAGGGACGCAAATTCATGCTGCACACGCTTTGAAAGGGTTTATGATAAAAGACACGCGTGTTTGTGTGAGTTAAACACTTTAGTACTATGTGTCACTGTGGCGGCCGGTGTTTTCTCTTCCGAGGGACGCGAATTCATGCTGCACACACGCTGAAAGGGTTTATGATAAAAAACACGCGTGTTTGTGTGAGTAAAACACTTTAGTACTATGTGTCCCTATCAGTTGCGGCCGGGATTTCTCTTCAGAGGGACGCGATTCACGCGAATTCATGATGCACACGCATCAAATGTGATAAAAGACACGTGTGTGTGTGTGTGTTTGTGCGTTCGTAACACGCGCATCGAAGGGTTTATGTAAAAGACGTGTGTGTGTGTGTGTGTGTGTGTATGTTTGTGCGTGCATGCGCTACTACACGCGCATCGAAAGGGTTTACGATAAAAGACACGTGTGTGTGTTTGTTTGTGTGTGTGTTTTTGTGCGTGGGTTTACGATAAAAGACACGCGTGTGTGTGTCAAAAGGGTTTATGATAAAATATGCGTGTGTAAGAAAGACACTGTGTCTTAAGACACTCACTTAACATTAAACTGATTACACATGGTATTAAATTGAAAGTTAGTTTGAACGAAAAACTGTTATCCAATCATAGCAGTGGGCGTTTACTTCCAAGTCGTCAATGCAGCCCGCCCATTAAAACGGATCATTTCTCTAACCAGCCTCAACATCAGGGTACAAAATGGCCTATTACTTATTGCTTCTGATGTTTTTGGATGTAAAAACCATGCAAACGTCATGAGTAGACCTCAGACAACAGTATAAAGCAATAAAAACGACAGAGGAAGGGCACCTTTAAATCGTAATGCAACGTGGCATTATCTTTTTAGTAAAAAAGTTATTGGGCTGTTTACACTGCCACATACAAAAAAGGGTGAGCCTGCACACAGTGACAGGAAATATAAATGAACACAAAAAAATAACACTTTTTAAATAGCCCACTAAAGTGTTTATTACAAATAAATTAGGCTATCCTACTAAATACTTAAAATGAATAAATGTAAATTTACAAAATGTTCCTTTACATGTACAATCCTCCAGGGGGGGTGAACTTTTTCACACAACGCAGTGAAGCAGCCCCTGCATGAGTGATTCATTGATTCTCGAGCCGTCGATATAAACCAATTCAGCACCATCGCCACGGACAGCACCTGCTAACGTTGCACGTAAGAATGTAGACACAATGACATATATGCAACGCTTGAAACATTTATGTTGCTTCAGGGGTGGTATCCATTTTAGTGAACATGAAACAAATCTACGTAACCGAATCTTTTTTTAAAGACTCATTTCTATATTGGATCGGAATTAAAATTAACTGGAAATTGTCTTTCAACGTTGCATGGAATTGTAGTGGAGTAAAAATTAATGTATTTGTCTTTCAATTGTAGTGAAGTTAAAGTAAGTTTCCAGTAAAAAAAACTTTTTTAGAAAATGAAATGCTCCAATGCAATTTTACCTAATACACTTAATTGTACCACTTGTTTGTAAACTGTTACAAGGAAACACACCGATTCATTGATGCTTGAGATGCAATGGTCTATTAGAAAATGCAATTGCGAAACAATTAAGAACAATTAACCATTAAACACTCTCAACATCCTCTCGCATTGTGGGATATTTGTCATGATTTCGGTTTCTTTAGGTGTGTTCGACTTCATGCGGCGCTGCGCAGACCGATCGGCGGCTGACTTGAAGCAGTGCATTCCGGTTAGTATTTTTGTCCGACTTCAGCTGGCGCTGCAGGCACGTGACTGTGTCATACGTTTTTTAAGTACCGCGAGAGCGTTTCGAGAGTAGCCGGCTAGCTCAGCCGGTGCAGCTTCTCCAGAGCGGCTGCCCGGAGTTGTGATGACGTAACAGCTTTACGTGATTGGTCGCCTCATTGATGACAACGATCACGTGCGTTTCAAGTTTAATCCAACCTTTAGTTCCACTTATAAACATTATAAATTCATGTTTTAAAACAGGAAAAAACACTTTAATATGCCTAAATATGTTATATTGTGTCGTGTAATAAAATAAAAATGAAAATAACAAACTCTATTGGTATTTTAATAATATAGGCTTGTTTCCCGTTATTTTCGGGTATACAGTATAAGCAGCAATTAAAATATTCGATATAAAATGTTTCTGGTTGCAACTTCTTATTAAAAGGTTTGTTTTTATGAAATTCAGCTTTTAATTCACTTCATTTGCGATTAAAAACAAGGAAACACGGCGCACACGTCACTACGGCAAGCAGCAGGTGTCCGGCTTGACGGCTCCGTCTTCAGTTCCTCCCTCGACTGCAAGGGGCAAACCTCGCCGATCGGTCTGCGCAGCGCCGGATGATCTCGAACACACCTTTTGGCTGCTTTTTCTTTGTTTCACTTGTGTTGTGTTTTTGTTTTGACAGCTCCACACGTGCGTGCCTTTCACCTGGTGATCTCATTATCTCTGACTCTTCTCACCGGCGTCCCACACCTGATCCTTATTATTGCCCAATCCGGTTTGATTTAAATTCCCCTCGTTTCCTTTGTTCTTTGCAAGTTCGTCTTAGTGTGTTCGTGCCCGCTAGCTCTGTCTAGTTCTTGTCTTGTCAAGCTTTAATATTTTGGATTATTCACCGTGATCTCTGCTGCCCTTGCCCCTTTAGATTCCCCGCCGCGCTGTCAGTCTCTCCCGATTGGTGTGGCAACCGTCAAGCCTTTGTTTACTCTCTGTCAGTGGACTCTCCATGCGCATTTCAACACCTTGCGCTGTCCAGCCGCAGTGCGCTCTCTAGCGCGTAATTCTGCTTAAGACTCGGACTGCCGCAGTGCGCTGTCCAGCACGGATTCTGCTGAAGACTCTGACCGCTTCTCTCTCTCTCTGTGCCCCGCCAGGATTCTCTTTCCGTGCCCGCCAGGAACTCGTCTGTGTTGACGAACTATTGTGGATAGTTCGTGTCTTACAGCCCGGCTGAGTTTCCCACATCTGAGCCCTGCGAGAGGATATCGCTGTGTTTCACCTCTCCAGTGTTTCCAGTCCCCCACACCTTTTCACATGGACACAGAGTGTTATTTCTCTTATGATTTATGTTTGGTGGAGGATGAATTTCATTTTATGTTTTATTGCCCAATGTATAATAATTTAAGAATTGAGTTGTATACTATGCAACAGAAAAACCCGGATTTGTTTTGGATGCCTGAAGGTGAAATTATGTTTTGGTTATTTGAAAATGAAATTTTTTGTGTGGCAACCTTTGTTGAGAAGGCATGGACATTGAGACAAAAAACTTTGTATCCTGGGATAATATGATTTAGTTGTGTGTATGTCAGGATGTTGTGGTGTTTTATATTGTTTGTTTTTTCTTGTTTGATGGTCATCTTTCCTAATAACTGGATAGTGTCATATAAGCCCATGTGGGCTGGGCACCTATGAGTGCATGACACTTAAATAAAATACAATCAATCATATACATTTTGCATTTCATCTGAAGTCATTGAGTGTTTTCTTCTTATACATTTTTTCACATATCATCTGAAGACATTGAGTGTTTGTCTCATATACATACCTGATTAAAAACCCTCTGCTCTGGGATTCCCGTGTTGTGTAGTTCCTAACAGGACGAACTTGCCAGTATGGATCCCGCGGAGGTTGAGGACTTATCTGCCCGTATGTCGGACCTTTCCTCTCGTTTGGACCAGCTCAGTGTTGATGCCACCCAACCCAGTCAGTCGTCGCAGACGGAGCCTCATGTTACAGCCCCACCTCCATATGATGGTAATCCCACCTCTTGCCGGGCATTTCTGTCACAATGTTCTTTGGTTTTTGCCCTCCAGCCCCGCCGCTATTCCTCTGAGCGCACCCGGGTGGCGTTTGTGATTACCCTTCTGGTTGGCAAGGCGCGCGAGTGGGCTACGGCCGTGTGGGATGCTCGCGATCCTTGCTGTCGGTCGTTTGGTGAGTTTCGCGAGGAGATGGAGAAGCTCTTTGACCGTTCAGTGCGCGGGGACGCCGCTGCGGTTCGGCTGGCTCTTCTGGTTCAGGGAGGTCTTACAGTCACCGAGTACGCCATTGAGTTTAAGACCTTAGCGGCTGCCTGCCACTGGAATGAAGCGGCTCTTCGAGCGCAGTTTGCGAAGGGGTTGTCTGATAATCTCCATTATGAAATCGCTGTTCACGATCTTCCCCCCACGCTGGATGCCATTATTGATCTGGCTCTCCGGATCGAAGCCCCGGAGAATGCTCCGCAACCAGCGACGATCTCTTCGCCAGCGAACTTCTACAGACGAGACCACCGCTTCCCCCTCTTCTTCTTCACACCCTGTCAGGTCGGAGCCCATGCAGCTGGGGCGCATGCGCCTGTCACAGAGAGAGAGAGATAGACGCCTACAGAATTCTCTGTGTTTGTATTGCGGGAAGCCCGGACATCTTGCGAAGACTTGCCCTTTAAAAGGCCGCCGCCCTTCAGTGAGCCCAGGAGTCCTGGTGGGCGCCACTACTTCTAAACTCTCTCCTGTCTCCAGTACCCAACTCCCCGTCAGGTTGTCCTTCGCTGGGCGTGATCATCCGTCCACTGCCCTTCTCGACTCTGGATCGGAGGGCAACTTTATTGATGAAGCTCTGGTTCGCGCCTGGGGTGTTCCGGTTGTCCCTCTCCAATCCCCTTTGGATGTCTGGTCCCTTAAGGGGCAGCAGATGGCACGAATTACACATTGCACCTCTCCCGTGAGTCTTTCTGTGTCTGGTAATCATCGTGAAGAGATTGTGTTGCACCTCCTTCATGCCTCTCTCTCTCCTATTATTTTGGGGCATGCATGGTTGGCGCAGCACAATCCTCACGTTGATTGGCAACGTAATTTTATTTTGTCTTGGTCTCAATCTTGTCATGTCTCTTGTCTTGGTTCTGCCTTTCTGGTTCTGTTCTCTCTCATCCTCAGGTTCCGGCGGTCGATTTGACCGGGGTCCCGGCGGAGTATGCGGATATCGCTCAGGTGTTTAGTAAAGCCCGGGCCACCTCCCTTCCTCCCCACCGGCCATACGATTGTGCTATTGATCTCCTCCCCGGCACTTCTCCGCCTAAGGGTAGACTTTATTCTTTATCGGGTCCTGAGAGAGAGGCTATGGACCAGTATATTAATGATGCCCTGCGTGCCGGTCTCATCCGTCCCTCCACCTCGCCCGCAGGGGTGGGGTTTTTCTTTGTTGAAAAGAAAGACGGCTCCCTGCGCCCTTGTATTGACTATAGGGGTTTGAATGACATTACTGTTAAGAATAGGTACCCCCTTCCTTTAATGTCTACTGCTTTCGAGCTTCTGCAGGGTGCACAGGTCTTTACTAAGCTAGATTTACGCAATGCCTATCATCTTGTGCGAATAAGAGAGGGAGATGAGTGGAAGACAGCATTTAACACCCCTACTGGACACTTTGAGTACTGCGTTTTTCCGTTCGGGCTTTGTAACGCTCCCTCTGTCTTCCAAACTCTGGTCAATGATGTGCTGAGAGACATGATTAACAAGTTTGTCTTGTTTCCGCAGGTGAGATACGTCCCGACCCAGCCAAGATTAAAGCGGTTGCCGAATGGCCAGTCCCCGGGTCCCGCAAGGATTTATTAAGGTTTCTTGGTGTCAATTTTTACAGGCGATTTATCAGGAGTTACGGTCAGGTTGCTCAGCCTCTTACTGCTCTCACCTCCACCAAGGAGAGGTTTGTCTGGAATTCTAGTGCTCAGGAGGCCTTTGATAATTTAAAGTCCCGGTTTATCTCTGCTCCTGTTCTCTCTTTTCCAGATCCTGCTGCTCAGTTTATTGTGGAGGTGGATGCTTCGGAATATCGGGGTAGGCGCCGTTTTGTCTCAGCGGTCTGCTAAGGATGGCAAGGTGCATCCCTGCGCCTTTTTCTCCCATCGGTTAAACCCAGCAGAGCGAAATTATGACATAGGTAATCGGGAGCTGCTGGCGGTCAGACTGGCTTTGGGTGAGTGGCGTCACTGGTTAGAGGGGACCTCGGAGCCCTTCCTGGTCTGGACGGATCATAAAAATCTTGAATACATCCGTTCAGCTAGGAGGTTATCTTCTCGTCAGGCTCGTTGGGCACTCTTCTTTGACAGATTTAACTTCACCCTCTCGTACTGGCCCGGTTCTAAGAATACGAAACCCGATGCCCTCTCTCGTTTGTTCGAAAGCCCCGATTCCGCTGGGGACGAAACCATCCTCCCGGAGGGGCGGGTGGTGGGTGCCCTGCGCTGGGGAATAGAACAAAGGTTGAAACAGGACGGCCGGGAGGGGGAAGTGCCAGATGGGTGCCCAGCGGGTCGATTGTGGGTTCCGGATTCTCTTCGCTCCGAGGTCATCCGATGGGGTCACGAGTCCAAGTTTGTCTGCCATCCGGGGGTTCGGAGAACGCTGGCTACCGTAAGTCAGTGTTTCTGGTGGCCCTCTATGGGTCCCGATGTCAGACAGCTTGTTTCCTCGTTAATTATCCCATTATTGTTTGAATCATGTCACCTGTTCCCCTCTTGATTTGTTCCCCTATTTTATGCCCTTGTGTTTGCTGTCCTGTGCTCGTTCGTTTTGTACCAGTCCTGTTTATAGTTTCTGCTACTGCCTAGTCTTAGTCAAGTGTATTTTTGTCAAGTTTATTGTTAGGTGTAGTCTGTTTAGTGTTAAGTCTAGGTTGAGTAGTGTTTTGTTTGCTAAGGCTGCGTTAAGCAGAAAAGCTGTGACGTGTGAACGGAATCGCACTGGACAACCAGTTGTCTGTCACGTCAACCAGTGCTTTGTCTGCATGATATGACTGCAAACTACGCAGCAGGATTGCTCCATAAGGTTAATGAGATATACATAACCTTCATAGACGCCACAGAGCATATTACATTAAATCGCGTGCATCCCAGTTAGTGAGAGCAAAATAATAAAACCTTAAAAGTGGACGATATAATGTTCGGTGTAAAATTAAAGGGATAATTCACCCAAAAATAAAACTTAGCTATTTACTCACCTTTTTCTTCAGTACAGCAAATAAGAAGATATTTTGCAGAAAACCCATCTTCATATTAATGGAAGTCAACCGCCACTTTGAGAGCTCAAAAAGCAGATATATCCAATATAAAAGTAATCCCCATGACTCTTGGTGACATATTGGCTGCTTGTGAAGCAGATCGATCGGTTTTTGCAGGATATTAAACATTATTTACAACATTATTAGCATTAATGCACATCCTTGGAAACATATAAAGTGCGCATTACGTTCCCGCTCTAGGTGGCGCTAAGAGGCTGGTTTTGCCTGCGGTTAGTAAACCATATAGAGCCCTGCACGGGCTCAAAACTCAAGCCCTACCCGACCCCAGCACGACAATGCCTGCAATTTTTTCAGCCCTAACCCGACCTGACCCGAGACCAATATCAATTACTTTTAAGCCCTCTCTGACGCACGCGCTCTTTGATGCGCGCTCTCTCTCTTGGACGAGCGTTCTTAAACATAATAAGAGGTGAAGTATAGCTTTAGCCTACAGAAATGCTTATTGCTTTAATGTAGGGAGTTATAATAGCTCACTGTTCACAGTTCATATTTATGATCTTATAGTCCATTTGAAAATTTTTGTACGAACTGACTGTATTCTTCAGAAAGCACTAAATAACTTCCCTTCCCTTACTCGCCGTTCAGTGTGCAATTAATAAATAAAAATTAGTATGACGTTAATTTTTAAAAGTGTGCGAGGTCCGTGCACGTCCTCCGCTAGCAACACAGAAATGGCAAGAAAGCGCAATCGGCTAAACGAGCATTAAATATTAATATGACGTTGATTTTTTGTTTTTATTAATTTATAGTCACAAAACTTATCAACAAAACATCGATTAAAATTAAGAGACAAATTATATGAAACGAAATTTATTTTAAAGTAGCAAGAAAAACTTAAATTAAACTCGGAAATAATGTCTGACCCATTACAATTCTACCTTCAAATTGACCTTTACAACGCCCCATATGGCGTTTAAAATTACGGTCTATCTTTCGTATTAAGCTAACTAAATTTTAACAAAACATAAACAACATTACAACAATATTCAAACCCAACAATACTCAAACATAAATATAAAACAGACATTAGGTTGCAAACCTCCATTTACCTGAATAAAAATAATTTTTACTTTGAAAATGATGCGCTGTCACATTAACATGAGCTGTTCGTTTACATAAGACTCCATCTACGTTCATTTACACTGCAGCGCAACGTCTGAGTTCTCAAACTAAAATAGGGTCTGCAGCTTTTCCGAACGAATCCGTTTATGAGGGATGAAAGCGGTGGTGTGTAAATGAAAGGCGTAAACGTAGCAAAAGGAACGTTTTAAATGACAAACGCATTAATGTAAACATAGCCTCAGATGCGCGCTGTCTCTGCTACACACGCAAACACACACACAATGAGGAGAGACACTAAAATAAGCCCGAGCCCGACCCGAGCCCGGTCTGTAAAAAAAAAAAAACGGCCCGAGCCCGGCCCAAATGGGCCCCAACGGGCTTGCAGGGCTCTAAAACCATACTCTCAGTGCCACCTACAGAGCGGGAGCGTAAGCGCACTTCCTATGTGACTGCGTTATAAATGCTTTAAATAAAGTTCACTTTCTTGCAAAAACGGATCGATTTGCTTCACAAGACGTTAATATATCACCAGTCATTGGGATTACTTTTGTACTGGATATGTCTGCTTTGGTCAAACGTGCAGTTGCTTAATTCATTTTGCAGAATAAAACTTTAAATATGGAACCACCCTTGTTTATTTTTCTCTGCACAATGGTAAGCGTTACACACACGGCAGCTGTTTTTGTTAATGACATAATTAAAGTTTTGTCCATTGTATAATACTATACGTTTTTATATTTACGTCCGTCACTATGGTTACAGGCACCGCGTGCGAATAGCATACTGGTTTGAGGTCGGTTACTTGTTCATACAGGCAGGGTTCTATTTGTGTCGTAATGTGCTGTCTGAACATCACACTTCCAGACTCACACCTGTAAGCAAATCCGGTTGTCACTCCCAAAATTCTGTCGTGTGAACGCAGCCTTAGTGTGTTTTGCCCCCTTGTGGTTTTTGTGTTCTTGTTTTTTATAATAAAATTTCTGTTTACTGTCTGCACCTGGGTTCGTGTTCAGTTCCTGACATTTGTTACAGTATTTATTAATCTTTCTTAATGTTAGTTAATAGAAATAAAGCTTTTAATTGTTTGTTCATGTTAGTTCACAGTGCATTAACGTTAACAAGACTTTAATAAAGTATAAGTAATTGTTGAAATTAACATTAACAAAGATTAACTTGTTTGACTCTGTGGACCCTGTACCAGGTCCAGAATTATCTTATTTTGACTTAATATAAAATATTCCTTTAATTTTTAATGGTCTGTCATGGACCCAGTACCACATATGAGATACTGTTTGAAAGCTTAGACTCTCTACTTTCTGCAGATATGCATCACTTTGAGATATGTTTTACTGTAAGAAAGTTATTTACACTTAATTTACACTATCACCCCCCCCCATATTTTTCAATATAATTTAATATTCACATATTTCATATTTTTCAAGTATGACAAACATGGACAAGTCTTATATCAAATGAAAGCTCTTACTCTCAGGAATAAGGCTGCATTTGTATTTTTGTTCTATTATTATCACATATCCAACAATCATCGAATGAAAAATAAGGTAAAAAATGGTCTTTTGTAAACATATGGTAAAAATTTAGTGTGAACTGCCTCAGATAGCACATATAGCCACAAATGATAAACCATCTTTTCTCTTAGGTCCTACTCTAAACAATGAGTCCATTCACAGCATTTTCTTTGGTTGTGTGCATAATTGATTCCTTGCTATTTATTATATGTGCAAAACAAAAAATTTATATTTATATGAAAAATGTATTTTCGCACACTACATATCTTTTGAATGCGACATGCTAAAGAGTTTATTCTTTTTTTTTGGTGTTTACTGTCTGCTGCTGTTAACAACCAGAACTGTCTGCAGTCTGCTAGAGCACCCAGAACCAGAGTTATACACTATCAGAGACAGTGTTTACAACATAAAAAAAGAAAATTTGGTGTTTCATCATATGAAAAACCACATAAATAACAATATTTGTCACAAACAGCAGCTTTTTATGTAACTTCAAAGGGTTTTCTGCAAAATGATATAAAGATATTGCATTTATTCCACTGTATGTGGTTATGGTAGCACTTCAAATGTTTTTTGGCAGAAATTGTACACCATAAGCGTATTATTCCTCCCATCAGTTGGAGTAAAATAACTTTTGCATTTATTATGATAGAGAAAAAAATCCCTTTTCCACTGCAAGCTGGCAATTGCTGGAATCAAACAAAACTGTCTGCAGGTTTCGTTACCACTCAGGGCCAGAGTTATACACTTTTAAATACAGACTTTAGAAAAAAACATCAAAAAGCGCCTATTTATTTTTGTGTTTATTAGAGGACTGACAACACACACAACCATGTTGAGCACTTTTAACAGTGTTTTATGTAATGTCAAAGGGTTTCATGTAAAATGATACCAAACTTTTGTATGTGCACCTCTGCTTGTGGGTATGAGAAGCTTTTGAAATTGGGTAGGCCAAATCCAGGCGAAAATCCCCAAAATAGCCTCAGAGTGTAATTAATAGATGTTGTATAAGTGCAGTTCATTATTAGTTCATGTTAACTAATGTAGTTAAATATTGAACCTCATTGTAAAGTATCACCAACATTTTTTTTTAACTTTGTGACATATTTGGCATGAAAGTTGTTATTATTCACTTGTAAAAAGGATGTAAATTATGTTAAATGTATGTTGTCCTTGTTTTAGTAAATGATAATAAAACTGTAATCTAGTTTTACCTGATTATCTCAGTTGTACTAAGTAAAATTAAAGTTGTTTGCTGCAATTTCATGGCAGTGAGACACGTTGAATTATTGATGCTTGATGCTCAATGCTTTATTTAAAATCAGTTTGTGAGAAAATCAGAAATTCATTCATTAAACACACACACACAACCACAAAACATAATGCATAGAGCATAGTTTGTGATGAATACAGTGCAGTTGTAAATATTGTTTAGGTTGTTAAAAGAAGACAGTTTGGAAAGATATAAGAAATAAAAGCAAGCATTTCAATCTTTAAATATGCAGAATTCATTAAGTTGTTAATATGCTCTGGATCCATGGAAGAAATGCAGAAATTTTCGTATAAACATTAGGTAGATTAGGATCGTTGCATCTGTTGCTGCTGCTGAAGGATGTAACGCCCACCGCAGTGTTGTCACAAACCAAAGGACCTCCTAAATCCCCCTGTTAAGAATGTAGACACAAAATTGCCCCTTATCACTATTTTTGGCTTCAATAAAGTATAAAATAATCTGTTAATCTGATGTTATTGTTTTTACGTACGTCACAGGATCCTCCACTGCCATATACACACATCATCTGTGGAGCTACATATATTTGTCCCCATCGAGCAGCACAGTTCGTGTTATTCTTAATCTTCACGTTTGCTTCTCTGAGGGTTAGACTTAAAGGACCGCCATTTGCCACAAACCCCCAGCCTGCAACACTGCAATTAGTGTTCACTTTGATCTCTCTAGATCTCAACGGTATGGGAATCGTGTTGATGTTGTTGTTTAGTTGGACGTTTGTAGCAAGCTGTAATCCAACAACACATTCATCTTTAGTAGACAGAAGTTAGATGAGATAGAACTATATGTGATTATATTGCATTACATGAATTGTGATGCTTGGATTGCAATACTGAGTGTTGTCTTTTACCTTCAGAATCATCAGGTCGGCTATTATAGGTGACCACAGATCAGGGTTGTATTCTGGAGGCCTGTTATAGGTACTCACACTAATGCGGACATGGTTTTCATTAATGTTTGTTAAGTCATGTGCACCTGCCACAACTGTCAGAATCTCAGTGCTGTGGAAAGAAAGAAATCTTATTAAACAATATATTCAACTTTTATTGGTTTCTTTAAAAATATATTTTTAAAAAAATGTTTAGGGAACGTGTTCATTTGGTACAGAAGTTATGGTGACTTTTTTTCAGCCAATCCAGGCTAAAGTCCCATAATAATAAGATTAGAAGCATCAAAGTATGATTTTAATAATTGATTTTAATCTTTGACATGATCTTCCTCCATCAATATTATCAATATCAATTCTCTTTACATTAATTTATTGAAAACAGTAAATCACTAAAAATAACTTTTCTTTTATGTTTCTGAAATAAGTGTTGTAGAGAAGTTTTTATGAGAACATTTGAATATATCTGAGATTATGATTGTTATGATTGCAGCTCAGACTAAATAAAACCTTACTTATTTCTGCAGTTTGCAGCAGTCAAGACAAACTGATCAGAAATGAGGAATCCTCCACAAACGTGTCTCCTATTCTTCTGAACAGAAACCATGTAAGGTCTGGAGTGAGGTGTTGCTTCATTGCCATTCACTATACGCACATTGACACTGGCTGAGAGAGAAATATCAGTCAACTTAATCAGATTGAGAAACATCTGAATAATGCATCACCAAAGATGAATCAGATATTGAGTTTTGCAAATGGAAATGTGTTACACTTCATACACTCTTAAAATGAATGTGTTAAAATAACACATTTTGTGTCTATTTTTTGGAATAACACAATTTGTGTTGTTTTAACACATCTTGTGTTGTCCATTTCATTTATTTGAACTTAACACGAAATGACACA
Organism: Paramisgurnus dabryanus; assembly: GCF_030506205.2. Classification (NCBI taxonomy): domain Eukaryota; kingdom Metazoa; phylum Chordata; class Actinopteri; order Cypriniformes; family Cobitidae; genus Paramisgurnus; species Paramisgurnus dabryanus. The sequence goes on along the minus strand of NC_133360.1, from coordinate 13,792,824 downwards.
TAATGTGTTAAAATAACACATGATGTGTTAAATAGTTTAACACAAAACAATGTGTTAAAATTAACACATCTTTTCTTATAGTGTATAGAGAGGCATTTTCTGAAGCTCATATGTTAGTCATGATTCATGTTAAAGTGAATGTTTAATGAATCTTACCAGTAAAGCTCAGGTTTGACACCAGAGAGCCCAACAGGAGCAGAGTGATGATGATGATCATGATGAAGATGAGATCTAACTGAGAAAACAATGTAATAAATACTGTAAGGGTGTCTGAACTCCAAATTTGTGGTGTCCAAAAGTCTAAAACATTTTTAAGAGCTGTCCAAACTGAAAACAACTTGCACTGACATATCTTAAAATACACCAGTGCCCTTTGTGTTGCCTCAAAATGCACACAGGTAATGTTTTAAGTAAGGCATGTTTGTTAAAACTAGTTATATTTCCTAATTAAACTAAGGCCTAGTCCTGGATTAAGCTAATCCCTGTCCGGGAAACCGCCCCCTCATGTGTTAAAAGCATAACACAAAAAAATGTGTAAAAAATGAACACATCCTGTTTTAAAGTACGAAGGACCCAAGGGGACATGGAGGAAAAATTAAATAAAGTTTAATTTCACGTGCGCACACTGTATTGTACACTCTTAAAACTGGTGTTTTTAAACACGACACTCTTAGAACGGATGCGTTAAAAAAACAAAATCAGTGCTAGTTTTGGGAAAACACATTTTCAAAAACATTTTTTGTTGTTTTTAACATATCTTGTGTTATCCCTTTTATTTATTTGAACAAAAAAATCTAAATAAAATGACATATGGGGCGGTTTCCCAGACAGGCCTTTTCCTAGTCCCAGACTAAAATGCATGTTTGAGCTGCCATAATTTAAAAACACCTTGTCCTGATGAATTTTAACATATTTCGTTGACATTGTTTGTCTTAAGATGCACACCTGTAGTGTTTATTGTAAGGTATGTTTGTAAAAACTAAATGACCTATTATTAATAAGGCGGATTAACCTAAACCCTGTACGGGTGTCCGCCCCATAATGTGTTAAATAGTTTAACACAAAACAATGTGTTAAAATTAACACATTCAGAAGACTATTTAACACATTCTGTGTTGTTTTTAACACATTCTGTGTTGTTTTTAACACATTATGTGTTGTCTTTAACACAGTATGTGTCATTTTGTGTAGATTTTGAGTTCATGTAAATAAAAGGGACAACACAAGATGTGTTAAAAAAACCACAAAGTGTTTTGATAACAAAATAACACAGAGATGTGTTAAATTAAGGACAACACATGAGACACAAGATGTATTATTTTAACACATTCGTTTTAAGAGTGTAGTTACTTCAAATTCTTCAAAGAGCTATCTTAATAAATATCTTTATTCTGTATTTATTAAATTAATGTGAAAATAATATAATCTCAATAATTTATTACCCAAGAGTAGCAAACAGGCTGGGACAAAATCATAAGAGTTCAAGGAAAGTTCTCTTCTCCATTTTATTATTTCTTTTAATGGCACTGAACATGTATATAAGGGAGAGCGAGGCACAACTTAACGCTTTTTGGCTTTGGCTCTATCATTCAAAAAATATTTACTTTAGATTTTTCATTTTTTACACAATCAACACAAATCTCTGCTACAAATGAACAGTTAAGATTTGTTTGTGGGACCTACCGTTATTGTACAATTACACCGAAAGTGACAGAAGGGCAAACGTTACAACTTACCCGACAGGTGGGGTTAATTGTACCAAACAATGTATTATAATGGGTCTCTGTTGAATAGTCTCACCCCCACAACATATATGTAGTATAGTATAAGTATTTACATGCAAAATGGTTGAACAAGTTGTCATAATACAGGGTTTGGTTTTTCTCAGTCGCTTTGGTGCCTTTCTCACATCACTACTTACATTTGCACAACAGATAATGCAGTTCTCAAAACAATTAGTACAAACTGCAAAACCTAGTTGATAACCTGCAAAAGCATGTCACGTGCTCAAAATGGATAGGTCATTCCTCAAAAGCAAGTATTCATTTCAATGAAAGTGTCAGTGTCATCAAAATGAAAAGTCCCGACACCATTGTTTATGAAGATACTCAAATGGCTTAGTCTTGTTTTCATTATGACAGTTTACTTTATAAATGTTTTCCAATTAAAAAAAATCAGATCTTGGTGACACTACCTGAAAATACTCAAGACAGCACCATATACTATTTGCAAAATACAGTAAAGTTACACATTACCTTATTTAGTGAGGTAACTGAGTACAAGACACTGAATATGTACGTTTATGTGCATAAGCTCTTTGCGATTCTAATTTGTTCACAGCATTGTGCAAAAGAAAAAAATACACCCTTATTTACAACAAACATAAACTCCCTTTGGGTAGAGCTGTGCACAACTGTAAACAATATTGCACTACATATTGGAACTGAACATACAACACACATAGTGCTGTAATCAATCATGCACATCCAGACGTTCCTCCCTGTCTGGCCACATAATTTCAGAAAATGATCAATTTAGGAGACATTTTTGGGAAAAAAATGATTTTGAAAAATGATTTTGACAACTAGTTCAACATTTTTGTATGTAATGACTCAAGCAATGAAATGAGGACTATTAGTTTTATATGCATTCACATGTATAGTTAATTTTGACTGACATGACATAAGCAAATGATAATGTTATAAAACAGCAGAGAATTGTATGAAAGCAATTGATGCATGTCGAAAAGCATTTGCAATTTGTTCGAAGGAATGTGAAACTGCTACTATGATGTGCACAAATGACTAAATGTTGTGGAGGTTCAACCAACTGTTGTGCAAATGTAAATAATGATGTGAGAAATGCACCAAAGCGACTGAGAAAAACTGTAAACATAACACACAAAAAAATTCTGTCTATATACTAAAGGTGGATATTGTTATTAGGTAGATAATAGATATCCACACATTCATCCATCCACAATCCTTCATCTAACCATCCATGTATTATGCATTAATGCATATAAATAGATTTTTTAAAATCATAATTGTGAGTTATTTCCCCTGATATTGTATTAACAGTTATCATTTTGATGAATAGTATTTACATTGTTTTCATTTCATTATTATTGTATACCTGAGGCTTAAATGTAACACTGTGTGACAACTAACCCTGCTGTGTAAAAATGTTTTTAATCTCAGCTATCTCTTAGAAAGGATTTACACATCTTTGTGTGTTAAGCTTTTAACACATAATGTGTAATTTTTAACACATTATGTGTCATTTTGTGTTGATTTTGTGTAAAAATATTACACAACAAAAATATTATTAAAAGAAACACAACATGTGTTGTTTCAATAATAACACAGAGATGGGTGGATTCTGGGACAACGCATTTAGTGTGTAGAAGTTGCGAAACCGTCTCACGGAGTTGCGTATAAATAGGACAAAGTGTGAAAATTGTGCAATACATACGCAAAATTCCACTTTGGCTTGCATATGATACGCCAGTCCTTCCCATTTACTTAAATGGCGCATCTTTTTTTGTTGTTTTATTTATTGGTTTCTCAATGTTTTGCTATTTTTTTACCATTTTCTCCTGGGTTTAGGGTTAGAACAATGTTTTGTTAAATAAAAGACATTCTAACCCAAACCCCAATTCTAACCCCAATTGCAAGCGACCATGGCTTAAATATAGAAAAAAACATGGAGAAACCTGTATATTAAATAACCTCCTTAAGCAAATCTAAAATCTAACCCTAAACCCAAGCAAAAATGGTTTAAAAAACAGAAAAAATTGAGAAACCAATAAATAAAACGACAAAAAAAAAGATGCACCATTTAAGTGAATGGGAAGGACTGGTGTTTCATATGCATGCCAGATTGGAATTTGTCATATGTATTGCACGATTTTCACACTTCGTGCTATTTATACGTATCTACATGAGATTGGGTAAATTGCTGACGTTTCAAAATGGTGTTATGTTTTTGGTAACAAGATTAATGTAATATAAGGTTGGATTTGATGATTTACACACCCAACTTAGAAATAGAAAAAAAAACATAATAGGAAGAAATTTACTTCCATGGCTCCAAAACACTCTTTGGTGAATATCTTAACCAAAACACACCAAAACTAAAACAAACCAAAAACAACTTTTCACAAATTCACAGGAGATCATCTTCTGACAGTAAGAGAAAAACAAAACAAAAGCACATATTGCTCTGCCCTGTATAAATATGTAAAGTAATTATGTTATAATTAACCCTGCATTAGTTTGTGCCCTACTCACCCCTACAATTACATACAGTATCTTACCCAATCCAGTCAGTGTGTTCAAAATGCAATGCCAGGTGTTCCTTCCTCTCTACAGCTACGGTCTACAGGACCAACTCTTCCTTCACTCAACGCTGCTCTTCAAGAAAGATGACCAAGATATGATAACAACTACTTTTGTGGCTTTATTAGTCTTTTTTTATAGTGAGTATTAGGGTTGCATTGCACCTTGTACTGCTATAGGTGACGGTGTTATTTTCATTTGCATCAATGTCATTTCCCGTACGTTGCACCCTTACCCAGTTAGCAATGCACATTTTCATAGGCCGACTGTTTGGTACATTTTATATGATTGAGTTATTATTCTCTTAACTCTTACTATGTCGCATTACTTGCACTGCTTATTCATAAATGTACTCTAGATGAGAGTTTACATACAAAGCAATACAAATCTTTTTACCCAGAGCACAAAATATGCAGTTCACCAAAAGCATCATGTGATACGTGTTATCACACAGGATATGTCAGCTTATAGTTTATCATTTATCAAGAACTTTGTGAAAATATAACCTTGCAATCTTGAAAATTATTAACTATAAGAAAATCAATGAGTGAAATCAAACTTTGATGCTTCTAATCTCTGTTACAACCCTTCTTATAGCTCTTAATAAATCTAGGGGATTATTAAAGGGGAACACTTTAACCAGTTCAGAACATGTCACTACAGAGGTCACTACACTCAATGCTAGGAGTGAGCGAGCTGTCTGTGGTAAGATGGCCGCCAGGCGATGACGTTAGAGACCCCGCCGTAACACATCTAGCCTTTATACATAGCCTATCCATGACCTGCCCTGCGTTCCAGTCGTTTTTTTATGACCTTCCCTCGCTAACTTCTCTCAGTCTCGTTCACTCGGATGTACGTCATTGCTTACGTTGTACGAGAGCCCACTACTGCTGGAACACTTGAAGAAGGTTCAAATGGATCCCCTAACGGCGCATTCACACGGAGCATAAGCGTTAACGCTTAACGGAAGGCTTGTCTGAAGCGTGGCCAACAGCCAATCACTGTGGCCGCAACACAAGCTCCGGTCTTCCATAAACGTAATTGGCTGGCTCTGCCTAGGTTATTTGCATAAGGCGATATGATTGGCTGACGCACGCGTTGCCGCTTGAAAAGTTGAGAAATGTTCAACTTCTGCCGCGAGCAACGGCACTGACGCGGCACCGACGGATCCACAATTCAGTTCGCCAACGCTTGACGTCACCCATTAAAAGTGAATGGGAAGCGTCAACGCTTACGCCCCGTGTGAATGCGCCGTAAGCCCTTGATCACATGGAAAGTGTAGACCGCCCCCTCCATCATTTGAACTGTGCAAAGCGCGAGCTGCTGAAGTGACGTCACGATTGTGTTGCATTGTGGTATATGTAGCTGCCTGAAGTGTACATTTGAAGTACACTCACTCCCTCTGCCCAAATCAAGGGAGGGAGGGTCTGTCCATATAAACTTCCCTCATTCACTTGACGAAGTGGAACGCACTTCAAAATGCCGACAGGGATTCTCCCGAGGGGAAGTGTTTAGGGAAGTTCGCGAGTGCGTGTCTAAAACTGGAGTGAAACGCACCCCTGGACTATATAAGCTAATTCAGAACTCATCCAAAGTGATGGAAGAAACAAAGCTTTTCAAAGCTTTAAATCAACTGAACCAATTGCTTCACAAATTGATTCAGTTTTTCGAAACATTCGAAACAACATACACACTGGCGACACCTGCTGGTTAAAATAGTGTTAAAGCAGCAAGATTTGTCCAAACATTTTACACTTTTTACAAAATAATAGCAAGATTGTTCTAAAAATATGTTTTTAAGAAAAATAAATTATTTAATTTAATTAAGGCATAATTAAAAGTGTATTCTGTGTTTTTAGTTTTTTTATGGCAAACAAATCATTAAAACATACTCCCTTTGCATATTTTTGTCATTACACATGTCTATAAAGAAAAAGTAGACAAAATGGTAGTGTAATTAGTCAGAAGGATGAATGTTTTATGAACTTTTACAATAAAACAACTGGTCATTTGTGATCAACTCCCCCTAGTGGTGAATCATTGGATTTTCGAAATGAATCCTGGTTTGCTAAAATCGCGTGACTTTGGCCAGTTTGAAACAAGCTCCGAACCAATGATTCGATACAAAAGATTCGTAGATGTTTGGAAGCCTCAAGAAGCCTGCTTCGAAATCGCCCATCACTATCGATCATACTAACCGGAAGTGCGCATGTAAACAAAGGTGGATCGTTCGGGATTTTTTCCCCAATTTTTGTTGTTTTGGATTAAAATGTGGGATGCATTTTGAAGAGTGGACCCCTACTGGTGTTTCTTGGATTCGTCTGAGATGAACATATGAGATGATACGTTAACTTATCAAAATACAGGCTGATGGTCGACCTGCTGGGCATTGCTGCCTGACGCACCTCCACCGGTGCCTTTGTGCAGTTGTTTTCCACCTCTTTAGGGCATGAAACGGGTCATCAGCTGGGGACCACCAGTCATGGATGTTTCGCTCCTTTAACCCCAGTACATCTCCTGGTGGCGGAGCGATGGCAGGGATCACTCCCTGCCACCCCCTGCTGATGCCCTAGGTGTCACTTGGCCCCCAACTCCTATACTTCCTCCTTAGCCACAGCCAAAAGCTGCCCCTTTCTGCCTCCTCTGCCAGTTCTTTAATGGCTTTTTGACACCCTGCTCCTGTACATCCCATCTCGCGGAGCAGGCGAACTGTTGAGGCCCCTACAAAGCCCCTACATCCCACTTCAACAGGATATGTGGTGGCTTTCCACCCAGCCTCTCTGCAGTCTTCTACCAGGTCTGCATACTTGGCACGTTTCCGCTCATTAGCAGCCTCCATTCCTTCCTCCCATGGGACGGTGAGCTCCACCAACAAGATGGTTTTAGTTGGCTCTGACCACAGGATGAGGTCTGGCCGGAGCAAAGTTTCTGTGATCTCTCTGGGGAATTGAAGCTGCCTCCCCAGATCAACCCTCATGTTCCACTCCCTGCCAGATAAGAGAACTCCAAATGTTGCTCTCTGGTAAAGTTGGTTGATTCTTTCTCCGGCCCTTGCGAACTGGATGGATCTACTCGTTGGCACGGAAGGTCTCCTATTGGCCTCCTGTCTGCATGACTCTGCTACCTCTGCTAATTTGTTCAACACAAGATCGTGTCGCCACCTGTAGTGGCCTTGAGACAATGCCGTCTTGCAACCGGACAGGATGTGTTGGAGGCTTGCATTGCTGGTGCTGCAAAGGGGACAAAGTTCCTCGGTGCCGAACCATTGGTGGAGGTTTCTGGGACAAGGTAGGGTGTCATAGGTGGATCTAATCTGGAAACTGAGCCTGGCTTGGGGGATCTTCCACAGATCAGACCATGACAAATGCCTATCCATGACACCTTCCCATGACATCCAACGTGCCTGCCGACTCTGAGACACCGCCTTGATGTTAAGGCGCTCCTGCTCGGTCCTTGTCACTTCTGCCACCACCATGGCTCTCCGCTCTTCTTTGGAGGCCTTTGACCAGAAGAGGGGGGTCTTGCTCCTTCCAAGGCCTGCTCGTCCCTCCTGGACTCTGCCAACTACTTCGCGATGTTTCAGCCTGCTAATTGCCATGTCCACTTCTTTCTGGGCTTTCCACTGCTATTCAAAATAATACATGCGGTCCGTCTGCATCATTTAAACCACTTCAGTGTGATTGCAAAAACAAGATCAGAACATAAACATAAAGTAGAAACCTATACCTCTACAGTACTTACTTGAAGGTATAAGGTAACAATATGTTAAGTTTGGGGTAATAAGGGGGTAAAAATATGAAAAATTATTTATACTCTTAAGTATTTTATAACTACTGGGTACTTATTGTAATATTACGTGGTATATATGACTAACGTCTGAGTAATATGGTCTGTTGATTTTTTTGTTGTTGTTGTGATTTTATTTTTATATTTAGATTTTTTTATATTTGCTACTTATCTGATGAAAGTGTATGATGTCTACGAGGCACGTCGGCAAATAAATATAACAGCACTTTTATTTTTTTTCTTCTAAATTGTTAAATTTTAGTGTGTTAATATTATTATAAGACACAATTTATGTCAGTATAGTCTTTCATGTCCATTATTTCATGTTTCAAGGTGAAATGCTTGCTAAGCCATAAGGAGCTGACATACAGCAATACCTCTTCCATGCTCAGGCATTATCAAGCAATGCATGCACATACTACTAACAATCCACAGACTAGTCAAACTAGTATATAATCTTATTTCTTACATTTAATTGAAATGAATCTCACAAGAACCGAGGACCCACTAGTATATTGGGCTCAACATAAGCATCAGTACCCGCATTTATACCAGCTGGCAGTAGCATTTTTATGTTGCCCTCAATCCCCTGCATCCTCCGTTCCATGTGAAAGGATTTTTTCCAAGGCTGAAGAGGTTTTATTCAAAAAGGAATTGTCTTAATCCCAACACACTTCAACATTTTTTGTTTCTCAATAAAAATCATTAATAAATCCCATGATGTGTTGCAATTTTCGTTATTTTACCCTCAGTCCCATATGCACTACACAGCACTAAAACTACTAATGGTTTCACTTTACAAACACACGCACGCACGCACACACACACACACACACACACACACACACACACACACACACACACACTAAACAAAGTCGACTTGTATAGGTCATACTGTCATTCTTCAAACAATTAAATGAATACTTAACTGTATGTATGACATCTCAAGAAAATTCACACAGAAAAATATTTTTTTTATTATATAACCAAACAATGAACAAATTTCTGCTTAGGTCACTGTATAAAATGTATTTTATTTTTCTGCTATTTCTTTTAACAGTCGCTAGATGTCACTAGGGAGCAATGTTGAATGAAGCTTTGGGTAACATTTTGGTGAAGCAATGGGCTGTGTAGCGTCAGTGGTTCAGGAAGCCTCATTTTGCCATCACTACCTCTTGATATCAAAAATGGGACACACATGTTTAAGACTAAATCACACAAAGAAAAACTAAACACATCATAAGTCCACCACAAAGCAAAAAGTCTCTCTCGCACTGGCAGTAGCCTCTAAAGGGACACTCCACTTTTTAGAAAATATTCCCATTTTCCAATTCCCCTAGAGTTAAACATTTGATTTTTACCTTTTTGGAATGATCTCTGGGTCTGGTGCTAACACTTTTAGCATAGCTTAGCATAATCCATTGAATCTGATTAGACCATTAGCATCGCACCTAAAAAATAACCAAATAGTTTCAATATTTTTCCTTTGTACAACTTGACTCTTCTGTAGTTATATTGGTTACTACCTACAGAAAATTAAAAGTTGTAATTTTCTAGGCAATGATATTACACAGCAGCCGACAATAGTCCTATTAGTAACTTTCAAAAGTTGGGGACTATTTTCGGGCTCTGCGTAATATCATTGCGCCTCCTGCAGCCTATAACGGCAGCAAAGACCTTGATTATTACACCAGTTTGAAAGTATAGTTCCTAGCCATATCTGCCTAGAAAATCACAACTTTAAATTTTCCGTTGGTCTTAGGACACAATAACTACAGAAGAGACAAGTTTTAAATAGGAAAAATATCCAAACTCTTTGGTTCTTTTTTAGGTGTGATGCTAATGGTCTAATCAGATTCAATGCATTATGAGGAAAATGAGCATATTTTCAAAAAGTGGAGTGTCCCTTTAATACAGTTTGTTTCGAGTTTACCTTACAATCAGGAATAGCTGCTTTCATCATTTTTCAATGATTATTTCCCTCTTATTTTAAGGTTTAGTTATGGCTGAGGTTTGGGGTTTAGGTTTTATTCACAAAATTGTTGTCCTTGGGTCAACACAATATGTTGGCCTGAGGACATCAACCACTTGGCAAAATGAGGTTGAACTTCTCTCATCCAACTCATAAAGAACATAAGAGAATATGTAATTATTAAATAGGGTCATTTTGAGTTTAAATTCCTTTTGAAGATATTTATAGAGTTAATAGACTTAGGCTTTAACATTTAAGGTTTAAACAGATGAGTTTGTCACCTTGACTTGTGTTCACACTTTTAAGCAATTGTGTCAGCAATTGTGTCTTAGTAAATTAAAGACTTCTGTTTTTTGTGGTGCTGCTTTAGTCATTTCAGTAAGGACAAATCTCAATGCTATTGATGCTCGACACGAAGTGCTTTTTTGAAAACACATTTGCAAAAAAATGTAACATTAAACACTCCCAACATCATCACTCTGATATAATGATCAAAATCATTAAAATCCTTTTTCAATTTCTAAATCTTAGTTATGCTCTTGATCCATTGGAGAAAAGCAGAAATTTTAATAGAAACATTAGGTGCAACAGGATCATTGCAGCTGTCTTTGCGACCAAAGGATGTTATTCCCACCGCAGTGTTGCCACAAACCAAAGGACCTCCTGAATCCCCCTGTTAAGAAAGTAAACGTATCAACACAATTGCCATTTATGCATTTTAAAAAATCTGTGGATCAAATGTCATCGTTTTACCTTACAGGTCCCTCCCTTGCCATATACGCACATCATCTGTGAAGCTACATAAACCCTGGCCCGTCGAGCAGCACAGTCCATGTTATTCTTAACCTTTACATTTGCCTCCCTGAGCGTTAGACTTGCAGGACCGCTATTCGTCACAAATCCCCAGCCTGCAACACTGCAGGCAGTATCCTCCTTGATTTCCTCAGGTGTCGTTGGTATGGGGATCGTCTTGATGTTGTCATTTAGTTGGACTTTTTTACGAAGCTGTAATACAACAACACATTTATCTTTAGTAGACAGAAGTTACGTGTGATGCTCAACATGACCAAGCAGAATAAAGTCTTACAAAGAAGGAAGAAATAATTAAGACATAAAATTATTATATTATGTGCCAGTGTTGATCAAAGAGCAATACTGAGTGTACATTTATTACCTCCAGAATCATCAGGTCGGCTTTATTAGGTGTGCTCGATTTAGGGTTGTAGTCTGGATGCTTGTGGTAAGACTGCACACTAACGGTGATATGCTTTTCCTTTTTCCTGACTAAATCATGTGCACCTGCCATAACTGTTAAAGCCTCACTGCTGTTGAAAGCAATGAGCCCTATTAATATATTTAACCTTTATCAGTATATTTGGAAAGTCTGCAAATTTTTGGTACATACTCATTTTTTACATTGCAACCAAAATTTTATTTAAAGTTGGGACATGGTTGCAAGTCTTACCCATCTCGGCAATGTGCAGCAGTCAAGACAAACTGATCAGAAATAAGGAATCCCGCACAAATATGTCTCCCATTTTTCGCTATAGAAACCATGTAAGGTCTGGAGTGAGGTGTTGCTTCATTGCCATTCACTATACGCACCTTGACACTGGCTGAAAGAGAAATATCAGTCAACTTATTCAGTATAAACATCTTGATGTGTTTGCTTTTGTTAATTATTTTCCAGCTAAAACATGAATATACTACTAAATAGATCTTACCAGTGAAGCTCAGGTTTGGCAGCAGAGAGCCCAACAGGAGCAGAGCGATGATGATCATGATGAAGATGAGATCTGACTGAGGAAACAGTGTGATATATACTGTAAGGGTGGGTGGAGGCTGACATTTTTTTGTGTAAGCTTGTGGTTAACGTTTAAATATTTACATAAAGGGCATGTCATCAGATGTGTTGCAAAATGTGTAAATTCATTTGACGTAATTTTGCCCAAACTAAACTTTTCATAAGTTAACACGAAATATACACACTGAAAATGCTAGGTTATTTTCAACCTAGTGTTGGTTTTAAAAAGGGACGAGGCCAACCTGTTAACCTATGCCGAGTTGTTTTAACCCATTGTTGGGTTTCTATGTGGGCCTTATGAGAACTTCTGTACTCTCTTCATATTCAGATGTCATTTCCCTTACAAAATTAACCATGGTTTTACTACAGTTAAAACCAAAAAAACATAGTTACTGTAGTAAAACCATGGTAACCTCAAAATTACCATGGTTTTGACAACCATGGTTTTCAAAAATCATTGTTAAAAAATGGTTAGTGTAGTAAAACCATAGTTTTGCTTATAGTAATCAATACACCAAAAACCATGGCACTTTTACCACAAATGTACATTCTGTACATTTAGACTGTGATATACATGCACATCTGCACAAACCTTTATCTTCTTAATTGCATAGTTACATTTTTAGAATGTCCTTTTTATTGTCCTATATTTATTTCACATTATTTCACAATGAACGGTTCTTTACAATTCCAGCAGGCATTATATGGCATTTTACAAATGGTCTCTGATAGATTTGTTAAAACTGTTCCATTTACATTTAGCCACATAAATGAGTCTTGGCTTAACGGATATTAATCTGATCGTCTATTTCCGCACAAAATGCAATTACACAACAAAAGACAGGACTTATGTCAGGGTCAAGCACGAGCAGAGGCAGAGTGAGAGACAGCACGAAGATTGACAGGAGGAAAAAGCGCTCAACAAAGCACTTCTGTCTAACAAAAAGCTTTTAATTTAAAGGTGCAGTGTGTACATTTTAGAGACATCTAGTGGTGAGGTTGCAAACCAACGGCTCGTCCACAGCTGACCCTTCGCTTTTGAAATGCATAGAGAAGCTACGGTAGATGCCACAGGACAAACATGTCTACATCAGAGGCAACTTATTAAACAAAGTTTGTCCGTTAAGGGCTTCTGTAGAAACATGGTGACACAAAATGGTGGCTAACATGTATGTAGATAAAAACGTGTTATGCTAAGGTAATTAAAACATAATTGTTCCTTATTTGAGGTCTTTATACACCCCTGATAATATAGTTATGTATATTATATTGCATTTCTGTCAAGAGATTCTTGAAGTTACACACTGCACCTTTAACACTAATAATTTTTTTTTTTACATAAAACATGGTTACTGCAGTACCCTTACGAAAATTAACCAAAGTTTTTCTACAGTCAAAACCAAAAAAACATGGTTACTTTAAAACCATGGTTACCACAAAATAACCATGGTTTTGACAATCATGCTTTTCAAAAATCACAGTTAAACCATGGTTAGTGTAGTAAAACCATGGTTCCCTTTCAGTCGGTCACTACGACGTCACGTCGTGACCGACGAATTGGGAACTCGCTTAGAGAGACCAATCTGCTTCGTACTCTACTAAAACGCCAATGAACTTGGCATTGAGATATTTGCATAATGCTGGCGCCGCCCCGCCAGGTGCGTATATAAGCCACAGGTGCAAATATGGAAATTAGCTTTTTTCGCTTCGAAAGCCGGCATTATCTGCTACTGAGAAGCTACTCTCTGCTCTTCTGGGAACGGTTGCTGAAGTTGATTGACAAGCAGTACTGACACAGCGGACGCTCGCAGTATTCCACTGCTCTGCATATTTTTTGTTTTGAGTTTAGTGTGTGCGTTGCCTCTCCCTGTGCGCATCATCAGCTGAGCACCTAAAGAGTGATTTCCCTAAAGAGTGATACGTGAGAGCTCTGTGTCTTTTTAAAGACAGCCACTCTCTCGTATATTCGGAGATCAGCGTCCTTTTCAGGATAGCTTTTCCTCTGTGCGATCTTGGATGCGAGAAGTACAGGGATTCCAGTGACGGTCACGAGCGCTGTCTTCGTGCTTGGGCATCGAGCACTCCGAGGCTGCGTTCGTGGAGAGCTTTTGTTCTCTCTGTGAGAGCATAACCCTCTTGGATTGCGGAGACGACTGTCGTTTCTACGGGAACGACGTCCGCGCCTTTGCAGTGCTGAACGCCGTCATGGTGCGGCTGTCAAGCGCTCGCAGGACGCTCTTCGCATCACTACGCTGAGTAGGACGGAGGATGCGTCCTTCACCTACCGGCCTTCTCATCCTCAGCCGGTTGAGGCTCCGGTGGAGACTGCAGAGTCGTGTTCTGCGATTTCTGCCGAATCCATTGGACCTCCTTCTGGTCCCGTCACTTCTGCAGCATCAGAGGGGTGCCCATTTTTCCCTCCGAGGCGGAGTCGTCCCGGAGATGGCGGCCGTGCCCGCTCGAGCGGCGGAAACGGTAGAGTTGGAGGGGTTAATCCCTCTCCGCCCGAACCGTCCCGCCCACATGATTGGTACTTCGGAGCTGCCCGGGCCTCTACGGTCCTCACCTCCTGTGCCTGCCTTTCCCGACGGCACGAAGAGCTGACGTGATTTGCGCCCGTCTCGGCCGTTCAGCTTTCACCCCTCATCTCCCTCACTAACGGAGCCGCTAAGGGGGATCCCTTCAGTGGAGCGGGGGGTTGCGATGCAGCTGCGTTCCTGGAGGGACCACCCAACCCTTCCCTCCCGTGTTTGTATAGACAGTCGTCCGGTTACGGGCGCTGCCCATCAGGCATGCGGAGACACGGCTTCAGCCCTGCACGCATTAACGTACTGCAGGTTCACCAAGCGAAGGCTTTAGAGATATACGAGGGAAGCCGCGACCTTCAGTCGTGCGATGTCCACCACAGTGTTCAAGATCGCCACCTTTGGCTATGTCTGGCTTATATGACGGAACAACTTCATGAATGCTCCTGTCTCACAGACCGGCCTCTTCGGCGAGCCCGGGGAGTCGTACAGCTCCGCTGCGCAGACTGAGGCGATCTCCTAGGTCGTACCCCGGCGGATGAGAGCTGCCCTTGGTCCACCAACGCCGGCTCCTCAGTCTGCCTCTCGCCGTCGGCGTCCTGCGGCGGCCACCTCTGTTCTCCTCCTCGGACCCCATCTCGGCAGCGCAGGGGAACCGGTCGTCAGCAGCTCGCCCCGCCCGCTTAGCCGCTTCCCGTGAAAATCGGGAGTTTAAGTGGCCAGAGACGGGCGACCCGGAGTGGCAGAGGATCACTCTTCAGGAGACCGTGATTCGCTCCTTCCCCCGGTAGAGGGTCGGGTGGAAAATCCTTGGTTTGCATATGTTCCACCGGCTGTCCAGCCGGTACCCACTTAACCACACATAAGAGTGCATTCCTCTTTCCTCTCCGGGTCTCCGGAGGATCGAGAGAGCCGTGGGCGTACACCTGCTCACTCTACCTCTCCTCTATCGCCAGCGGGTGTCCTGAGGAGTCCGAGCTCTCCACTGAGGAGACCGGACCACCAGCACCCTCATCGGAGTCTGCGCTCTCCGCAGAGGAGACCAGACGACCGTCACCCTCAGCGGGCTCAGGTCAGTGTCACACACACACACATACTGTAGATGTTTATGCTGTCACGGCAGACGCACCGGCAGTCTCACCTGTCTCGCTTCGCTGCCCCACCGCGGGTACTTCGGTAGTGTCGTTAATTCTCCTCGTACGGTCCCGGGATGCTTCGCTTCAGTTCCCAGCCCGTCTCGTTGGGTTTTACGCACTATCCGCCTCGGTTACGTAATACAATTACCGGCACTCCCCCAAATTCTCGGGCATTCGTTTCACTATAGCGAAAGCGTCCGATGCACATGTACTGCGTGCAAAAGTCGATGTCCTGCTGGCGAAGGACATTTCGAGCCGGTCCCTCTTACCGAGAATGATAAGGTTTTTCCAGCCTTTATCTCATATTACCCAAAATACACGGTGGGTTACGACCGATTTATTTACGCTCCGGCTCTACAAGTGTGAACCTTTAGGATGATACGCCGAGGCTCGTATTTCAATATTCAAATCGGTTTGCAGCCTTAGACCTGTAGACGTGTACTTTGTGTCCATCTCCCCTCGCCTAGACCGTTTTTCGCTCTGCGTTCGTGGGGTGGGCATATTAATAAGTACACCATTCGAGCTGTCTCTCTCTCCCCGTGTCTCCATGAAAGTGCTAGTCATGGCATTTAAATCTCCGAGAGAGAGAGCATTGTTCGCATTCTGCTTATATTTACGTCAACTATAATGGCTCGTTCTTGGCAAACGTGCGCGAACACAGAGATTTAATGCTTCAGCATCTCGCTCGTTTAAGTCATCAGGTCAGCTGGGAAAAGAGCAACTTTGCCCCGTGCAGAGGATCCTTTTCTCAGTTTGGAAATAGACTCGATCGATTTATTGGCGTGTTTTACAAGAGCGCGCAACCAGTCAGTTCTGACTTGCCTCGGTTTAATTCGAGGGAAGTACGCGGTCCCTCTGAAACAATTTCAGAAGCTCTTGGACATATGACAGCATGCTGCGGCTGTGACACTGCTCGAGCTGCTTCATATGAGACCGCTTCAGCATTGGTTTTACGATCGAGTCTCGAGGAGAGCGTGGCGCAACGGCATACACTGTGTAACCATTACACCTGTGTCATTTCAATTTTACCCCGTGGCAGACCCAGCATTTCTGATAGCAAGATATGCCCCTGAGTCGGGTCTCCTGGCATTCTGTAGCACATACAATGCCCCCAGCACGGGATGAGCAGCCACGTATGACGGGCTTGCAGTCTCAGGGGTGTGCATAGCACCCCAACTGCCGCGAGCGGTGCGCTGTATATCTGGGACTTGTACGCTCCGCTATGGAGATGCGAGGGAAGGATGTATTAGCCGACACCGACAACATTGCGACTGTTGCGTTATTTACCGTTAAGGCGGTTTTTGCGCTCTCGTCACCTGTCGCATCTCGCTCGTCATCTCCTCCTTTGGAGTCAGAAGCATCTGAGGTCCCTTCGTGCCATTTACATCCCGGGTTCGCTCAATACAGCGGCAGACGCGCTTTCCCGAGCTGCGTGCCCCGGTGAATGGCGACTCCACCCCCAGACGGTCCAGCTAATTTGGAAGAAGTTTGGTCGTGCGCAGATATATCTGTTTGCGTCGCCGGACGATACCCACTGTCGCCGGTTTTTATTCACTAACCGAGGGCAGCCTCGGCGTGGATGCGTTGGCACACAGCTGGCCGCGGGGGACGCGAAAATACGCATTCACTCCAGTGAGCTTAATTGCACAGACACTGTGCAAAGTCAGGCAGGACGAGGAGAGCCTTTCGTTAGTCGCCCCATACTGGACGACCAGGAATTGGTTTTCAGAGTTAACGCTCCTCGCAACAGCCCCTCCCTGGCGAATTCCCCTAGGAAGGACTTTCTTTCTTTAGGAAGGGGCACATTATGGCACCCGCGCCCCGACCTGTGGGATCTCCATGTATGGTCGTTGAGTGCGCGCAAGGTTTAGGTGATTTATCGCAAGCGGTATCTAACACCATCGACGCGGTACGAGCACCGTCCACAAGACGGGCTTACGCGCTTAAATGAAACCCTTTTCGTCACCTGGTGCTCTTCGCAACGCGAGGACCCCAGAGAATGCTTAACATTGTGCTTTTATATATCCTCAACATAGGTTAGATGGTAGGCTGTCACCCTCCACCATTAAAGTTGATATCGCCGCTATTTCTGCTCATCACTCGCTTATTAACGGCAGATCAGTTGGCAGCATGATTTGGTTATTAGATTTTAAGAGGCGCTCGCAGGCTAAACCCCTCGCGCCCTCCCTCTATTCCTCCTGAGACCTGTCCATGGTGCTGAAGCCCTACTACAGGTTCCGCGTTCAAGCCTTTGCAGTCTGCGAGTCTGAAGTTTTTGTCAATGAAAACTCTGACCCTGCTAGCATTGGTCTCCGTGAAGAGAGTAAGGAATTTACATGCATTCTCTGTTGACGATTCGTGCCTTCAGTTTGGTCCTGCTGTCTCACTGAGACCCAGACCAGGCTACGTGCCCAAAGTTCCCACCACTCCCTTCAGAGATAAGGTGGTGAGCTTGCAAGCGCTGCCCCCCGGAGGAGGGCAGACCCAACCATGGCTTTATTATGCCCCGTACGAGTGTTACGCATCTACGTGGATCGCACACTAAGCCTTAGGACCTCAGATCAGCTCTTTGTTTGTTATGGTGGTCAGCAGAGAGGAAAGCTGTCACTAAGCAGAGGATGTCTCATTGGATAATTGATATCGCCCTTGCTTATAATCTGCAGGGCATTCCTTGTCCATTTAATTTGAGAGCTCACTCTACTAGAAGTGTTGCCTCATTTTGGGCATTCGCTCGTGGTTCCTCGCTAACAGACATCTGCAGAGCTGCTGGTTTGGCGACACCTAATACGTTCATTAGATTTTAGTGTTCGTGTCGAGCCTGTCTCCTCTCGTGCCCTTTCCTCGTTAGGGGAAGCACAGAGAACAGGCTCGCAGGTCGGCTTGCAGCCTCCGACTGCTGCTCCAAACTGAGCTCAGTATGGAAGGCCATCAAGGCAAAAACGCGTAATAATTTGTTTTGCCTTCCTCCGCTGCCTTGGCAGCCTGATGTTGCGGAGCATCCGCTGCCAGCCTCTCACTAGCTGCATCCTCGCGAACCTGTGTTTGGCTCGGGCATCCACATTGCGTCCCACCGGGTTCCTTTGTGAGTATTTTCCGTGGGGTTAATCCTACTAGCCCACGTTCCCTCAGCAGAGCACTGCTTTGCTTACACAGCCACGGCTGTCATTTATACCTCAACTACGGTTGACTTTCGCCCACCAATAGCCCTTAACGGGGCGGTGGCTTCCGCAGCGTCCCTATACCGCTCAGATAGGGCGCTTCCCAGTCGCTGGCACTACTGTGGGGTTAAAGGAACATCTAGTGCCCGGCCTTCTGCCTTAAAACCTAATTCTCCTTATCCTTAAGTGGAACCGGAGGGCTTTACGCAGACACTGGAAGAGGTCAGCCCTCAGTGGCGTTTTGGTAGGGATTCCCAATTCGTCGGTCACGACGTGACGTCGTAGTGACCGACTGAAAGGGAACGTCTCGGTTACGTATGTAACCCTCGTTCCCTGAAGGAGGGAACGGAGACGTCACGTCCCGTCGCCACAGGGCTGCTCCCTGCTGTTTATCGGCCGGTCACACTTTCCGGCTTTCTCAGCGAAATGAAGCTAATTTCCATATTTGCACCTGTGGCTTATATACGCACCTGGCGGGGCGGCGCCAGCATTATGCAAATATCTCAATGCCAAGTTCATTGGCGTTTTAGTAGAGTACGAAGCAGATTGGTCTCTCTAAGCGAGTTCCCAATTCGTCGGTCACGACGTGACGTCTCCGTTCCCTCCTTCAGGGAACGAGGGTTACATACGTAACCGAGACGTTTTGCTGATAGTATTACACCAAAAAGCATGGTTACTACACTTTTACCACAAATAACATGGTTAGTTTTCGTAAGGGTAAAACCATGGTAACCACTAATCATGGTTTTCCTGCTGAAAAAAACAATAAAACCATTACATAAAATTCTAATGGTTTCCATTAAAATACCAATAGGAACCATTAGCTTTTACCATTAAAACCACTACACTGTAATGTGTTTTTTGGGCCATATTCCATTGGAACCAATAATAGAACCATTAGAACCAATACATACAACCAATACATACCATTAGAGACCAACAAAAACCAGTGTGTACTGGGCCATATTCTATTAGAACCAATAACATTCCCAATAAAACCAATAAAACCATTAGAATTTTCTGTAATGGTTTTATTGTTTTTTTCAGCAGGGTTTTACAACCATGGTTTGCAACAATTATTTTTTGCGTTGCATCAGTGTCATCTCCTATTTACATTGTACCACTGCACATTTAGAAATTAAATAATTATACCAGATTCAAACCCTATATTCAATGTTTTACTCATGCACTGTAGGTATGCGGCATTTTACGTACAACAATATAAGCAATTAAACCTACATTTAAAAACTGCATGTTGTGTTCACTTGTGTTATCTTTGACTAATGTTTAAATTTGTTTGATGATTTAAAACATTAAAGTGCGACAAATATGCAAAAACATAAGAAATCTGAAGGGGGTCAACACTTTTTCCACACCACTGTATGTCTGATTACCCAGAGCACAAAATATTCATCAGTTAAACCACAGCATGATGCGCAATAAATGTGTTTTCACACAGGATATGTCAGCCTACGCACACCATCTACACTACAGTAACTGACATTCGTGCTTCCAGAGTGTCTTTTATTTTATTTATTCCTTTTCTCGCTATAATGCTGTCTCATATGCTGTCTCATATGCTTTCTATCGTCTTGGTTACGTTTGTAACCCCCGCACCCTGAAAGAAGAGAACGGAGATGTCACGTCATGACCGACGAATTGGAAACACACTTCGCGGTACCAATCTACTTCGTAGGAACTACTAAAATGCCAATGAACTGAGCATGCAGATATTTGACTCTGCCCGCATCGCCTCGCTATGCGAGTATTTACTGAGAGGCAGGTACAATACCAAATCAGCTATTTTCGCTCATCATGCATCTCGGGGAAGAAAGGTTTGGAAGGTGAGGTTTGAGACGCCCAAGCAACTCCAAAATACTAGTCGTCGAGGCAGGACGGTTCGGATGGGGGAGGTTGAGTCCACTCCAGTCCTCCCGCCGCTGCCACCCGAGAGAGCATGGTCGCCAACTCTGAGTCGACTACGGGCAGTCTTCAGAAATAGACGGCCCCTCTCCGATGCAGCGTCAGATTCATCGTCATAGAGTCTTCATTGAGAGGATCAACAGATGCCGGGGCCGTTGTAGAACACAAGCCCGCTGTCTCCATTGGCACCTCTGCTGGCTGGGGATTGGGGTGCTGAGGGTCAAAGAACTTACCAGACGCCCAGTTCAAAACGGTGATGTGGAGATCATCCTGCCACCCTTTTAACAGAGCTCAGCAACAGAAATGGAGGATGAGGTTCCTCGAGGTACGAAACCCGTCTCTGCAGATCCACGAGGGTCGTGTTCTCGTTGACTAGGCCTCTCCTAAGTCTTAAATTTGTTTTGTTTTTCAGCCATTCAGAGGTGGACTTGCTGGTGGGTTTTGGATCATTGTCCTGCTGCAGAACCCAAGTTCGCTTCAGCTTGAGGTCACAAACAGATGGTTGGACGTTGTCCTGCAGGATTTTTTGGTAGACAGCAGAATTCATTTTTCCATTTATCACAGCAAGTCTTCCAGGTCCTGAAGCAGCAAAACAGCCCCAGACAATCACACTATACCACCACCATACTTTACTGTTGGTATTTGGCATGATGTTCTTTTTCTAAAATGAGGTGTTACTTTTACGCCAGACGTCCAAAACGTTAAACTTTTATCTTGTCAGGCCACATAGTATTTTCTCAAAAGTCTTGGTGATCATCAAGATGTTTTCTGGGAAAACTGAGACGAGCCTTTATGTTCTTTTTGCTCGGCAGCGGTTTTGTCTAGGAACTCTGCCATGCAGACCACTTTTGCCTGGTCTCTTTCTTATGATGAAGTCATGAAGACTGACCTTAACTGAGGCAAGTGAGGCCTGCAGTTCTTTGGATGTTGTTGTGGGGTCTTTTGTGACCTCTTGGATGAGTTGTTGCTGCGCTCTTGGGGTAAGTTTGGTCGGCCGGCCACTTCTGGGAAGGTTCTACACTAGTTCATGTTTTCGCCATTTGCGGATAATAGCTCTCACTGTTGTTCGCTGGAGTCCCAAAGCTTTAGGGCCGATTCACACCGGCTGCGTGGCGTATCTGTTGTATGTCAGTTTTTCTGTGTCTGTACATACCAGAAGCATGCCTGACGCAGCGCTAACGCGCTGCTGTTGCTATAGGTGACATATATTTTTCCTGGAAACGCTTCCAAGACGCTTGCGTGTGGTGTGAAAAATAGGCGTCAGTCCTATTCCTAGCATGCACAGTTTTCGGCATGGCTCGAGCCGCGCCTGAGACGTGCATGTCATGCAGGCGGTGTGAACTGTCAAACCTGCTAACATGGGAGCCTAAATAAAAACAGACACTAGTGATGTTACATTTGAAGCGAGGCTTCGGAGCTTGTGTCGAGCAAAAGTGGGCGTGTCAGATGAAGCTTTGATTCGAAGCTTGTGTTGTTAACGTTGAAATCACGTGACCAATGACAAACGAAGCTTCACTTTCTGCTCAGTCACGTGCGCGCTTCGCTTTGCGTGTCAGAAGGTTCGAACTCTAGAGGTTTTTTATGAGTTATTTGCCTTATTCACATTTTGGTCCCACATACTATTGTATATATAGTATTGTATTTACTTATACTTGTGTGCGCGTGTGTTATTATGTGCGTGTGAACATTATTCTGTACAATACAGTATTGAACATGTGAATGTTAACTCAAACTGGAATTTATTGCCACCCTTTAATGAGTAAATACATTTATTATATTGACCATTCACACACATGTTGTCTAAGCTTTATTTGTACACATAATATTAATATTCATCTGAATTTCATCAGCTTGTTGCTTCACTGACGGAGCTTTTTCCAGAAGCAAGTGCTATATGTTTTATTAACCAAAAGATGGCGCTGTTTTCGACACTCTCGTTGAGGCTTCGAATCATGGTTCGAAACAGTAAGGGAAGTATCGGTGCTTGATTCGATGCTTCATTTACCCATCACTAACAGACACGTCACACAGCTGAGATGCATACGCCACGCAGCCGGTGTGAATCGGCCCTTAGAAATGCTTTATAACGTTTTAAAGACTGATGGATCTCAATTACTTTCTTTTTCATTTGTTTCTAAATAT
The DNA here is from genome assembly GCF_030506205.2 of Paramisgurnus dabryanus. Lineage (NCBI taxonomy): Eukaryota > Metazoa > Chordata > Actinopteri > Cypriniformes > Cobitidae > Paramisgurnus > Paramisgurnus dabryanus. Next base: position 13,770,038 of record NC_133360.1, on the reverse strand, counting down.
CTTTGGATCTCAGCATGGTGTGTAGCTTTTGAGGATCTTTTGGTCTACTTCACTTTGTCAGGCAGGTCCTATTTAAGCGATTTTTTTGATTGGGAACAGGTGTGGCAGTAATCAGGCCTGGGTGTGGCTGATAAACCACGAGTGTGATTAACCACAGTAAAGTTATGTTTTAACAGGGAGGACAAACACTTTTTCACACAGGGCCATGTAGTTTTGGATTTTATTTTCTCTTAATAATAAAAACCTTCATTTTCATATTGTGTTCACTTGTGTTATCCTTGACAAATTTTTACATTTGTTTAATGATCTAAAACATTAAAGTGTGACAAAAACATTAGAAATCTGAAAGGGGCCAACACTTACCCAGAGCACAACATATATATCAGTTAAACCACAGCATGATGTGCAATAAATGTGTTATCATACAGGATATGTCAGCCTACACACACCATCTACACTAAAGTAACTGACATTCGTGCCTCCAGAGTTTCTTTTATTTAATTTATTCCCTTTTTTGCTATAATGCTGTCTTGAATGCTTTCTATCAGTTCACTGGATCAGAAATGAACACAGTCTTGGACAATTGAAGCTGCTACCGGATTAGTTTGTGTACCCAGCTAGATGATGGCACACTTGCATACTCTCTTGGGTAGTAACTTATTTAAATAAGTAAATTCTCAAAATAAGTATGTTTTATGCAACCCAGTTTTAATGTCAGTGTTTCCAAACCTCTCCTAATGGCCTTGTGGGATAGTGAAGTGTCCACTGAATGCACACTTCAGAATCCAGCCGGGAAAAGTTGGACATCCGGATACTTTTTGCCTAATTTTACTGTGTATTAGGACATGCTTTTCTTGTTTCTCGTCTACTGAATAGTAGGAAAGTATGTGGTTTCGGATGCAGGGCTAACCCTAATCTTATTTTACCAAGTGTGTTGGATGAGAGAAAAGAAAATATAACTTAAAACATTAAGTGGAAAATGCCCATAAAACCTCTTGCGTAACCTGTCAGTGCAAAGTTTCTCCTTAGAAAATACTGCAACACAGATGGTGACAAAAGACAGAATCTGTCTTACCAAACAGAAACCTTTCTCTCCTATAGACCGTTTCAGCAGTAACAACATAAACAAGCGGCTGTCGCGGTCCGCACCTAACTTCCGGTAAACTCCGCTAAGAATAAATAATAACAAAGTTCTTTAAACGTAGTTTATTTATATAACAAGCAAAAAAAACAACACATAGATTACCTAGGAAACCAAAACATTTGTTATTTTCGACGAGGCATTCGTTCAAGAGATCAGTTTAGTAACTAGTCAGACCATTAAAAAAACGAAACCGGAAGTAAGGTTCGGATCCAGACGTGTATCACGTGCGTCCGATGAAACCGTCTATATACACACAACATTTGTACAGCGAGGGAAAGACAGACAGACAGAGGTATGGCATGCTTGAGAATTTGCGTGAACCCAACCTGTCTCATGTCTTTTCCAGCCTTTCAAAAGCCAAAGACAATCTCGCAATGTCGACTGGGACCGCAGCCAATACGTAGCTCGTTCAGCCGCTCGAAACCTGTAACAATGGACAGCAGCCCGGCTCTTCTCCCCCTCCTCGTGGCAGTCTGCTCAACCCACTCGCCAGTATTTGGCCTACCCGCAGGCATTCTGGGAATGCCAAAACGGTGCCTAGGTCTGGGGAGACTTTGTGGTTGCGGCACATACCGCGACAGCACCCCGTCGGGGGTTTACGAGGGCCAGGAGGCGCGCACACCACTCCGGGATTCACGTACACCCGGTCGCTTCAGACGACACGCACTAATCCTCAACGTGATGACAATCGACGCCACGATGAATCTCGTCTGCCAAGGTTGACAGAAAAACAGCAACCGCAAGGGGGAAAAGGAACGAGAGGATTATTTTTTCAACCTGAAAGTAATGCAACAACTCATTTTAACTGCTGTACTAAATTCTCTCAGACAGATTCAATGGTACAATACCGGCCTCATTGACAGATTTCGTGCTATATATATATATATGTGTGTGTGTAAAAAATATTGGCTTCAAACTAAATGTACTAGGGCCAAAATTAAATGCAAAATTTAAGCCAGAGACGTAGGGGTAAAGAAATTTTGTATTACATAGATCAATTTCAATTTCCAAGCATATTGAGCAGATTCATATTCATTGTCTGTGAATCAGTGAGCTCTTTATGAAACTTTGTTTACATTGAAAACAATGAACAGGCTCAATGGTTATTAGTTGCAAATGTTGATCTTACAGATCTTGTTTTATTTGACATTTAAGACATTTATAAATGTTTTAAAAATGAATGTCTGAGTAGAAAATAATGATAACTGCAAAATAATACTTCGATTATACTGTATCTGTTTTATACTTGAATTGTATAAATTAGATAATATTTCACATTGAGTGTATCTTTCAGACTTTATTGAACGTAATTGACCACCACAGTTGAACAGTTTGAAAATTTAACATACACACGACAACGTTGTTTAAAAGATCTGCGTTTACAACTAAAAACGCTGTATTATGTGTGCCAGGCCAGTAGATGGCGATGTTACCTACACTACACACACGTGCATGTATGCTTTCTTCCTCAGAGCGATGAATACAAATAATCAAGATGGCACAAAAACACAGAGCAGTTTTGTTTAAACAAAGAGGTAGGTAGCAAAATTTTGTAAACTTTTTTGAGAGAAGCGTTAGTTTTACAACCTCTAGGCTGTTATTGCTGTTGTGGACTGAATTAACACGTACACATTTCACTGTTATCACAGATTGGCATTGCCAAAGTTTACACAGGAACGACAAGGGGTCGTTCTTAAAACATGCACTTTGAATCCTGTCTTCAAAAGTTAGCATTTTCGGGAACATCAAATTATGCAGTCAAACTTTCCCAGTGACAGGTTGTCATGTAAAAGGCCCCAAGACTTTTATAATTTCATCTATTATATCAAGACGTTTATCCATCACTGTTTAACAATCAAAGACCCAAAACCTGAACAATCAAACTGTCCAGATCCAGAGAAAGACAGAAGATGTCCTCGCCAAGCTTTCCAGTGTCCCGTCCTCTTTTTTTCTCAGGCATTCCATCCTGATTTTCCAAAGGAACGTTTTCGGGCTGTTTTACTATAGATCAAAGGTCCACAGCTTTGATCTTTCGTCCCAGTGCTGCCAAAAGATCACTCCGGTCTCGCTGGCGAACGAACTGACAGGACAGTAGACCAGCAATGATAATTACAGACGCTTCATTTCTGTGTCTTTCTGTGTCTTTCAAGCGAAAAACTGGCATAAACACACACTGAACTACAGACTGAATTCCTGCGCTGAAGTGCAGGGAAAGACAAAAGAGTAAAGAGCTTTTACTTGTAAATGTTGTAGAGAATTGAACGCTGGATTAAAGTAGGATATAAAGCATCTGCGTGAAAGAATCAAAAGGATTTTTTTATTGGTCAGATGCCTTTGAAAGCCCAAATTTTAAAGCTTTTAAAAGCCTATAGAACGTCATTGTCAACGAAATTTATCTTGTAAAATTCAAAGCTTTATAAACACTTAATTTATGAAGTTTGCATGTTTCAATATATTCTTTGTCTCATAAAAGCCAAAATGACACAAACTGGTGACATGCATCAAGAATATTGGGCTATAACATTTGAAAGGCAGCTCATATAATTTGGGCCTGGAGAAATTTGACGGGAAATGGACTTTTATTAGATTGAGAAGTAGTATCTCATTACAAACCGATAAGTATGCGTGCCTTTTTTTTTAACACTAACTCATGGCATTTCGTACATATTTTTTGAGGTGGCTAATTCATATTGGACATTTTTGGACAATTTCATTTCCCCCCTATGATATTGGGGGTGGGCTGGGGTTTCATTATTGTATTTTTATCACCATCTTACATTTTTGTACAATTCACTTGTACAATGCAAATTAATACAAAGTCATCTCGTAAAATACATACAAATTCTCATGAGATCAGGCATAGTCACGTAACTTTTTGATTCTTTTTTCGTGATATTGTCACGAATTTCCACGTTTTTCGTGATTGTATCACAAATTTCTGTTTACGTGTAATTGTCATGTATTGGTTACTCAACTGCTTTTTCCTATTTTAAAACCATTGTCGCTTCGGTTTAGGGTTAGATTTGGTGTTTGCGTTAGGATGTCATTTTATGCAAATCTAACCCTAAACCGAAGCGACAAGAAAATAGGACAAAACAGTTGAGTAACCAATACGTGACAATTACACGTAAACAGAAATTTGTGATACGATCACGAAAAAATGTGGAAATTTGTGACAATGTCACAAAAAAGAAATAAAAAAGTTACGTGACTATATCACGATACTTTGTGGCGAAATATCTGAGAAGCTGGAGTCTTTGATCTCCACTGCAGTCGCTTTTTCTTGCTTATAGAACATAGAAAGGTCCATATAAACCACCCTGATCTCATGAGAATTCGTACATATTTTAAGAGTTATCTAATTTGTGTGAATTCAAACGAAGTTAATCGTGCAAAAACGTACGATTATCATAAAAAAGTCACCGGGGTGACAAAAATGTACGAATGTGGTCGTATAAATTAATACGACTTAACCACCTTGTAAAATAAGTGCTTATTGCCATGAGATAGCGTTGATATAAACCTTTACATTGTCATATACACTCACCTAAAGGATTATTAGGAACACCTGTTCAATTTCTCATTAATGCAATTATCTAATCAACCAATCACATGGCAGTTGCTTCAATGCATTTAGGGGTGTGGTCCTGGTCAAGACAATCTCCTGAACTCCAAACTGAATGTCAGAATGGGAAAGAAAGGGGATTTAAGCAATTTTGAGCGTGGCATGGTTGTTGGTGCCGGTCTGAGTATTTCACAATCTGCTCAGTTACTGGGATTTTCACGCACAACCATTTCTAGGGTTTACAAAGAACGGTGTGAAAAGGGAAAAACATCCAGTATGCGGCAGTCCTGTGGGCGAAAATGACTTGTTGATGCTAGAGGTCAGAGGAGAATGGGCCGACTGATTCAAGCTGATAGAAGAGCAACTTTGACTGAAATAACCGCTCGTTACAACCGAGGTATGCAGCAAAGCATTTGTGAAGCCACAACATGCACAACCTTGAGGCGGATAGGCTACAACAGCAGAAGACCCCACCGGGTACCACTCATCTTCACTACAAATAGGAAAAAGGGGATACAGTTTGCACAAGCTCACCAAAATTGGACAGTTGAAGACTTGAAAATGTTGCCTGGTCTGATGAGTCTCGATTTCTGTTGAGACGTTCAGATGGTAGAGTCAGAATTTTGGGTAAACAGAATGAGAACATGGATCCATCATGCCTTGTTACCACTGTGCAGGCTGCTGGTGGTGGTGTAATGGTGTGGGGGATGTTTTCTTGGCACACTTAGTGCCAATTGGGCATCGTTTAAATGCCATGGCTTACCTGAGCATTGTTTCTGACCATGTCCATCCCTTTATGACCACCATGTACCCATCCTCTAATGGCTACTTCCAGCAGGATAATGCACCATGTCACAAAGCTCAAATCATTTCAAATTGGTTTCTTGAACATGACAGTGAGTTCACTGTACTAAAATGGCCCCCACAGTCACCAGATCTCAATCCAATAGAGCATCTTTGAGATGTGGTGGAACGGGAGCTTCGTGCCCTGGATGTGCATCCCACAAATCTCCATCAACTGCAAAATGCTATCCTATCTATATGGGCCAACATTTTTAAAGAATGCTTTCAGCAACTTGTTGAATCAATGCCATGTAGAATTAGGCAGTTCTGAAGGCGAAAGGGGGTCAAACACAGTATTAATATGGTGTTCCTAATAATCCTTTAGGTGAGTGAATAATAGTATAATTTTTTTATAGATTTCAAATAGTTTGAACACTTACAAATGATCTACAAAATTTCTTATCTTTATATCTAAAATCAGATGCATCCTTAAATAACTTCAACACAAATCAAAATCAATGTTTATTGAAACAAACACAAACTGCAAATACCCAAAAACTCAATTAAACCATGCAATGTTGCATTTTTTTTATTTATACACCTGAAGCAGTCTTTATTTTGCTGTTCATTCGGTTTTAGGCAAAGATCCTTTGGGCCTCATGGGATTTTCCTTGTGAATCGGGCTTTTCAACTGAAACATCATGATGATTGAATTATGTCAGGAACAGTGGCATTTGGGATTTTCGTGGTTGTTCAACGCACACATGAGCTGAAAATCAATGAGGCTTACAAATCCACCGCAGGACTCTTGTAATGTATGCGCACATACCTTCACATACCCCATTAGTTTCAACACCTCTCTCAAACGCGTGTAGCTATACGAAATATGTGAATCGGCATTTCACACAGTGAATAAAATCCTATGTTCCTTTAACTAACAGGTGAGATGGCCGTAAAGCATATACAGACTGCCAGGAAAGTAGCACAGGTCCTGTTTCAAGCAAAGGCTTCCATTAGTGCGGATACAATTCTGCCTTTTTGGACGGCGCTTTTGGACTTTCCGCTAACCGCTCAGCAGGTGATGCTCATCATTAGTAAGAAGAACATGCAGTTGTGGTCGGTGGCACGTGGATGAAGCCAGGTTCTCACCGGTGTGTGGACCAGACTGCGGTTTCGAGGATACAGACAAAAACATTGCGTCCAAGCAGAGGTTGAAAAATATTAAATGTTCTATTGCGCGACAGGCTGAGAAAAATAATGTTAATGTGACACATTAGAAAGATATGTGGGTATAAAAACACCTTTGACATGACCTTACTCAGCCAATATTAAAGATATCAAGGTTATATTTTCAATGAACGTTCTTTACATTACATAAGATGATTTTATGCAGTAAAATGTAAGTCTTTAGCTGGGTTTTAACAGACTGGGTCACATGTCATTTAGTGATCTGTACACCATAATGGATGCTTAACAATAACATTAATACATAACCTGTATATACAGAACTTGCATTAAACTGTACTGGGATTTAAGCTGAGTAATAAGTTAATGTACTGTGAGGAAAAAAAACAGCTTAATAGCATTCAAATGGGGTGGAGGATTTCAAATGACGATGTCCGAGCATTGCTCATGGATGAGAGTCCAGCTACGTGGGGAGCATAGGGAGGAAGTGGGTGGACGGATGTCTTCGTCGAGCTTTGTGTCCTCTCCGCGGTTTCCCTCTGCCGTTGAGAGACACGAACATCTGCCTTCCCTTGTGTTTCCAGCGCAGGGAGGCGTACGTGTTGTAGCCGTTTTCCTCGATGCGCTCCTTAAACTTGCAGCTTGGGTTGTATCTGACCTGCAGCGAGAGTGAGATCGCCATCATTTATTAAAATATCTTCAATAAAGAAACACATACACTACAAAAATAAAGATTTGTTGGTTCAACTTAAAAAAGTAAGTTACCTGATTGCCTTAATTTTGAGATAATTCAACTTTAAAATATTAGTTAAATCTAAATATGCTAATATTAACTAATATTTTTTAAGTTGAATTAACTCAAAATTTTAAAGGGGACTTTTTACAAGAATTTTTTAAGATGTGAAATAATCTTTGATGTCTCCATAGTACATTATGTGAAGTTCCATCCTAAAATACCATATACTTAATTTATTAGAACGTGTTAAAATTGCCACTTTGTGAACAATTTAGATGTGAACAAAAATTTGCCATTTTTGGGTGTGTCCTTTTAAATGCAAATGAGCTGATCCCTGCACTACATGACAGTGCCGTGGTTGGATAGTACAGGTTAAGGGGTGGTATTATCCCCATCTGACATCACAAGGGATCCAAATTTCAACTAGCTATTTTTTGCATGCTTGCAGCAAATGGTTTACCAAAACTGAGTTACTGGGTTGATCTTTTTCACATTTTATGTGAATGTCCGAGATGCGCACGTGACAGATCAACTAAGCAATATGATGACATGTGAGAGGGCTGTCTGTAATCGCGCACCAAACGACTCCGAATAAAAAACACAGACTTATCATTGCGGTGGGTTCCAGTGTTAAGAGAGAGCTTTACTTCCTGCTTTTTTCAAAACAATCGCATCTTAATGACGAAAGCGTGCCCGGACTCGGATTGATAAAAAGTACAGTGTGAGTGCGTGCACCTGGGGGAGTAGGGAGGGGTGACAATCGCGCTGGGGCATGGATTGGTTTGGATAATGTGAGTGTGCCCTTAATTCTGTGCTGGGTTAACACACCATTGAATTTGGACTCATACTGTAACATCTATGACTAACAATTTCGTTTTGAACATCAAATATAACCTTACATAATCAAACGTAACATTTATAAGACTTGATTACCTTATCCATCAATGTGATTTCTTATTCGCGTGAATCGCGTCTGATTAATGGCCATAAGCAGTTGAGTTAAAGACTACAAATCCCATAATTCCAGCCTGCTTCAGAGCGTCATTAATCAACGTCATTTGTTGTTATTGACGTTTTGGTGCCATCTAGTGGCGAATTCTACGTATTCCACCTTTAACTACAGTAATATTGCATATTTCTTGTAAAAAAAATTAAAAGTTTGCAATTGTTTATATGTCACTGAATATTTAAATATGCTGTTCTTGTTGCATTTACACAGCTGGTAACCAGCAGATGTCCTCAACACGCTGCGTAAATTTCGAGTGCGTGTGTACTCGAACTTCAAATTTGATTGGTTGTCAATGGTTTATCGTTCATTAGGTAGAGAAAAAAATCTTCCAGAAAGTGATCCCAATGATATCGTTCATTGTATCTCTTTATCGTTATAGTTATGGTGTGAAATTCTCTTGAACGATTTTTAAAACTATATTTTTATAGTTACATTTATGTGAACGGCCCTTTACCCTTTCTGTTTGAAGTTACTGGTACACTGTAAAAAACAGATTTGTTGGTTCAACTTAAAAAATTGTAACCAGGTTGCTTTAAAATTCTTGAGTTAATACAACTTAAAAATATTTGCTAACCCTCAATATGCTGTGTAAACTAATATTTTAACCCTGGAGAACCCACGGGTCAAATTTGGCTAATGTTAATTGCTGCCAAGAGAAGGATTCTTGGGTTCTCCATGGTTAAAGTTGAATTAACTCAAAATTTTAAAGGAACCAGGTAACTTACTTTTTTAAGTTAAACCAACTTTATTTTACAGTGTACCGGTTTAGATCAACATGAGGGTGAGTAAATAATGAAAGGATTTAAATTTTTGGTTGAACTATTCCTTTAACTTCAAAATTAGAGTCAGATTCCAGTCTGATAAGATCAATTTGAAATGACTGAATGTGACTAATAATCATTTCTGTGTAATTCTGAAAGGGTAAGGGTGCTTTAGTCTTGAGTGATTCCCAAGGTTTTTCATGTTTACTCTGGGGATCGGAGGACAGATATAGCCATCTGTAAGCCATCTTATCATGGCTGGATGACAGATTGCCAGGTTGAGATTTCGCAGAGCAGTTAAAGCACTCAGACACCATGCAAATAGGCGTCTTTATTAAACAAGCCACAAACAACTGTCTGATGGCACGCACTAACTTGGGACACAAGGCACAATCTGCTTAGACCCTGCAGTTATGGTAAATTATTGTATGTGACTGCCTGTGAAAACCAATCACAGTTTTTTTTTGTGTTTAACTGTTTTCTGCATAATGTAAACTTAAAATATAAGGAGACATATCATGAAAATCAGATTTTTTTATGTTTAAGTGCTGTAATTAGGTCCCCAGTGCTTTTATCAACCTAGAAAATGTGAAAAAGATCAACCCAGTAACTTAGTTTTGGTAAACCATTCTCTGCAAGCATGTGAAAAAATAGCTCATTGAAATTTGGCTCCCCTTGTGATGTCAGAAGGGGATAATACCGCCCCTTAATCTGCACTATCCAACCACGACACTGCCATTTAGTGCATTCAGCTCATTTGCATTTTAAAGGACACACCCAAAAATGGCACATTTTTGCTCACACCTACAAAGTGGCAATTTTAACACTAAGCTCTAATAAATTATCTATGGGGTATTTTGAGCTTGAACTTCACATATGTACTCTGGGAACACCAAAGATTTATTTGACATCTTAAAAAAGTATTGTGAAATGTCCTCTTTAAATAATGACAGAGTAAGGTCATGTCAAAGATTGAAATCAATGCGTGAAATCAAACTTTTATGCTTCTAATCTCAAAATTAAATTATGAGGTCACATATTTTATCAGTTCCCATTTGGATTGACCCAAAGTTTTTTTTGCAATTGTACAGGTTGAGCTTCATCTACTGGAAGAAAAACAACTCTTTGATTTGCTCAATTCTAGTACCGGTTCCCTTTCATCCCCACTGGTTTTGTTATGCGATGTACCTACCGATCCGAAGAGCGTGCCTTTTTTGGACATGGCTAGGTACAGACCGGTGCTGACAGATTTGATGGCAACAACTCCCACACTGACAGATCGGATTTCCATCAGACCTGAAGAGCAGAAAACAAGGAACAGAAGTCTGGTTTAGAAAGGGGGAGTTTCTCCATGAAAAGCCTTTCTATCATTACCGATTAGAAAATCCATATGCTCAAGGGATGGGCTTTCAGGACAAGAAAAACAGGACACTCATAATAGACCATTTTGAATGATGTTCATTGTAAGATCATCAATAACAGCTTAGTTTTCATTGGAACTTTGTATGCTTTTAAAAGGAATAGCATACTAAAGCAATATATCATATTCTTTGTATGTATTTTAGCTTGTTAAGAATATCTAAAAAAATCTTCAAAACAAGGTCAATATACATGTATGTTTTCAAAAAATATATCTTCAAAATAAGTGCATTTTGTCCTACTGCACTGGAAGATCTTCACTTGTTTCACTTGCCAGTGCAGTGAGCCAAAATACACTTATATTTAAGATATATCTTTAAAAAAAAAAACACTTTGAATACTTGATTTTGTTTTTTTAGATATTCTACTTGAAAACAAGTAAACATATACACTTATAAGTTAACATATAAAGAATAATGAATTTATAATGAATAAATGACTGATCCTTAGCTGTCACTAGGTAAAGGTCCTATAAAATAAAGGTCTTTATACATTTGGTACCAATATGTACTTTTAAGGTACTAATGTGCACTCTTTAGGTGCAAATGTGTTTTTGAGAAAAGGAACTGCCCTAGTGACAGCTAAGGACCATTTTTTCTGACAGTGCATGCTTCTCGTAAAACCAATCTTAAAAGAAAAATGACTGGGAACCGTTCTGTACTGTCAGCCTCTCTATAATACTGCATGGCGCGAAATGGTGCAGACAAATCAGCTGTTGGCTTTGGAGGACAACTGTAAACACAGTAACACATTGAGGTGCTGAATGAGATGTTGACCAAGCGCCAGTTGGGAAATGAAGGCAGAAAACACATGAACCACAGGAAGTGGCCGCAGCTGAACACATGCAGCGCAGGTGTCAGACGAAACGAACTCCGAGCTGGAATTTTTCTCTCTCTCTCTTTGAGCAGGTGTAGGCTTTGAACTCCTGGATTAAATATTGTTTACATTTCTCCATGTCTTTTTCATGGATGTATTTGAATAATGCAGTCTGAGTGTCATGGCTTGCAGATCACACAGGTAAACTAATGCCATAGAAGAACCATTACTGGTTTCTCAAAGAACCTTAAAGAACCATTTCTTTTAAACAAATTTAAATAATCAAAAAAAAAATGTTTTGCCACTTAAAATCTTTTGTAAAACAGAAAGGTTCTTTGGACGTTAAAGGACCATGATGCCATAGAAGGACCATTAGTGGCTGTATGGTTCCATTAAGAACCTTTAACATCTTAAGAACCATAGGCTACTGTTACTGTCCTTTTGGGTGATAAAAGGTTAAAAAAAATCCAGATAATTTACTCACCACCATGTCATCCAAAATGTTGATGTCTTTCTTTGTTCAGTCGAGAAGAAAATATTTTTATAGTTTTTTGAGGAAAACATTGCAGGATTTTTCTTATTTTAATGGACTTTAATAGAGCCCAACACTTAACACTTAACTCAACACTAAACAGTTTTTTCAATAGAGTTTCAAAGGACTATAAATGATCCCATACGAGGCATAAGGGTCTTATCTAGTGAAACGATTGTCATTTTTGACAAGAAAAATAAAAATTATGCACTTTTAAACCACAACTACTCGTCTATCTCCGGTCCTGTGATGCGCCAGCGCGATTTCACGCAATACGTCATCACGTCAAGAGGTCGGGGATGTATGCGAAACTACGCCCCAGTGTTTACAAGTGTGGAGAAAGAGGACCGTTCAGACGTTGTTGTATGTCGAATGATACTAATTAATGTGTTTGTGTCAGTTTATTGGTTAAAATGGTCCGCAAATGTGTGTTTCATATATGTACTTTTTTACGTCATTACGCAATTATGTGAGGTGGCGCCGGCGCGTCAAACAGGACTGGAGATAGACGAGAAGTTGTGGTTTAAAAGTGCATATTTTTTATTTTTACTGTCAAAAATGACAATTGTTTCGCTAGACCCTTATGCCTTGTTTGGGATCGTTTAGAGTCCTTTGAAACTCCGTTGAAAAAAACTGTTAAGTGTTGAGTTAAGTGTTTAGTGTTGGGGTCCATTAAAGTCCATTAAAATGAGAAAAATCCTGGAATGTTTTCCTTAAAAAAAGATTTTTTAATTCTCGACTGAACATAGTAAGACATCAACATTTTCGATGACATGGTGGTGAGTAAATTATCTGTTTGTTTGTTTTTTAAGAAAATTGACTAATCCTTTAAGGGCGCAGGATCCAATGTGCTTAAGTAAAGATATCCTCTCAATTTTGCTCACTCCATCTCAACGTGCTTGCCAACGTCAGCCGTATTGCCATAGCTTATCTTTCTTTAGATGCCTTTTCTCTAATTTATAATGTAATTTTTGTGTTAAGATTAAAAGAAAATGTGTTAGCATTTAGCCTAGCCCCATTCATTCCATTAGGATCCAAACAGGGATGAATTTAGAAGCCACTAAACACTTTCGCTTTCCCCATTTAAAGACTGTTACATGAGTAGTTACACGAGTAAGTATGGTGGCACAAAATAAAATGTGGTGATTTTTTTAAGCAGGAAAAATGAGAACTATATTGTATCGCAGAAGAGCACTTAGTTTGCAGCACCTCGACCCCTGTTCCACCATACTTACTCTTCTTGAAATAGGGTAAACATGAAAGTTTTTAATGGCTTCTAAATTCATCCCTGTTTGGATCCTAAGGAATAAATGGGGCTATCTAAATGCTAACACTTTCACAACGCGCTGTACAAAGATTAAGTGCGTACATTGAAAAAAGATAGGTATGTATTAATTCATCGATGTTGAGGTAAGAACATAGTAAAATATAAAAAATGGTGCTGTTTTCCTTTAAAGTAACTTAGTTTTTCTTCTGTCGCCATTATTTAAACCAGCCGATCTACCACAGTTGAGAAAATCCTGAGGATATGCAGCAAGGATTTGTCAAGCCGAAATGATTCAAGCTTTTGATGCTTGACCAAACACCAATAAAGACGAATAAAGGCAGGTTAGACCTTTATTGTTCTTTATTCCTATTGAAACGGTCCTCTTTTGTTTCTTAATCTTCTGGTGGTCTCTTGTATTAAATAGTTCGAGGAAACGTCCAGCTCAGCCCATTGGAGGTAGGAAAAATCCCATAATTTTCACAGACAACAAATTATGAGGCTTTAAGAATGATTGTTACATCCTTGCTTGAATGAGTTTTAAATATGTGGATTGAAAAATGATGGGCGGATGGTGAAACAATGGCACGTTTTCTTGACGTGCAGCTGTCAATAATCTTTTTGAGCCATTACAAGCAAAATCCTACAGACTTAGTCAAGTGTAAAGTCTGGCCATTCTCTTCATCTCATCTGTAACTTCTGAAAGCCCTTCGCATGGTCTTTTACTCTTTCAGATTTGCCCTTAATCTCCCAGCCTTTACTTTTTGGAAGTCAGCCCACCTTCAGATCATTCGGCCTTTTTTGACACCGAAAGCAGGATGGAGCTCTTAAAATGATTCCTTTGTCCGAACTTTTCTTAGGTGAGGAGGGAGTTGGATGTAGATTCTGGAAACCAGCATGGATGTCCCCAAAATTATGCTTTAACTGGCCCTTTGCTCCCAAAAGGCTTTTGTTACCTACCTGAGATCTGGAAGCTGACAAGCTCTTAAATAATGACCCGGCTTTTGTCGCAGAGAGCAAAGATCCACCCACATCAATTAAAAGCAAGGGAGGGGGAGACGGAGTGAAAGATGGAGCTAAATTTCCTCCCTTATGTGCTTTTTAAAGAGGGTCTTTAATTTCCCAGGTTGCCCCCTCTCTGGCCTGACGCCCCTCTCAGAAGAAGGCCTGGGAATCTCTTGTGTCCAGCCGGGTGCTTGTAGTTGATTGACGTACCTTTTCAAATTTTCCACAGTTTGCTTTTTCCTTTAAACTTAGAGGGTACTGATGTTGGTTTTTTTCGTATTCTTTCTTTCCTTTTTCTGCAACCTTTTCAAATCACAACCTTTTCATGCTGGGTCCTCATTGCTGTGCCTAATAGCCGTGACCAGCACCTTTGATCAAACCAGACTCCTCCCAGGTGCTTTTGAGTGCACTGAACTCCAGTGCTATGTGTGTGGTGAGCGTTTAGATCGTAAGCCCACCCTGGTCACCCCTACTTTATACAGCTTGAGTTTCAAGGTGAGAAAGCCCTCTACCCTACATATTGACCACAACTCTCATTTTCATGACCACGCTAATTCAATTATAATTTATGTTTATAATTTAAGCTAATCATTTTTCTCTCCAATTTTTCAATCAAGCTTTTTGAAAATGCTCATCAAAGTGAATACATTTGTAAACGGGTCAATGACATGACGTTAATTATTTTCTGTCCGTATGGTTCAATTAAATGTAAAAAAGTTTAAAATTATGGATGCATAACGATTAATTTCGATTAATCTATAGCAAAAAAAAAGTTTTTGTTTACATGTGTGTGAACTGTGTATAATAACTTTGTATAAATAAATGCACACACATGCATGTATATATTTAAGAAATGTTTACATGTGTATATACATTTGTATATTTATGTATAATTTATATTATATATAAATATAAATACTTAATATATAGATAAATATTTTTCCTAAAATTATACATGCATGTGTGGATATTTATATGCACACATGCAGGGAAGTAATTATGTATATTATACATATTTATTATACACAGTTTGCACACATATATGATGTAAACAAAAAACTTTTATTCTGCTATAGATTAATCGCGATTAATCGTTATGCATCCCTAGTTAAAAATTCAAAATAAATTTGCAGATTACTTGCATACATTCTCTTTTTTGAGGACCAAGTCTAAAATTTGTGGTTTTATTTTATTTTGCAATAATATTTAGGGGATAATTGCAAAAATGTCAATGTGGTGTAACCAGTCTGTGTCAATTGGTGTAACTAGTATTTTTTTTTTTTTTTTTGAATGAAAGTACAAATTTATTCATTAAAAAATGTGCGATAAAATATAATCATCTAGTTTAATGCAATATGATTTTTACATACATTTTTACATCATTTGTCAAAGATTATTTAGAAAACAGAGCTGTTTTCAGCATATATCAGGACAAATATTACAAAAACGCATTAAAATGTACATTTAGACATAACTAATAAAATTATTACATTTTAAAATGATTTTTTTTTCTTTTGATGACTACGCTTACATGCCATTAAGGTGTATAAAATATTTAATATTTCATTTTTTTTGGCGCAATTGGCAGTTATACCATTTGACATTTTCAGGTCCATTCAGTCTTTCATAAAAATGGTGCTGATGTATTTTTTATTGCATAAAATCAACATAAATACACTATGTGCATTGAAATAAACCTGATGCGTGCTTTTAAAACAAGTTTTTTTGAAAGATTTTTGAATTTCTCATCTAAACCATTTTTGTCACTGACCCAAACGTAATTTTCGCATTGTAGTAATACAACCATTTTTGAAAACAAAGATGTGTTTTTATTTATGTGATGCAGTTATGTAAAGCCCATAGTATAATTTGTTTTTAACGTGTACGTGCACAGCCTTGCAAAGCATTTTTTATTTGACTCATGCACGTCAACAAAATGCAATGCATCTCCTATGCTACTGTACATACCACATTCTCCTGTACGCGCATGTGTACGCGTACAAAATACACACGAATCCGATGGCGCACATACTATTCTGATGATGAAATTTGCGTCACAGGCACTGTACACAGACCCTCGCGCATGTGGAAACTGAATTATACTGCTTGTTTTACCCATTCAGCCCAAAACAAAATGCTGGACACAGTGTACAATGGTTGTTTTTGCAAAAGTAAATAAACAAGTGATGTAAATTACGCATGTAGAAATATTTTACTCATGTACAGTCCTCGGTACTGGGACGTTAGCATTTTTAATGTGGATAAACAACTTATGTAAAATGCCAATGTGGACAAAAAGCGTTTTTAACACATGAATCTGGATTAGTGTAAACGAAGCCTTGGGAAAATGGCTTTCATCGAATGGTATCACAATCTGTCCATCTGAGATATACACTCCAAACTTAATATTTTACAGTAATACATAGATTTTATATAAAAATCATTTTGGCATTATTGTAAGTTTACCAAAATGATGCCACTTAAAGAAATAAAAACATTATAAAACAAGAAAATCTTCTTACTGTAAGTACAGCTCGGTTTGGTTGAACTTGCATTCTTGTGATGTTCATTCATAATGTTTTTTTAATAAGGAAATAAATGTTTACGATCAAAATGTTTTTAACTTTTATTTCCTAATTTGAACCTAATACCGTTTTATGTTTTTGGCAAAGTCCATATTGACCCTACGCGTGTTCAAACATCCTCACCTGTGTGTGCGGGGTTATGAAATTTACAACCTTATTAAAAGCCGAATGACCAGCTACCCATGGCCAGCTGTGAAGCTCTGGACTGAGTTTTTAGACATGCATCATAACTATAAAGTATCCAAAAGTGGGGTTATTCATTAAAGCCAACAGGCTATGACACATGTCCTCCCTACCCTCACATACAGTGCTTTAAAATTGCCCTCTCCCACGCTTGGAAAACTCTCTGTATGTACTGTATGCCATATCCCGCACACACATATATAAGGTCGGATTGTGAAAATGACCCCGTGACCTCGGCGATACTCTCCTAGCGTGCTTATGTCACCTGTTCGTGCGCCAGCATTTAATGCAGCTTTCCGGCTTGGCTTCGTGTTCTGTTTTTCGAATGACGCAAGTCATTCATCCACTTTGAATGATTCTCATGTCATTGATCCCACGAGACTCTACGCGGCCATAAACGTAACTTATGGTTGTTATTGATGTAATGAATGTGAACAGTTAAGCTGTTTCTAATAGCACTTCCTGCAAAGACGTCTCAAAGCAAATGAATCGCGTAGAAAGAAATGCATGGAAAACAAAATAGCAGCTCATAGCGCAAAGTAAAGTAAAGTGCTACAGCGCTGGATAAACTATTCATCAAGTTACCTTATTGAAAAATTTGTTGAGGTGTTGTCTGCAGCTTGCTAACTAACTGTAAAAATCTGGCTTGTTTCAACCCATGGTTGGGTAAAATATGGACCAACCGAACTAATGGATTTAAATTAACCTATGCTAAGTTTGGTTTGTCCATATTTTACCCAAAACAGCCCAGCAATTTTAGTGTACACCGAACCTATTTAGGAAGAAAAGCTTTTTAGCCTGATCTAACTGGAATTCTTACATTTTTATGAGTACGCTAATTCATGTATGAATTCATGCAAAATAAATCGTACAATAACGTATGATTACTATTAAAACCAATAATGAAACCCCACCCCTAACCCCAACGTCACAAGGACAGAAGTAAATCGTACAAACACATACAAATGCAGTCGTACATTTTAATACGAATAAGCCACCTCGTAAAAAAATTGTTATAAGATTGTGTTGGACTATTAGACAATATTATCCAGCTTTGCTATACGTACAGAATCTAAATTAGCGTGAATTGTATAGATATAAAAGGTATATTTGTATAGTCTTTATATATCCAAAATGTAAACGTAATGAACATGCGCAAGTATAAATATTCTGCTTTAGAAAAGAACCATAATTAAATCTGTGAATCATTTATTTGATCTGAATCATGCAAATAAACAATGACTCACTAAAATGAGCCTAACTTTCCGGTATTACATAAGAAAGTGATATTTGCTTGGGCGTGCATGTACTTTATGAATATACACTCTAAAAACCGTTGGGTTATTTGTTTTACCCAATAGGTGGGTTAAACCTATTGGGTTGTTCTGTTGGGTTATTCCTAGCTTGTATTGGGTTATTTCCATAACAACCCAGAGAGTTGGGTTAAAATCGGGCTCACGTCACGCATTTTGAATTTCAACGGTTGACCCGGTGCCACTGCTGAGTGCGGACAGACACGAGAGGTACGTTTTAAAATATATATCTCTGTGTAATGTTTTATTTTGCTACAAAGTGTCTTTAAGCTCTAAAACACAGTAAACTATCAGTCACGTTTAAATAAGTGTACAAAAACGCTGCTGTCTAGTTTTTGTCCGTTACACCTGTTCCATTCATTAACTGTTACCGATGCCAACACGCGTTTTTAAGCCATCATAAACGTAGAGAGACATCGCAATTTATTTTAATACTAAACAGCACCAACAGCATGGTCCCTTACAAAAATGAATCATTTCTTCTTTTAGTAGTATAACGTTAGTTTCATGGCGTATTGATTGCCATATTGCTTTAACCATGCTTTCTGTAACAGACAATGTTTTTTGGTTTAAAGTGTAGTAAAAACCGTTTTTTAACTTTTGTAAGGGATGCAACCGGCTGCTTTTTGCTCCAAATATTTTATTTTGGCGGTCTGTGTTATAGACACAGAGCTGTAATATAAATGTGATTCTGAATGTAAATGTCTTAAGAAATGACTCGATGGCATTTTATTGTCGTTTTACTTCAGTATAATCCCTGATAAAGCGCTGTTTAATCCTGCACGTACTGTTTACTGTAACCCCGGTAACGGTTGAATTTGCAATTCAGCGCCATCTACTGTCAAAGTAGAGTATTTATTCAGCGTGCCAGATGTGTTTGCTTTGAGATTTAATTAATTATTATTTTCTTTAAATGTAGACATTCTTGGAGATGTTGCATTAAAAACCTTACAAAATGGCCAGCAAGATGGTTCAGCCTTCCTACAGTACCAAGAGGCAAAGCAAACATTTATTAATTTGCAACCTGTAAGTATCATTTATGACACTTAGTTTTTTTATCCTGTTTATGTGTGCATATTTACATTGTGAAAATTCTGTCTTCAGGTCAGAAAACAAACATAATTCAGTATTTGGAGGAGGAGGTATGACGAAGACCCCATGTCCTCCTATGGGATGAATTCGACTAATCACAAGCCTTTGTTATCGTGGGGAGGCATGCATGGCCCAGGAGCAAGACCAGCAGTTGACACATGCTTTAATTTTTTTTTTTTACATTTTATACAGAGTATCCCAAGCCTTTCACTACTGTTAAGTAGTTTCTGTAACACACAATACATTTTGTACCATGTGATGTTTCCTGAACACACTGTCACCTGCTTAAAGGGACAGTTCCCCCAAAAATGAAAATTGTCATAATTTTCTTCCTCTCCTGTCGTTACAAACCTGTACACATTTTTTTGTTCTGATGACCACAAAGGAAGATATTTTGAGTAATGTTTAAACCAAACAGATCATGAGCCCCATTGACTGTCATAGTAGGAAAAAAGAATACTATGAAAATGAATGGGGCTCATGATCGGTTTTATTTTTTAAACATTCTTTGAAATATACCTTTGTGGTTATCAAAGTAAAGACTTAAATACAGGTTTATAACAACATGAGAGGGAGAAAATTATGACAAAATGTGTGAACTATGCTTTTAAGCAGTTTTTAGTTGGATAAGATTGAGTAGATTTGTTTTGTTCTTATGTTTTTGTTTATTTATGTATGTATATATTTATGTATGTGTGTATGTATTTATGCTTCTATACATGTCTGTATTTATACATTTAAATGCAGGTGCAAATGACTAAATGAAAATAAAGCATTATAAATGTATTTGTAAGTTTTGTATTATTTATTTATAAAGCAAATAATAGTAATAAATAATAATAATAATAATAATGGGGTTAAAACAGCATTGCAAAAATAACCCAACAAATTGGTTATTTCATAACCCAACTAATTGGGTAAAACTTTCTACCCAATGCATTGGGTTAAAATAACCCAACAATGGGTTGGTGCTATAGTAACCCACCATTGGGTTATTTATTGGGTTATTTTTAACCCAACTGTTTTTAGTGAGTATATAAACCAAAAATTCTGGGTTACTTTCAACCTAGCACTGGGTCAAAAAGGGATGAACCTAGCAGGTTAAGTTGTAATTGTACCTGGTATGCTGGGTTGTTTTAACCCTTTGTTCAGTCAAATACAGTGGCGGCCGATGCGAAGTTCATTACAACATGTATGTAGCCCATCATGTGTGTGGTTCGTAATTTCAAAATATGTGTTCTGCGCGTCGAGTGAATCTATGTGCATCACGTGTATTGTCAAAATAAGTGCCTGCTGCAGACGCGTCTAAAGGGTTTATGATAAAAGAGACGCTCGTGTTTGCCAGATACTCGCATAATCTCATGCGTAATCAGAGTTTACTGTTAAGGGAGTGTCTTGCGTTTATTTTATGAACGTGAGCGTCTCTTTTATCATAAACGGTTTTGACGCGTGTGCAGCAGGCACTTATTTTGACAAAACATGTGATGCACATGGTTCACATGACGCAACATATTTTGAAAACACAAGCAACACACATGACACTCCAAATACTTATTTTGAATTTGCGCGAGCCACCACTGGTCAAATATACAAATTTTCTGAGTTAATTTAACCTGACAGCTTTTTTTGGAGGGTACCATTTGTTTGCATGGCTGTAAATATGTGTGTGCGCAAAGCAATGCCAAACTACTATTTACTGGAAACAGTAGTTTGTAGCCTATGTTTAAAGGGACACTCCACTTTTTTTTGAAAATATGCTCATTTTACAGCTCTCCTAGAGTTAAACATAAAATTTTTACCATTTTGAAATCCATTCAGCCTATCTCTGGATCTGGCAGTACCACTTTTAGCATAGCTTAGCACAATCCATTGAATCTGATTAGACCATTAGCATTGCGATAAAAAATTACGATATTACGTAGCACCTGAAAATAGTCCCCTTGGTAACTTTCAATAGCTGGGGACTATTTTCGGGCACTGCCTAATATCATTGCGCCTCCTGCAGCCATGTTATGGCAGCAAAGTCCTTGATTATTACGCCAGAATGAGAGTATAGTTCCTAGCCGTATCTGCATAAAAAATCGCAAACTTTTAATTTTCCTCGGCCTTAGTACACAATGTAACTACAGAAGAGTCAAGTTTTAAATAGGAAAAATATCCAAACTCTTTGTGAACCTAAGCGATGCTAATGGTCTAATCAGACTCAATGGATTATGCTAAACTATGCTAAAGTGGTACCGCCAGACCCGGAGATCGGCTGAATGGATTCCAAAACGGTAAAAATCAAATGTTTAACTCTAGGGGAGCTGGAAAATGAGCATATTGTCAAAAAAACAAAACAAATTTGGGTCGAAAAGAGACGAAGCCAACCCATCGGTTGGAATTTAACCTATGCTGGGTTGTTTCAACCCCAAATGTTATGTTGTTTTAACATTATTGGTTCAAATATAAACATTTTCTGGGGTAATTTAACCCAATTGCTGGACTCGTCACTTTTTTTACCTTTGCTGCGTTGAAAATAACCCAGCATTTTTCAGTGTGTATGATGTAGCATATAATGCAGTACGTACACTACCATGTTTGACATTTAGTAACAGCACAATTGTTTGTTGTGTCGTACTTTGTTGCGTTTAAGAAATGCTGAGCACATCCGCAAAGAAAGGACATCTCTGCAATTCTTTGCCTGGCCTGATTTCTTGTTTCGTTCCCACATTCTTGCCATCTCCAGGGGCCGGGGTGGTTGTGTTCAACTACGCTTTTCTTTGATAACATCTTTCTCATCCTATTAGTCTGCTATCCATTGCACCAGAGGCCTGCGTGTGAGGTAAACATGCTCTTTTTCACAATTAAATTGGTCGTTAAATGGATTTTTCGGCAATAATAGGCCTCAGCAAGATGCATTGTGGCTTTGGTGCAAGTAATACTACACAAGACCCAACAACTTTTTCGAGGGATTTTTTACGATTTAAAAATTTTGTTTGGTTTAGTTTTATATTGTCACATATGTACTTTGTTGGTGTGCTGCAGCATGACACGAACATGGATGTGTTTTTATTCCATGTGTACCTTTGGTCGTATTTCAGATAGTATATAGTTCAAGAATATATAATACACATAAGGGTGATAAAATCTGCACTGTGTTTAGAAAAATAAACTCAAATAAAATTGCATTTTTACCATATCACACACGTTGAAGTAAAATAACTCTGCCAGGTATTTACTGTACTGTCCAGTCTCATAAATGTCCATTGGTTATAATGTAAAACATCTGTTCTTCTCACCACGTCTTTTATACGGCTCCGGTATTATAAAGCACATGTCATATTCGCTCAAGCTACACTGAACGAAAGAAAAACAAACAATGTTTCAGGTACCAAAGGGTCATGCTTGGAAAACTACAGTACATCTACACTAAATACTGAAACTGATCTCTACGTATGCATACAAAGCCACATATGAATACTTGCGTGCTAAAGCCATAAAATACAGAAGCCCAATGCCATCACAGTGGTGAGTGAGGTTGTATAAATTCGAACCTCCAGCGTCTGCTGAGTTGAATGCATTATCGCACTCATTCGCCAGGACTGCACACTTGGGTGACGTTTCCTCTCGCACAATTCAGAGCTGTTACAGTTTCAGGGGCCTGCCCTTGGCCTCAATCTGCCTTTATGGCTCGCTGAATGCAAGCTCTGGGGATTAGCCAGGTCCTTCAAAGGCCATAAGAGCCAATGACAGGTATCCCATTACCCCCCGCACACAGAGAGACGGTCCAGGTGAGAGGCACAGAGGCCATGGAGGAGAGCAGAGGTCAGGCGGGGACAAAGAGAGACTCAGCCAGGGCCCCAATCTCTCTCTGTCTGTGTCTGCCAGATCTAGATTTACAGGCGGCTCTTTCTCATACAGAGGTTTCATGTTGAAAACGTGGGAAGATAAAGACGTATTTTACGAGGTCGCTAATTCGTTTGAATTAGTACAAAGCGAATCGTGCAATTATCGTAAAAAACATCACAGGAGCGAAAGTGTGGTCGTACGAATTAGCCACCTCATAAAATACGTACAAATGCCATGAGATTGCGTTGGACAGGAATATGTACAAATCTTTTTTCGACAGAGCCAGCCCAAACTACTACCATACTGTAAGTAGCACCCTGCTATTCATAAAAAAAAAATTTTAATGGTGTTCTACCATTTAGATTAGAAACTCTGATCGCTTTCTATATGAGCTAAAAGATAAGAGTTTCATCCCTGCACCACAGTCAGTAAAAGATTCTCACACGGCAAAGGAAGTCTTTCATTAGTCAATTACTGTCCCAGATAAAGAAACCACTTCCAGAGTCAATGGACCCGGGGTCAGAGGCCAGATGACATCATCAAACCCTAAAACAAGATCCCGGAATGTCCGATTTATCCACTCGATGGTTCACAAAAGAGTAAAGTGAGACTCTTCGAGTCAGACAGTTCACTTCATTAGCTTATCGGAGGCCTCTTTAATAGCAGATGAAAGGACTGGGTACGCAATGAAATACTAGCTTGCTGAATACTGCGCTGTATACACTAAATGTCTATAAGTATGTGAACCGTCTAGTGTAGTGCTCAGCTTCAAAATAAAAAGGTTATTGCACATTTTTAATTAAATGTATTTAATAATATATTATTAATTTAACATTCTTTTATTAAAAAAAGTTTGTTAGTCATATTAAAGGAAAACACCACCGTTTTTCAATATTTTACTATGTTCTTACTTCAACTTAGAAGAATTAATACATACTAATCTTTTTTTCAATGCGTGCACTTAATCTTTGTGTAGCGCATCTTGAATGTGTAAGCACTTAGCCTAGCCCCATTCATTTCTTAGGATCCAAACAGGGATGAATATAAGAAGCCACCAAACACTTCCATGTTTTCCCTACTTAAAGACTATTACATGAGTGTAACAACAAAAAATGTGGTTATTTTTAAGTGGATAAAAAATGAGAACTATATTTTATGGTGGAAGAGCACTTAGTGTGCAGCATTCGACCTCGGCACGCAGTAACATCATCACTCCTGACTACTCCCCCTGTCGCACAAACTTCCATCGATATTACTGCGTCCGAGGTCGATATTATTACCCCCAATTTCCGCCGACTGCAGATAGGCTGCGGATCTGCTGCGGAACAGCGGCGGAGTCAATCGGTTTCCATTCAAGTCAATGTGTGTATTTCCACTGACTGCCATCCGAATCCGTCACAGCTCCGGCCATCCGCAGCCCTCTGGCACAAATACGCAGAGCTTCTATTTTTGACGGATGCCGGACAGCTCCGCAGGGCGGAGCCATGACTTTATCGCGTGATCATACCTGAATTTGCAAGAACTCGTGTTTTTTTTTTAATTAAATCTTTGCAACACAAACATTACAAACACACACAAATAAAGTCATTAATACAGAAACAACAAATAATAGACAAGAACAGAGCCAGGGGGAGTTTCAAATAAATACATTAAAGTAGGGATGCACCGATAAGATTTTTTGGGCCGATACCGGTTTAAACAGACAACTTCTGGCCGATACCGATACCGATATTAAACACTTGTATACAATACTATTCAGTTGGTCTATTAGCTAGTTTATTTCTGCATCAAATTATTTTTACTGAACATGGATTGGATCCAATTAACATTCAACTGACCAACATAATAAGAGAGGCACAAATTAAGCTAAAACAAATATGATAAGACAGCATGACAACCTTCAAAGGTCGTTTTTGCTATTCAGCATTTATTTTAACAACATGAACTCATTTTTTTTTTACATATAATGGATTTCTTTATGCAGTTAATAAATAAACAATCGGTATCGGCCTTTCTCGTGCTATTGCCGATATGCCGATGGTTTCAAATTCATCAAAAATCGGCCGATAAATATCGGCGGCTGATACATCGGTGCATCACTACATTAAAGATAGAGCATGAATAAATGGTTTTAGCAACCTTCTTATTTTTTTGAATTTTGGATGTATTTTATGTACTGCTCTGTCTACGTGAGATCTCGTGTTGTGATCGGGGATGGTTTGTAAAAACGCATAATTCAACGGCATAATGGGCAGAGACAGAACTAGGTATCGCGCGATCATCACGTGAATTTGCGAGACCTCATGGGTCCTCGTCACTTCAGCACGCAGCCGCTCTGCAAGAAATACGGAACTGGTGGTATTGGCGGACGGCGGAGCCGTAACGTAGCGGAGCGATCTGCAGTCGCTCCCCAGTTGGTGGAAATCCGGCGTTATGATGTCGAAGTGCTGCAATCTAATATCTCTTCCGCCATACAATATAGTTCTCATTTTTATCAGCTTAAAAAAATCATCACATTTTATTTTGTGCCACAATACTTACTTGTATGACTACTCATGTAACAGTCTTTAAATATGGAAAACATGGAAGTGTGTTTGGTGCCTTCTAAATTCATCCCTGTTTGGATCCTAAGGAATGAATTGGGCTAGGCTAAATGCTAACACATTCACGACGGGCGGTACAAAGATTAAGTGCACGCATTGAATAAAGATAGGTATGTATTAATTTGTCTAAGTTGAGGTAAAAACATAGTAAAATATAGAAAAACGGTGGTGTTTTCCTTTAATCAAAACTATAAGTTTGAACTATAAAATTGCAGGTTTTTGCTGAGTCATTTTTTGTACGTGTGTTGTGCTTATACCATTGACAGAAGTACATCATGAAAGTCATATATCCGAAAAAATCAACCAATCTCTGAACAAGTAATATATATGCCATGTTTGCTCTTCTTTCTGTTAAGGACGTGACGTAATTACGCAAAAATAAACAAGTTTTCCAAACTCCCTTTTCCCGTGAAAACAGACCTGGACACTTATCATCATTATAAGCGTACCATTGTGAATTAAGGTAAGGTAAAGAGACATAGATTTTTTTCTACTTACTCAATAACTGATTTTTATTCATTTTTAACTCAGATCCTTGCACCATTAAAAAAAATTTATCATGCAACGGAGTTCAGCACAGAGCAACTTTTTCCAGCCTTCCAGTTTTTACGTATATGCTAGGATCCGCGTACAGTGACACATATTTCATCATCAGAGTAGTATGCACTGTAGTATTATGTAACCAGGAGATGCATTGCATTTTGTCGCAATGCGCATGCGTCAAACGTCTGTGTATACGAACTAGGCTGTGCGTTCCACTGTGAACGTACACGTAAAAAAAGCAAACTATACTCTGGTATTAAGGCTGCATTTCTCAATGTTTGATCTGACCACTCTTCTTCCAAGTGAAATTCACAAATTAAAATAAAAATGTTCATTATTTAAAACCTTTAAATGCTAGTTATTTAAGCGAAAGTTGAATGAACGACCTTTTGCGCTCAAGGCAAGAAATATTTCTTTGAGCCACATCAGTTCATTTTGAGGTTGAGTGCTAAACCCTCCTAAGCCTGCAAGCCTAATATCCTCTCCGCTCTGCCGTGAAGACCCCGGAGGTGCGAGAGGTTAACAAGGACATGATCTGGTGTCTGTTCCCGTGAGGTGCTTAAATGAAAGAGGTGGCACGGATATAAAGCAGACCCCATAAATGGGCTTTTCTTTAATCAAGGCGAAGGGTGTGCAGCAATGCCTCCAAATCACGCATCGCTTCCTTTTCCAGTAAGCGACGGAGCTGTTAATGACCCGACCAGATAGTTACAAGCAGATTCAAGGGCTACTCTGTGACTCAAGGCTGCTGTTGTTTTACAAAAAAGCCCCAGGATTAAGACTGAGGTCATTGTCGAAAGGCTGCTAATTGCACCAAGTTGCATGAGAAGAGATCCATTCGCTTGCCAAGATGCAGATATGCTTGTTCTGACTTAAAACAGGCGAATGTGATGTTATGTATGGTTATTACTACTCCATCTTACCCATGAAACTAGATGCAGTGCTCATTCAAGTTTAAGTTATCCAGAATCTGGATGGTTTAATTTCCTTTGTGACCCCAAACAACGGCAATTACCCAAATCTAGCACACAAATCTAAAACTTTTAAATTACAAACGGCATCTAGGCTGTAAAGGTTGTGTTGCAGTGACAACAGAGGACAGAGGATTTGAAATGGGGCGACTGAGCATGGACGAGGAGTTCCACTTGGTCAATCCGAAGCAATATGGTTTTCCATGGTTGGAGTTCGCTCTGTGTTTCAAAGCAGTGAAATGAGACGAACCGAACAGGAAGCTGACAGGCGGCACAAAGGGGGCATCAGGTTTTTGTCAGATCTGTCAAATCACTCAGCTTGCGAGAGAGGCCTTGACCTTAACATTATCCTCCACTGGGGATTTCTGGCCCTCGTCCACTCAACCTTGCTCACCTGAAACTTTGCAATCGAAATGAGTAGAGCGAAGTATTAAGCAGGGGTCCAAAATAAACACCTGCCAAATGCGAGTAAAGGTTGGCTTCGGCGAGTAAATAAACCATTAAATGCGGTTCTTTATAAAGTCACCGGCCAATTTGTATGTGGGAAAACTCGCATACTCGGGTTAGGCCACAAAAATAAATGAGAATATTAATTTGTTAAAAAATAATAATTTATTATAAAAACTATTTAAATTAAATGTTTTAAAACGACAAAATTCACAATCATCGCAGCGGGGAGAAAAAAGTCTGGATTTACAATAAAATCACATTTAAATCAGTATGGTAAACTCTTATGTTGCACTTTTTTACTAGCAAAGATACGTTTATAAATATAAATGTATTATATATTTACGTCTCGGATCAAATTCCTGAGATGCAGAAGATTTAAATGTAAACACCACCGTTTTTTCTATATTTTACTATGTTTTTACCTCAACTTAGATTAATTAATACATACCTATCTTTTTTCAATGCGTGCACTTTTAATCTTTGCACAGCGCTTCGTGAATGTGTTAGCATTTAGCTTAGCCCCATTCATTCCTATGGCTCCAAACAAAAGTTTTATTTTGTGCCACCATACTTACTCGTGTAACAGTCTTTAAATATGGAAAATATGGAAGTGTTTAATGGCTTTTAAATTCATCCCTGTTTGGAGCCATAGAAATGAATGAGGCTAGGCTAAATGCTAACACATTCAGACACGCTGTACAAAGATTAAAAGTGCACGCATTGAAAAAAGATAGGTATTTATTAATTTATCTACGTTGAGGTAAGAACATAATAAAATATTGAACAACGGTGGTGTTTTCCTTTAAAGAGAAACATTTCAGATATTTTATTGATTAATATCTTTATTGTGTACCAGCCCCCAAAGGGTTTGCGACTATACACAGTCGTATTTTGTTACATAGTTACACATTACCGTTTTTGTAATTGATCTACTATGATACAGTAAATACCGTAATATAGATAATTATCACTCAAACTATAGAGTCAAGCTTTGACAGTCACTTCCTTTACAAACAATCACCATAATTAATATATGCCATTGCATGCCACAGTACCAACTATCAGTAAATACCTGTATGAGCACACACATACAATAAATACAGTTTATGGGCCAATCCCGAGATGATTCCTTGTGTTGAATACCCGCGATGACAGTGTCCTCGTGTCACATTAGGACAGCAGATTTCAGCAGATCTTAATTACTTTATTTCTTTAGGTGGTGAGATAAAGCTGCTGAAATAACCTTCAGAGCAGCCTGCGCCTGTTGTTATTGTCACATGATTTTATGCAAACAAACCAACTGTGATGGTGCATTATAGTTAATGTTTGTCTGCATCTCCCCGTGGACTATTAAATATGCGGTAAGATGGTCAGTTTTGCGGAAAGAGTATGATTTTATCACAATAAAATTGATATCTGTTATTATCAAACATTTTGAGATATAGTAACGCCATTACCATGGTGATAGCTGTTTGCTTCTTATTGTTTGTTTTTATGCTGTTTCTCTGACAGCAGATGACGACGGGCCAGAGCTGCTGACCTCGGCGCGGATCCGGCCCAGAGTTTTCTGCAGTCTGGGCTGTCAGAAATTACGAAACATTTCCTAAAGTATGACATGTTTGTTTCAATGGGGTTTTCAAAATAAATGAGCAAATCAGTAGTCACAGTGTGTGCATTTCTGCCTTTAAAGGGACACTCCACTTTTTTTGAAAATATGCTCATTTTCCAGCTCCCCTAGAGTTAAACATTTGATTTTTACGATTTTGGAATCCATTCAGCCGATCTCCGGTCTGGCTCTAGCACTTTTAGCATAGCTTAGCATAATCTATTGAATCAGATTAGACCGTTAGCATCGCGCTCAAAAATGACCAAAGAGTTTCGATATTTTTCCTATTTAAAACTTGACTCTTCTGTAGTTACATTGTGTACTAAGATCGACTGAAAATTAAAAGTTGCGATTTTCTAGGCAGATATGGCTAGGAACGATACTCTAATTCTGGTGTAATAATCAAGGACTTTGCTGCCGTTCCATGGCTGCAGGAGACGCAATGATATTACGCACTGCCCAAAAATAGTCTCTACTATTGAAAGTTACCAAGGGGACTATTTTCGAGCGCTGCGTAATATCATTGCACCTCCTGCAGCCATGGTACGGCAGCAAAGTCCTTGATTATTGCGCCAGATATGAGAGCACAGTTCCTTACCATATCAGCCTAAAATCGCAACTTTTAATTTTCCATCGGTCTTAGTACACGATGTATCTAAAAAAGTCAAGTTTTAAATAGGAAACATTTCGAAACTCTTTGGTCATTTTTGAGCACGATGCTAATGGTCTAATCAGATTCAATGGATTATGCTAAGCTATGCTAAAAGTGGTAGTGCCAGACCCGGAGATCAGCTGAATGGATTCCAAAAAGGTAAAAATCAAATAAGCCTATATTCAAAAAAAAGTGGAGTGTCCCTTTAAAATGAATTCATGCGTGAACTAATGACGAAGTACACTATACTTATCTTATACTATATTTTAAGTGATCAAAGTTCTTCTATGACAAACTAAGGATACAAACCTCGGGCAGATAAAGGTACAGTAGGGCGCGCCTGCCTTCGGTGACTAAGACTATGACTGTTTATTGCTGTTTTTACAAGTCAGTCAGCTGTGTAACAGTGTAATCCCAATGGAAAAGTTCACAATGGGTGTGCCACATTCTTACCATGCCATATTTTAGGGAGCTATCTTAGATTTAAGGCCTGATCGGGGATTTAAAACGACGTTGTAATACCTCAGGGCTCACTTTTAATGACCGATTAATAGACAACTGATAGATAGTAAGCCGAGTAAATGGGAGAACCTGTCACTAATAAATACAATAAACTTAAATAGCCTATATTAAATTTGCAAAGAAACCCAATGGGAGTCTTTTAAGTCTGTATTCCCTGTATCATGTCAGACTATGAGAAATCAGTGTAATAATAACCCTATGTGTTTCCACTTTTGGTATTATCCCAAAATATCATTAATTTTACAACATTATAATGGGACAGGCAAAGAATGTGTCACAAATGAATACAGAGGAATTTTTATCAAGTCTCCGAAATACACTATCTGCGTAAAGTTAAGCATGATGAGATCCCTTTCAAGTCAGCACTGCCCAGTGCTTGAACCGGGTCACAATGAGACCAAGTCTGTCTGACTGTTTCATTCGCCTCCGAGCAGAGAGAGGTGGACCGTGTTGCCTTTGGCAGATGTTAGTCAGCATATGGAGCTCTATGAGTGAGCCAAGCTGTGGGTTCCCAACTGATCTAATTAATACTTGTTTTACATCCCTCACAAAAACATATAATAATAATAACAGTGCTAATGACTTCTCATTTAGGATTAAATGGCCTCGGGTCAATTTTCTTTAAACATTACCCTAGCTGAGTGATACCTTTTAAACCGTAAGTAAGCCTGCCAGTAATTTCACTACTGGGTATATGGAGTGCCCAAACTATAAGGTTAAAGGTAAATATAAATTCTGCATGAGTTGGGCCATAGACAGTATTTTATGTATTTAGTAGTGATTGGCTATGGCAGTTTGTTACTAAAGACCGAATTTACATTTCACGTAATTAATGAATTTGTTTACCATAGGGCTGGGTATCGATTCACATGTTCCAGATCGATTCGATTTCGATTCACAAGCTATCAAATCGATTCGACTTCGATTCTCGGTTTGATTTTCATTTCAGATTTTTGTGGGTCGCTATTTATACTAGATTCTCGATTCAACTCAATGAATATAGATTATATTATATTATATTATAATAGAATATAGACTGACTGGATGAATGAATGACAGGCTCGCCTCTCGCTAACATCGCGCAAGGCAACAAAGACGGTGAGATCTTGTAGAGAAGCTAGTAATTAGATTAACGGTAATCTTACGTTCAATGTTTGCGAAAATAAATATCGATTCGTGGCCTTTGAAAAATGATTTTGAATCCTCCACGTAAAAAAAAAAGATTAATCGGAAAATCGAAAAAGGTCCTAATATGTAACATTTAGGTACAGATATGTATACATTTGGTGCCAATATGTACCTCCGAGGTACTAATATTCAATCTTTGGTACCAATATTTAACTCTTCGGGTGCAAAGGTGTACTTTTCAATTTTTTCTGACAGTGTACAGCGTAAGTCAAATCAGGGAGAAAAGTCAGACTGAATAAACGTACAGGTGAACCCTGTAAAACTATGCAAGAAGATGGTGGCACATGAGCTTCACTGTGCATTTTTCTGAAAAACTAGTCAGAAAACTCTCAGGGTTTGCGTTAATTTGTGTCTTTTTCATTTCCCTAGGGCTTGAAAAACCTGGCAAGAGACAAACTTTTCTCACCATACTCTGGACCACTGTCCATCGGAAGGATTAAAAATGCTGGATTTGTACGATTTCTTTCCTGGCACCAAAACCTCTAAGAGGCCCCCATAGTCTAATGTAAGCAACATTCCTAGACTTTCCAGAAGTGTCTGGAATCACCTAGCACCCCTGTGCCCTTTACCGCTCCAGCTGTCATTTAATGACTAGGATCTTCTTCCACGCTCCCTCACTCGATCCCTTAATGCATTTACGATTTCATCTAATTTTGGATGACCGTCAAGACAATCATTTAATCCCTTTTCTTCAGCAGTCTGTAAATCGGACCCATGTGGTTAATAATAGGCATAAATTGAAAATGGTTATTTAAAACATTTTTCAAAACTGGCATATAAGAGCACTCCATTGATGATGAATATGACATTATGTGAATTCATGTTCTACATAAGCTTATGCGCAAGCATTCAGTCGTACACAATCTGTCCTCTGTGGCATCTAGGCGTTCATGGACCGACAGTGAAATATGTTTTAAATAATTCCACAATATATTTAGAACGGGTGGATGATTTTCTTCCCGTGACTTGGGTCCAAACCCAACACACCTATGAAATCACGGTAACATCTAAAGTGAGATGCAGAAAAGCAAGAGGAAAACTTTGTAAACATGACACAACTCAGCCGAATACAGCCGGAATGGAAGAAGGAGCGCGGGAGAAAATGGGAGATGGAGGAAAAGGCCTGGCAAACTGCAAAGTGGCCATATTTTAGCAAAAGTGACTTTTCTGATTATCCCCGTCACATGACTTTATTTCCTTAAGGGCGATGTTGTTGCTTGGACTCAAGTCAAGCATTTGATGTCCTCAACCATATACGCCCAAGACTTCAACAGCGTTCTGTTTAAAGCCAAATGTTAAGGGAAAAAAGAGCTAAGCTGGTTGCGTCTGCCAGCAAAAATTTAAAAGTACCTGCAACATTAAAAGTCAAAAAGAAAACAACGTATGTTAAGCTAAATTTGGTGTTACCAGAAATAAAAGGGTTAAAATGTATTTATTTTCTCATTCACCAATCCACTATTGATATTAAAGGGATAGTTACCTGTCATCATTAAGTCACCATGAAGTTGTTTTAAACCTGTATATATGTTTTTTTTTTTTTTTAACACAAATGAAGATCCACAACCAAGCAGATCTGGGGCACCATTGACTTCCATAGTAAAAAAATAATACGATGGAAGTCAATGGTGCCCCAGATCTGTTACAAGCATTATTCAAAAAATCTTCATTTGTGTTCAGCAAAACAAAGAAATGTATACAGGTTTGGGAAAAAATAAGAGTTTGCTTAATGATGTTTAAAGGAATAGTTCACTTAAAAAGGAAAACTGTGTTATCATTTACTCACTCTCATACTGTTACAAACCTGTATAAAAAGTCAAACCGTTTGTGAGCCCCATTCACTTCTATAGTATTCTTTTTTCCAACTATGGAAGTGAATGGGGCTCATAAACAGTTTGGTTACAAATGTTTCTCAAAATATCTTCCTTAGTGTTTATCAGAACAAATAAATTTATACAGGTTTGTAACAACATGAGAATCAGTAATTGATGACAGAATTTTCATTTTTGGGTGAACTATCCCTTTAAGTATTGACTACATTGACAGACAAATAAATGGCTGATAACTGTGAAAGATAAAAATCAATTTCAGTCGATTGACATCCATATAATTTTAATCCTGAAGTACCGAGTTCCATTCAGCATAAGTTTTGAAACCATTCACACAATTATGCAAGCCATTTCCTCCGGGATTTTAAATGTTGTCCTGACTCATTGTCCAGAATATTGTTATCTAAAATCAGCATGCAATCAAACAAAACTTGGGCTAAAACAGTAGGTTTTTCTTCTACAAGAAGGTACAAAAGTTGTCACTGCAGCGGTACCTTTTCAAAAAGTATACACTTGTATCTAAAATCTGCATATTGGTACCTCAAAGGAACATATTGGTACCACAAAGGTACACATCTGTACCAAAATGGTGACCAAAACTTTTGTACCTTTCTTTTTGAGATTGAACAATTAATACAGTAGAAACCTAAGAAGAAAATAAAAGAAGTAAAAGTACTGACAATGTGTATTATTGCAAGGAATAATGGCATATAAAAATGCTTTTCGCTGCAAAAATGAGATTTTAATTTTCAGTAACCATATTTTCTTTTCTTTAAAAGCAAGACCGCTTTATCTGTGTACTGTAATATATTTTGTGTTGCTGCACTTGTGTTTTAAGTATGAACTTTTCTTACACTACAGTATTGCATCTTTAGTAAATGTATCTTCAAGTTTTAGATACTTTAAAATAAGACAAAATTGCAATAGTTTACGTTTTGGGTTCAATCAAACTCCATCCCACCCCATTTATCCTTCTCCCCTTAAGTCTTTTACATGGAAGCCCTTCTCCCCTCAGCTGTTCCAGTCTGGATTTTGCTGGGATTGATACAATATTTTCCTACCTCAATTAGCCAAGTGCCCGTTGACTAATTCCAACTGTTTTTGCACCTGAGAGTTTGGGAACGGGAGTTGGAAAAAGTGAGAGGGAGAGTCAGCGCGGAGTTGTTTGGGCAACGCGGCAGTATTGACGGACGCTGAGGGCTACGGAGAGGGCAAGGCGGGCGGCAGCAAAGCAATATCAACATGATCGATGCATGTGAAGAGAAGATGCAGGGAAACGCCAAAAAGCAACCTGGCCTTTGCTTTGTTCACAAACTCAAAATTAATTTTATGTTAAGGTCTGTTTTGAAATTTGGAATCGGTACATGCAATCCTATTTTTTTTAATCAAGAAAGAGTTGAAATAACTGTACTAACACAAATCATGAAGGCCTTAGCCAATATTGGGAAATTCAGTAAGATTCATAAATGCAGGATATCTTTACTAAAAGGAACTTAATTCAGGGACAGGAAATGAGAGGATGGTTAAGTAAATGTAAAAGCAAATTGCCTCTAAGCGCTGCACAACTTCACCCGTCTGTACCAAGCAGAAGCGTGCTAAGCTGATCTGACACAAGCAAAACTTGGAAAACAGGAGTTTGTCATGCAACAGTTAAAATATGCGCAGTGGCAGACCATTAAAAGCTACCTGGAAAATACTTTTTTACATTAACGCACGCATATACATAGTAGGTCATCTCACTGTGATCTCTACGACCCCAAAAGGTTAAAAAAGTAAAATAAACAAACAAAAGTAACAATAATGCAAATGCATGGGGAGGTATAGTGTCAATCTAAATTCTAGGAGCATTTTTTATTTTTGGTGAAATATGGGATCAGGCACATCTAGACGAAATATTACTGTATGCTTTGTAGAGTCCAACTGCACCTGCTATTTCAAGATGTCCTGTTCTTGCACATTTCACATTATACATTTTAAATCACTTTGAGACCAAACTTACAGCAAACCTCAAACTCATCCTTTATTTGAAAGGCCAGCAGTAGTAGTTCAAACTACCACAATTGAAAGTTTTATTCTACCTAGCAAAACTTTTTCAGAACTACAAGCAGAAATCCTAAACAATAAAACTGCCATAAAAAGTGAAATGATAAAGAAGTCGATGGAAAGTCATAAAATATAAGCTCCACGCCCTTGCTGCAGGTACACATAAATAGAAACAAACACTAGACGTTTACTCACTGTCAGCGTAATTCTTCCGGCGGGTGCCATCGACCTTCCCCGTCTTGTCGATGCAGAGAAAGAACTTATTGGCGGAATAGAGGCGACGCAGGCGGACGTCACCCTCGAGATGGTTGTAGCTTCTGGTGTGCCGCTCCAGAGTCCACGAGCAGTTCGTGCCCTGTGCCAGAGCTTGAAGAGGGTCATGCCCCTGCGCAGGTGGGCAACCTCCAAAAGCAGAGCAAGCTAGAAACAGCAGGTACAGGCATATCAGGGGAAAAGGGAGAGCTGACCCAGTGGAGGTAAGGTCGGAGAAGAGACCAAAGGTGGTGCGTGTCCATCTGCACATGATGGGTCAGACTCCCAAGGTGCACCTTGCACAAGTATTCGACATGATGCTGGTCTTCGTTGGGCAATCTGCCTCACGCAGACCCTGTTAGCGGGAACATGGGGTAAGAGATCCTTGGACCAGGAACCGTGTAAACAAAGCAAAGTGACCAGCTTCAAATGATTAAAGAGTATTACTCTTTGATCTTGTAACCAGATGTCTGTGTTTACTGCTGCCAGTCTTGCTCTTCAGAATGAATGAGAACTTTCCAATTCCATCCCGTCTTTTCCTGGAGCGAAACCCAAACTTGTGTCCTGTGTGATGGCTGCACCTTGCAGAGCTCTTTCCTCTCAGCCAGGGGCAGAACAAGGTGAAATGTGAGGCTGCCTGACCCGTGCCTGTGAATGAGCTGAATGAATGAGAGTGTATTTAAATGAGAGAGAGAGAAAGCTTCAAAGAGGGAGAGAGAAAGAGAGATAGAGGTGGCCGTGAGAGCAAATCTGACAAAGTGAACGAGGCAGTAAAGCTGTAAATGGGTGTCTTTCTCTCTCTCTCTCACTCACTCTCTGTACCTTGGTGTCTGCGTGCTATTTGGTGGGGTGGCTCAGTTCTTTCCTGCATTTTATTCAGGGCAGGGCTTGCATCTGGGGGACTGGGTGGGACCTGGATTATTCATAATCACTTTAAATGTCACTCTCAATATCGTTCTACTATGCTGTTATTCCCTTTAGGAAAATTTATCATTGTTAGATGTGCCAAAATGGGGAATATACTGGAATATAGCACAAACAGAGCCATATCAGTTTCATACCCTGTCTTTTTTTTGGCAAGCGAACCAAGGGATAAACAACAGCTCTGTCTTTGGAGGGGTTAAACATCAAGTAAGTGACGGGTAATAAATCAACTCGACGTAAAAGCAGGGAAATAAAGTTAGGGTCTTTACGACCACTTTAAAAATGGATCAATTTAAGTGACAAGTCTTTTCTATACTGTGGTCATTTATGACCGATAAGGACATGCGTTGGCATTGCCGACTCAAGTTTTTTTAATATGACTCTCAAATATCATTTAGGTACGGCTAAAAGTCGAAAAAGTGCAACTTCTCCTCACTCCTGCAGATCGGTGTGGGACGCAGGAAATACTAAAACCTGTACATGGCAGTCGTGTTTCATGTAGGCCATACTGACGACAATATGAAGC
Organism: Paramisgurnus dabryanus; assembly: GCF_030506205.2. NCBI lineage: Eukaryota > Metazoa > Chordata > Actinopteri > Cypriniformes > Cobitidae > Paramisgurnus > Paramisgurnus dabryanus. The sequence goes on along the minus strand of NC_133360.1, from coordinate 13,732,709 downwards.
ACCACTATAGCCAGCCCAGTCACACGAAATTACATACCTATAGACCGTTTGATCGGATGCAAGTGCGCTGACGCGATACACGTCTGGATCCGAACTTTACTTTTGGTTTCGTTTTTTTAATGGTCTGACTAGTTGCTAAACTGATCTCTGAAATAAATGCCTCGACGAAAATAACAAATGTTTTGGTTTCCTAGGTAATCTATGTGTTGTTTTTTTGCTTGTTATATAAAACAACTATGTTTAAAGAACTTTGTTGTTATTTATTCTTAGCGCAGTTTACCGGAAGTTACGTGCACACCACGACAGCCGCTTGTTTATGTTGTTACTGCTGAAACTGTCTATAGTCACGTAATTATTTGATTCTTCTTCTTGATAATGTCACGATTTTCATGTTTTTTCACGTATTGGTTACTCAACTGTTTTGTCCTATTTTCTTACCATTGTCGCTTCGGTTTAGGGTTAGATTTACATAAAATGACATCCTTACCCAAACCCAACTCTAACTCTAACGCCAGGCGACAATGTTTTAAAATGTAGAAAATATAAAAAAATAAATCTGAAAAAATTGTATAAACCAATACTTAAAGTGACATCCTAACGCAAACATCAAATCTAACCCTAAACCGAAGCGAAAATGGTTTGAAAATAGGAAAAAGCAGTTGAGTAACCAATAAGTGACAATGACACACAAAATTTGTGATACGTTCACAAAAAAATGCGGAAAATCGTTACAGTGTTACAAAAAAGATTATGTGACTATAGGTATATAATTTTCTGAGACTGGGTAGCTATAGCACCAGGTATGGTTCTATAGCACATTAGGGTTCTACACAGGTGCTATATGGCACTTAAAATGGTTCCCCTATGATTACTTTTAGTGCTATTTAACACCGTTTGTTTATAGAATGCTCATCTGAATTTATAATGTTATGCTTTACGGCAACAAGTAACACTCTAGTCAAAATTTGTCTAGAGCCCAAAACCTAATTTGTTTAGTGATTCCACGTCATTGTAGTGCATCAACCGCCTGTGTTTGTGCACACTATCACATGAGGTATCTTCGAAGGGCTAAAGCTTTTACACAAAACAAATGTATACTTGCGAAGCTCGGTTCTGAAGAAGCCCTAACAACCTTTTAAAAGGCTCACGGTTTTAATGATGTGTGCCGCCTAGGGCAGAGTAGGGTTTTCAGGGAGTAAAAATGATGTTGAGGTGTGTGTTTTACAAGACTCACGGTCACTTCACACTTTGTTGCTAGTTAACTAACGGGTCTCTGAAGCTTTAGCACTCATTGATGGCCTATAAAAGCACGTGGAGACAGAAGTCTGCGGTCTGTCAGCTTCCCGTAGTCGTTCCCATCTGCTTGGTCATACGGGTTTCTTGCTTATGTAAACTCTCTCGCATCATCAATTTGGGCTACATACATCATAGTCTATCACCCCCAAATAAAGCTAACTAAACTGGACACTCGCCTATGCCACACACACAACAATGTCTACTGTATACTATTCCGTTATGTATTGTATCATATTCCTAACAGCTTATTTATTGTTGGGCCTTCTTAAGGATGCCCCTCCAGCGCACCCAACCACCCCGGAAGTCCACAACATCAAAATCCCACACCCTGCTTCCTTGGAAATTGATGGTAATTAGACTCCTTTGGGCAATGTAAGATGTTTCACTTAGAATTTTGTCTGCCCCAAGACCAAGAACAAAGTTGTGTCCCCATATGAATGTCAGATGTGCTGATAAACTCGCTCGGTCTAACATGTGGATGCAGTGCATGCAGTGTTCACTGGATCTTTCTGTCAAACATAAACTAAACAAAATTTTCAATGTGACTCACAGTCATTTTTTTGTGATGTCACTGTTTTCTACATAAAATCACCCTACATAATGTTAAGAACATTCTGTGAAAATATTACCTAATATTGACTAGGTCCAAAGTCAAATGTTAAATCAATTCAACACATCGCTGGCCGTCAACAGGCCTCTACATAGCTCCCATGATGCCGTGTTACGTCTGTTGTGCCTTGAGCTGAGAAAATCTGTGCTGCCGTGTGGGATGTTCACTTGCGAAAGGAACCTAATCTTTCCCAGCAGGGCTCCCATCAACTGTGTAAGTGTATGAATGGAGATAATATCTCAGTAATGAGGCCTGTTTTGTACCATCAAAGTTCTCCAAAAGGGCCTGAAACCCGACCTCCCTCTTTGCGCTGACTATCTCCCCCTAATAGCTCCCATTATTAATTGTTTTCTGTCTCTTGCTAACATATGGACTCTCCTCCAATGCTCCTCAATCATGACCAACACACACCCTGTTTCTACTACTATGACAGTTAACCAATGATCAATGCCAATATCATTATATAAATGTACAATTTATTAATTTCACAACAACACATACGCTGTGGCCTGGTCAATGTTCCTGTACAGTTCACTGTAAAAATTATTTGTTGGTTTTACTTTAAAAAAGTAAGTTACCTGGGGCCTCATTTATAAAATGCTGCGTAGAAACCATCCTACATTTGATCTTAAAGGAACAGTTTGTAAGAAATTAATATAAATTAATCATAAAATGGCCCTGATATGTCACTAGACATTAAGAAATCATTTTCATTTCAATACTACAGTATATCACTCACAACAGTGGTCTGGCCAGGATATTGTCATTAAAAAAGTGGAGGTGCAGCCCTCAACTGATGTTTATGTTGTCATGTTGTGTATTGGCCACCAGTTGTGTGATTGCAGTACCAGTTTTGGCCACAATCCTACATACTGTTCCTTTAAGATCATTTATCAAAAATGCGTACGAGTGATTTCATAAACCGAACATACGCGCAGAAAATGCGCGTACCCCTTTCTTTCAGATATGAAATGTATAAATCACAAATGTTCTTGAACTTTTGCGCAGCTGAGCAGTTCAGATCTCCGCCTTTAAACGATGCCTAATTAATGTCATAGACATATAAAAGAGCGCTTGTCAATGTTTAAACCCAATTTCCAACAGCAATAATGGCTTATTTTCCAAAAACCTCCAGCAATCAGACAAGGAAAAGTGCGCACGCCTGCTCAGACCCTGACGTGGCGCTAAGCACTTTTCCATGTCAAAGACATTTATATATATTTGGACTTTGCCGTAGATTTTTGCGTATGCACACTTTACGATCAAATCTGTGCGTATGCATGCTTTATAAATGAAGCCCCTGGTCACCTTAAAATTTTGAGTAAATTCAACACAAAAAGTTTATGAATATTTTTAAATTCTATTAACTCAACATTTTAAGGAAACCACACACTCTAAAAAAAATTGTGCTATAATGCACTAAAAGCTCTTAATCATAGGTAAACCATTTTTAGAGCTATATAGCACCTCCAATCTCCCGTTCCTGTCAAAGGTTCTGGAAAAAAAAATTGTTGCAGCACAACTCCATGTTCACCTAAAACACAATAACTTGTTTGAAAAGTTTCAGTCGGGTTTTCGTCCAGGCCATAGCACAGAAACAGCATTGGTCAGGATCACAAATGACCTCCTGATGGCAGCAGATACCGGTTCCCCATCTCTACTCATCCTTCTAGACTTAACAGCTGCTTTTGATACAGTAGATCACAGCATTCTTCTTCATCGCTTACAATACACAATTGGACTGTCAGAAAATGTTCATAAGTGGTTTATCTCATACCTGACTGGCAGAACCGAGTATGTCGCCCTGGGCAAAGCCAAATCACATACTCAAAATGTCACCTGCGGTGTTCCTCAGGGCTCTGTGCTGGGCCCCACACTCTTCTCCATATACATGCTCCCCCTTGGCAGAATCATTAGTAGACATGGTATATCATTCCATTGTTATGCTGATGATACACAGCTTTATCTAAGGACAACCCCCACCTCTTCTTCTCCCTTGCCAGCATCCTTACTGACCACATGCCTGGAGGAGATAGAGACATGGATGAAGCTCAACTTCCATAGCTCAAAGACGGAGGCCATCTTACTTGGCACACCACATCAGCTCCGCTTTTCAACTATTAACAGTATCAATTTCTCTAGCCAAAACATCACCCTTTCCACATCTGTCACCAATTTGGGTGTTAAAATGGACTCTCACCTTTGACACCCACATCCAACACCTCTGCAAGACATCATTCTACCACCTCAAGAACATTGCCAAACTCCGCCCATTACTCAACCTGGCAGATGCAGAGAAGCTCGTCCATGCCTTTGTCTCCTCCAGGCTGGACTACTGTAATGCACTCCTCATCGGGATCTCTGGCAAAAGCATCCAGCGACTACAGTACATCCAGAACAGCGCTGCCAGGATCTTGATGAGGGTGCGTAAGTATGATCACATCACCCCCATCCTTAAATCTCTCCACTGGCTCCCTGTCTCATTCAGGATTGAATATAAGGTTTCCCTTCTGACCCACCAGTGCATTCACGAACATGCCCCTCTTTACCTACAGGAACTCCTCACCCATCACACCACTTCACGCACCCTCCGATCTGCAAATATATGCTTTGTAGCACTTTGAGATTGCTGTAATGTAAAGTGCAATACAAATAAAATGTATTATTATTATTAAATTTATTATAAAGCACTGTGAAGAGCCATCCGGGGGTGATTTAGCACCACTATAGCACCGGGTATGGTTCTATTTAGCACATTATGGTTCTACACAGGTACTACAGAGGTGCTATATGGCACTTAAAATGGTTCCCCTATGATAACGAGCCAGTGAAGCACTTTTAGTGCTATTTAGCAACGTTTGTTTTTAGAGTGCACTGTAAAAATTCTTTGCTGGCTTAAAAGTCAGTTTACTTAAAGGTGCAGTGTGTAATTTTTTGAAGGATCTCTTGACAGAAATGCAAAATAATATACAAAACTAAATTATCAGGGGTGTATAAAGACCTTTCATAATGAACCGTTATGTGTTTATTGCCTTAGAATGAGACATTTTATCTACATACACAGAGGGTCCCCTTACATGGAAGTCGCCATTTTGTGCAGCCATGTTTCTACAGAAGCCCTTAACTGACAAACATTTTTACTAAGTTTTCTCCAACAATGACCTGTTTGACCGGTGGCGGCTACCGTAGCTTCTTTTATGTGTTTCAGAAGCAAGAGGTGAGCAGTTGACTGAGCCGTTGGTTGCAATTCGCAACCTCAACACTAGATGCCACTAAAATTTACACACTGCACCTTTAATATTATTTATCTTGACTAGAGTTAAGTTGTTAGAACTCATAAAATATATAAAACATTTTAGAAGTTAACTCTATTGTCAAGATAAATAATAGTAAATTGAATGACTTGTAAATCTGAGTAGATTAAACAAAAAAATTTAAGGCGGTAACACATTTTTTTTATAGTGCAGGTAACTTACTTTTATAAGTTAAACCAACTTTTTTCTTATTACATGTGTTGACAAAATGGCATCATCTCATAGCTTACTACAGTTATGCAACCGTTCGTTAAAACTCTCATGTCAACCACAGACTTCTCGCTAGTTTCTCCGACGCAGGTGGCCAAGATAACCAGTGTGCCACACTGTGCGGTCGTCCGCATAAACATCCGTTTCTAATTCGGGATCTGTCTGTTGCCGCCACAACTAGAGATCCATCTACAACAAGCCAATTTGCATTTCCTGCTTCGTGACCATTGTCCATTGTAGCTTAAATCAGTGATAAGTTAGCAGTCTATCTGATCGACAGCTTCGGTCTTTTATCCTTTCGGGATAGTTGATTGAGATTCAAAAGAGAAAAGACAAGCTGTTACTTTAAAAAAAAAAGTGATGGTGTGCTTTGTGGATATCTATCATGCAAACGCTCCCGATAATCTCAAAAGCGATAACCTTGGAGATACAGATCACAGTTGTGTGAACTCGAGCAAATCTGTATTATATAAATCTATATTTATCACCACAGTGTTTTTCAGACGTTTATGCATACTGACTGTGAATTATTGGTATTGACAGGTGTGGAGAGATTTTTGCAAAATAGCTCGCACAAGGGTTTTCTAAACTACTGTGTGGTGTACTAAAAATGGACTAAATTCTGAGTCAGATGTTTTCCCCTTTCCAGAATTTTTTTATGTACCATTTACATAAACCTCAGCTCACTCTTATGACCAAGTCACACAATGCATTGTCTGATCAGGTGAACATTTTGAAAGCAGCAGCATTTCCAAAAAAACTAAAAATACCCCATTTCCCTAGGTGTGCAAAGAGATCTGAATATCAGAGTCCCAGAGAATGTTAGCCTTGTTTAGGTTGGAGTTAAATTGAGGGTCTTGAATTGCTCTCCTCTCTCTTTTTGTTGACAGGCAGTTACAAAGTAACGACTGTCACACCAGGGTTTGAAACATCAGATGGGTCAATGTAAAATCAGTCTATTTAGACTGTATAGCTAACTGTACATTATCCCACTTATTACTTGAATATTTACTACAATGCTGTGAATGACCAATCAGAATTAAGAAATATAAAAGTATACAGAGTCATATAATGTACTTTATGATGTGATGGAATGCATTGTAAAATTGATTTAGTTGCTAAACACGTTTTGTTGGGGTTGTTTTATGGGTTTGTCACTGTAATGTCAACTTTATTTAAGCTTAACTCTCAATATTAATTTGTATTTAAATGCATTTATTTCACAAAATTACACTGCAGACAAAAATAGGCATAGTCACAAACATTCAAAGGCAGTTATACCAACATAAAAATACTGTAGTAACTACAGTAAATTGCAGTATACTGTAGTAGTATAATAATACTACACTACTACACGCTGTAGTATTATAAATATTTATAGTAAATACTTTAATACACTTTAATATTATGGTATGGTTTAAAACATTTTACTACAGTTTAATAGTAAATACTAAAATGGTTGGTAAAAATATGAAAAGTATATTAACTTTTTAAATGTTCATATACTGTACATAACAAAAAGTAATCGATTAAAAGTAAAATTTGTATCAACAATGCCTGCATTACAACTAATATTGGCTACGTACCACAATGTTGTTCTCTAAGAATAATTACCTCAGAAAAATGTACTCATTAGTCTGAGCTTCCGCAAATGTAATATACACACAAACTTGACCACATTCAAAAGATAAAATAATATACAGTATCAAATAAAAAGGCAAAGCTGAGGCACACATTTGTGAACCTGCAGCTTTAGGTAAAAAAGTAACAGTGGCTGTTTCTCAATCGGAAGGCTGCAGCCTCCGGATGTCGCATATGCAGGCTACATACAGGTACCTCATCAATCAAGCCTGATTTATTTTAGTTAACTGCGCGCTAAATTCGCAAGTCATAAGCATATTAGAACAATTTACGACTTACTAAAATTAATAGTTTACTTTAGAATTGTGAGTATATTGAAATAAGGCAGTCTTTATGACGTATGCAGCCTGCAAATGCGACCCTTCGGAGGCTGCAGCCTTCAGGCTGCTTGCGTGACCTTGCTGGGTCTCGTGACGTGATCTGGCAAAGACCGCCATCTAGAGTTTCCGGCCAATACAAAACTTTTATTAAATTAAAATAATACATCTATATTTTTAGAAATTAACTTCACAAGTCTAGTTGTTATAATTCAAAATTAATATAACTGAGATTTCAAATACGTCTGTACACACTAGCTAATACAAATTCGATTTATTTTCCTTTTCTGTTTCCTTTTAACGCCTTTCGTCAAGAACATTAGAACCTTTCTTTAAGTTTACTTAAAATTAAAGTTATAACATGGCAGGTGTTTCATGCTACTTCAAAATGAATTTTGATCGATTTTATCGCTACTCTTTTGAGCAGGTCTATCTCAATTGTATCGTCTATGAGCTAGTCAGGTCTGAACCAACATGGCGGCCCTCAGCACGAAGTAACGCGGTGGTTAAGAACTACCATGTCAACATGTCACTGTTGAGACTGTGTGCCTTTTCAAAGGGTTTAACGCGCAGTTTTGCGGTTGACAGATGTGTGCGACTCCTGGATGCGGATTATTGCCGCCCGTGTCTCAAAATAAGGAACAATGGAGGGAGGCAAATACAAGGTAATGATAAAACTGTCTTATTCGTGAACATGCTGTCATGTGTCATGTCCTTCAGTTCATATTAGTAGTAACCTTTTAAGTTTTAATTGAAACAAATTATACAATATATAAGTGTATGAGGAGGCATATTATATATGCTAAATGTTAGTCGCAAAGATAAGTAACGTTAAACTTAAAGAATGTTTCAAGACCTTTGTTTACATGTCAAAGTTATTCACATTATTGGTGTCGATAAGATGTTATACTGTAACTGTCTGTCACCACAAACGATAACAGACAAGATATATTTGAGTCTTAGCATAGCAATATGTTAAACCTTTGTATTTGATCTATTTTTCCTTTCCAAGGCAAACCATGGGCATCAATTTACCAAAGAAACTATTCTGCCATCCCTAAGAAGGAGGATGGGAAAAGAAGATTGTGGGAACAGTCTCAATTAGTGGATGGTATGGTTGTTTTTCCTTTTGTTTTCTCCTAATATTTCCATACATTTACAGAGGTTTAATGTACAGTGTTATAATCATATAATATTGTTGCATTGTCTGTTATTAAAGTACTTGGTTTTACAATAAAATTATTATATTTTTTAAGGTTTTGATAAATCTGCAATATGTAATTTCTCAATTAACATTATTGATTGTTTTGCATTAAAGTAACTTGATAACTTGAAAAAAAAAGGTTAAAAGTGGCAGTAGCTGGTTTAAGCCGGTCCTCCAAGCCTGGCAAAGTGACAAAAAGTTACCAAAACATAGCAAAACTAGCTTGCTACACCAGATGAAACCAGCTCACCAGCTTATGTTAGTTTTTTTTTAGCTGACAAATTATCTATTTTTTTCTTACAGTTCTGGAGGCCAGAATCCAGCAGCTGCAATGCGACGTCGTTGTAGACGTCAAACATTCAAAGGTTCAACTTGTCAAAGCCCAGCAAAAAGGAAGGGGGATTTCACATGGAAACAGTATGAAGAATTTGCCGCCTGCTAAAAAGGGAACCGCCGAAAGTGGCTTGTCTTTAAAAACCCACGCGAGCCGCTGGATGGAGAAACTCAAGCGTGAAAAATGGAATCAATCCAAAAAACAAACTGCTCACAAGCCAGCTGCGGGTAAAAGCGGCAAAGGGGGTTTGATGCTTCCTGCTACATCCACAAAGACCATCACAACAGTTAACAAAACTAAGAAGAAACCTAAAGTAGAAGATTCAAAACCTCAAGTAACATCTTCCAAAGGTAAAGAAAGAGGCCTTCAGAAAAAGTCTAAACAGAAGTTTTCAGGAATGCAGAAGGTCTCAAACATCTCCGGCAGTAAAGTTGGTGGCATTTCGGAGATGTCCACAAAGAAAGAACTAGCATTGGCTGTCGATAAAGAATCGGCGGTTGAGGAGGAGGTAGATTTTGATAAAGAGCACCAGCAACAGGGTGGAACGACTGCTCCAGAAAAGCTCCTGGAGGACAAGGAGGGGAACCGCTATGGAGATCCCCAGCTCAGAGTGCGCTGTTACTTAGAGGCGTGTGTGTTTATTGATGATGTCGCTCGAGCTCAGAACTGTCTTTTGTCTCATCACCGACACCTATCAAGACGCAAGCAACTGTCGATCGGAGCCTACAACATCGTTATGAGGATGTGGGCCAAAAAAGTACGTACCTGTATGCAAATCTCTGTATACTTGTATATAGCAGATACAGCTCACTTTTCTTAAATTATGAATATGTTTCATTTGAACAAAAAACTTTAACTGATTGTTTAGGCAATAGACATTTTGAGTGATGTCTATCAACCAGAATATCATAGATATACCCTTAAAAGGTCAACATTTTTCTCTATAATGTAATTTTATTTCTATTTGCGCTTTGAAGGGTTCCATCAACCACATCCGTCGCTTGTTCATTCTTATCGAAGAAGCAGGTCTCAAACCCAACGTCGCATCTTACTGTGCGGTGCTGGAGTGTATGGGCCGCATGCACGAGTGCTCATCATTGATCATTAACAGGTGACCATAATTTTTATCCTTTTAGTCATACGCAAGTGTGGGTGGAGCCACCAGATGATGTCCTCAGTCCTCTCTCTGATGTATATAATTAGGAGGTTTCAACTTAGATTTGTGTCTTGTTTTCTGTGTTATTGATGAAAGGCGGGGTGCATGATCTCTGTAAGCCAATGTCGACATTTGAAATCACCTAAACAAACACACCCCTACCCCAATAGAATCTGGACCTTCTTTTTATAAATCTGCCCCACACATACACAACCCAGGGAATGATGTCGGTTAGCAGACACGCCTCTTACTGCTGATTGGCTACAAGTGTGTTTTGGTAGTCGGCCCGACTCCCTTTTCCCAAAATCCTGTTTTTCAAAAATTAGGCACCCCACCTTTAATATCACTATACAGTAACTTACAAATTTACATCTCACTTAATAAGCATTTAAGTGTTAAGCCAAATCATGACAGCCTTTAATGTACTAAGGAGGTTTATGCACAGCATTAAGAAATGTGCATTATGACAAACATTTGGTTTTCATGTGTTAATCTTTACTTGATGAGTGTCACACTGGTTATTGTATTGTCGCTCTTTTGGCACAATTTCAGGACATATCACTAGATGTCAGTGTTGCAGCATCACTAGAACAAAGACTGCCTTGGTTTTTTGTTATGGTATTGTCACTCACTGTAAAGTCCATATAAAAATGTAGTTTAATTCATAAACATGCAAATGTGTGATGGCACTCGCATAAAAGTCTTTCGGTGAATACATTTCTTGTGCTAATTTTTTCCTGCATAAGATTATTCTAGGCCAGCCTTGACCGTATCTAAAAATAGAAAATGAAATTGTGGTCATTCATCTAAATAGCATTAACTCTGTGCCCTGCCAGTTTCTCTCTGGTCATCTATTTGTTTTGTGAGCTGCTCATCTTTTGTTCGAAGAATTTAGCTTTGCACCTCATCTTGCATTCGATAAGAGCTTGACAGAATGAGGTCAGATCAAACCAACATTATTTTGACTACTTTTTTATCCTTGTAGCTTCATCTTTTGTGGTGCTATGGGCATACTGTATTTTAATTTTCCCAATTATAGAATAGGAGTTTTTCCATTAAAAAATTATCTTGGTGCTTTTCTGTACACAACTCACTTGCATGATGCTAAGGCGTTTTTTGGTCTGGTTAGTAAGGCAATGTAATACTGTTGCTAAGGTATTTTGAGGGGCTGCTATCCCATTGGCAAGTGGTTGCTAGGATGTTGCTAAGATATTCCAAAGATATTCCAGGCAGTTGCTTGCTTACTGGTACAACCCCCAGAGTATAAGTCTTTGCAATATTTTGGTCCGTTAAAATAATTTAAGGTGCTTTTCACTACAAATAATGATTTTCAAGAAAAAAATTCTTAGTATTTTTGTCTTGTTTTCAGTAAAAATATCAAAAAATTCTTAAATTAAATTAAGATGCTTTTTCTTGATGAGCAAAATGACCCAAGTAAATAAGTCTAGTTTTTAGACCAAAAATATCAAATGTAAGTGATTTTGTGCATAAAACAAGCAAAAAATCTGCCAATGGGGTAAGCAAAAAATCTTGAACATTTTTCTTAAACACAAAATTCAAGAAAAAATTCAAGAAAAAATTTCTCATCCCATTGGCAGATTTTTTTGCTTGTTTTATTCACAAAATCACTTAAATTTGATATTTTTGGTCTAAAAACTAGACGTTGGTTCGCTTTGCTCATTAAGAAAATACATCTTAATTTAAGAATTAAATAAGAACTTTCTGAAAACAAGACAAAAATACTAAGAAATTTTTTTGCAGTGTTGGTCCTTTTTCACTTTGGTGATACAAGACCAAGATTTTCGTAAAAAAAATAACTTTTTGTGTACCATGGCATAAAAAGTCATACATTTTGGAAGCAAGGGTGAGTAAATAATGACAGCATTTTCTTTTTGGATTTTTGGGGTGAAATATTTATTTAAATTCATTGGTCTGTCTGTTGGTAACACTTTACAATAAGGTTGTATTTGTTGACAACATTCTGGCATCATTTCCTCCTCACCCTGAAGTTGTTTCGAACCTGTATAAATGTCTTGTTCGGCTGAAGATATTCTGAAAATTTTTGTAACCAAGCAAATCTGGGGCACCATTGACTTCCATAGTAGGAAGAAATAATACTATGTATGTCAATGGTGCCTCAGATCTGTTTGGTTGCATACTTCAAAATGTCTGCAGCAGCAGAACAAAACATTTATTTGTAACCACATGAGAGTGAGTAAATGATGACAGATTTTAAATTTTTGGGTGAACATTAGTTAATGCGCAGTAAAACATAAACAATTGTCTCGCTCATTGATAGTTTGTGATAGCTAATGCATTTACTAATATTATACAACCTTAATGTAAAGTGTTACCTGATTGTTTGTAAGCCTGCATATGTGCTTCAGTAAATGCTAAAGGTGACAGCTTTTATGGCAGATGTGGCAGATGGCTGGGAGATCGATCATTGTAAGCTGATGCTGTAAGCTGCAGTAAAAATCGTCTTTTTGCAACCCTAATGGAGTCGTCTTTTTGACCCATCTGTCTCTTACTGTCTCTTACTGTTTTCCAGCCCTTGTCCTATTTTTCCGGTTTGTAAGACTACCATGACTACTTACTGAATAGTCATGGAATGTCTAAAACGTTTCGGTCTGTAGGAAGGCAGGTTTACCTGACCCGATCATATGGCGGGTTTTGGAGGCGAGCAGCTGTCAATGTGGAAAGAGAAGCTCAAAAAGCAGTCAAAACTGGAAATTTTGACTTCTCATGTAATACATGTGCTGTGTCTCAACTTGGGACAGACACCATATTTATTTACAAATTTATTTTACAAATTAAAATGATGCTGTGTCTATATTATTTCTATTGTACTCTTAAGTTGAAAATAAATTTTTCGATTAGAAATAATACTAAAATTTAGGAACTTAATATAACCTAACAAACTACTTTATGTTGATCCATCACATTGTATTTTAGTTTTTCATCCTCATCTGTATTTGTCTCCTAGAATTCTTCAGGTTTACCATGCTTACAAAATTATATGTATGCTACATATCCTATCTCCAAGTGAGGTAGAGATGTATTTGTACCTTAACCATATCCTTACAAGGCCTCCTAACCAACCTGAATGAATTCATCAGCTTGTTATGCATCCACTAGAGGGCACAAAGGATTCATTGTCTGTATGTTTTATTGCCAAAAGAGCCTGTTGCTTGGGACAACCATTGAGACATCACTTACCATTGAGACATACAAGCCTTAGGAAAAACCCTCTGTCTTGCAGCCATTCAGAAATATAAAATATATCTGCCGGTTATGATAAATAAAGAGGACTGTTCGCAATGGACTGTTCTGTCAGGCTTTGTATTAAAGAATACACTGGCTTTCTTGAATCCTTGATTCTGATTGGTCGACTGCACAGCTTTGAAATAGGTGCAGGTTTGTTGATTGCATTACAATTTCATGTCATGGAGTAGTCATGGTGGTTTGTTTTATGCAAAATAATTGATTTGTTGCATAAGGAGTTGTACACACTAGACTAGAAGGATGGTCAAATAGTCATCCAACAGCTAAGGTGGACGACTAGTTTGTCAGGGTTTTTTGTTTTGGAATTAATTAATTAAACTGATGTTTAAAAATATCACATCTCAACGCTGGATATGGCAATTAATATGGTGGTTCAATTCTTATTTATGTTTTTGATTTGATATCAATTCGTTGTGGGCATTTCATAAAAAAAGAAAAAAGATTGCACTAGAAATCAAATCAAGGATTTTCTGAATCGATATTGTTTCGTTAAATAAAAAAATTGCACATTAGTTATCAATTCAAGGATTTCTCAAATCAAAATTGTTTTGTTAAATGAAAAAAAATTACACATGAAAATATATAAAATTACTAATGTTCGCAAAATATATAAAATCGCGAACATTAGTAATCAATTCAAGGATTTCCTGAATTGATATTGTTTTGTTAAATGAAAAAAATATATAAAATCGCACATTAGTATGCATTTCAAGGATTTCTCGAATCAATATTGTTACGTTAAATTAAAACAATATAAAAATAACACAACAGTAATCAATTCAAGGATTTCCTGAATCGATATTGTTTTGTTAAATTTAAATAATATAAAATTTTCACATAAGTAATCAATTCAAGGATTTCCTGAATCGATAGTGTTTTCGTTAATTAAAAATATATAAAATTGCGCATTAGTACTCAATTCAAGGATATGCTGAATTGATATTGTTTATGTAATTAAAAAAATATTAAAATTGCACATTGGTATTCAATTCAAAGATTTCCCAAATCAATATTGTTTCGTTAAAATATATATATAAAAATTGCACATTGGTAAGGATTTCTCGAAATGATATTGCACATTAGTAATCAATTCAAGGATTTCCCAAAACTGTATTGTTTTGTTAAATTTAAAAAGCATAAAAATTACACATATGTAATCAATTCAAGGATTTCCAAAATCGAAATTGTTTTGTAAAAAAAAAAAATATTTAAAATTGCACATTAGTAATCAATTCAAGGATTTCCCAGAACTGTATTGTTTTGTTAAATTTAAAAAGCATAAAAATTCCACATAAGTAATCAATTCAAGGATTTCCAAAATCGATATTGTTTTGTAAAAAAAATATTTAAAATTGCACATTAGTAATCAATTCAAGGATTTCCTGAATCAATATTGTTTTTGCTAAATAAAAATATATAAAATTGCACATTGGTATTCAATTCAAGGATTTCCCGAATTGATATTGTTTTGTTAAATTAAAACATTATAAAAATTTCACATGTAGTCAGTTCAAGTATTTCCTGAATCAATATTGTTTTCGTTAAATAAAAATATATAAAATTGCACATTGGAATTCAATTCAAGGATTTCCTGAACCGATAGTGTTTCATTAAATTAAAGCAAAATAAAAATTGCACATTAGTAATCAATTCAAGGGTTTACCGAATCTGTATTGTTTCGTTAAATTAAAAAGCATAAAAATTACACATAAGTAATCAATTCAAGGATTTCCTGAATCGATTTTGTTTAGTTAAATAAAAATATCTAAAATTTCACATAAGTAGTCAATTCAAGGATTTCCTGAATCGATATGGTTTTTCGTTAAATAAAAATTTATAAAATTGCACATAATTAATCAATCCAAGGATTTCTTGAATCAATATTGTTTTCATTAAATAAAAATATATAAAATTGCACATAAATAGTAAATTCAAAGATTTCCTGAATCAATATTGTTTTCTTTAATAAAAATATATAAAATTGCACATAAGTAATCAAAGGATTTCCTAAATCGATATTGTTTTATTCAATAAAAAAATATATAAAAATTGCACATTAGTAATCAATTCAAGGATTTTCTAAATCGATATTGTTTTATTCAATTAAAAATATATAAAAATTGCACATTAGTAATCAATTCGAGGATTTCCTTTATTTATTATGTGTAACCTAATATTGTGCTGTGCAATAAAAGTGCTTTTTTATTGAATATCTGTCAGTGAAGGCAGGCCAACATCAATTATTTTTTATTCGCACCAACTACACCTCTCTTTTTCTTTCGTTCCAAGTGATTTAATTTATATTCTGCCCACAACTGGAACATAGCTTTACTCCACAACACCCAGCAGTCCAACTGCATGGGTATCTGACTTTATATACTTTTTAGTTTGAGTAAACACAGACTTGTAATTCTTGGATACATGGCCATGGCCTATCTGACAAGACCAGAGGTAGCAGAACGTTCTGTTCAAAATTGCTCCGTGTCAATGCAAATATTTGATATTCCACTCCTGCACCCTGCCAGTCTCAATGCTGTGAGCCCAGGTGCTGCGGCCGTGGACGTTTTATAATGTTTTCCTCTGCATTTGGATTATCAATGTCCCCATTTTTTTTCAACAAATGACTTACTGTATTTGCCTACTGTTGCACTTCGTCCTACAATTGAGACAAACTTGAAGTTAAGTGGCTTCACGGTCCAAGAAGACCACGGGAATCTTAAGTGCCCTTTCTGAAGGTTAAATAATCACCACACATGATAAAGCTTTGAGTGAGCTGCGTACTAAGTCATTTAAGATTCAAGACTATCTGAGCATAACAGTGGAGGAATGGCTTTTATCTACAGTACAGTATATTAAAGCGGAAGTGTGGCATTTCTGTGGCACTGACATTACCAATTAATACTGCCAGCTTTGTTTTCAGGCAGATTCCCTAAAGTCACATGATTTGTTAAGCTGGTTAATGCTCACACAAACAAAACAATTTTTTGAAAGCATAATAATCCTTAGCACACTTAGCCCACAGCTTTAATTATTGTTGACCAAATGATGTCTGTTCTGGTCCATATAGGTGCCTGGAGCAGATGGCGATGGACGGCATATCTGTGGATGACGTGTTCAGAGAGTGTGTGTTCAAACAGGATGAGAGAGATATGGTTCTGAGAGCAGTTCGATTGGTGCAACCCGAATACCAACCCCAGTTATCCAAAGATCAGCCGCTCTGTTCCCTACCACTGGTGAAACAGTTCTATGCTAAGGTAACACTTTCTTTGTTTCCTGCATTCTGTCTGTTTTATTCTGTTGCTGTCTATTCTGTTCTGTTTTTAATTTTGTCTGTTTTACTCTACTCTGTTTTTTTACTGTTTTCAGTTCTCTCCTCTTCCATTTTTCTATTCTGTTTTACTGTATTCTGTTTAACTCTATTATGTTGTATTCATTTAGTCTATTCTATTCTATAAAATTCTATTTGTTTTATCTATCCAGTAATATTCTGTTGTTTTCAATTCTCTCCTCTTCTGTTCCTCTATTCTATTCTGTTCTATTCTATTCTATTCTATTCTACTGTATTGTATTGTATTTTATTCTATTCTATTCTATTCTATTCTATTCTACTGTATTCTATTCTATTCTATTCCACTGTATTCTATTCTACTGTATTGTATTCGGTTGTGTTCATTTTGTCTCTACTCTACTCTACTCTACTCTACTCTACTCTATTGTATTCGGTTAAACTCTATTATTTTGTGTTAATTTTGTCACTTCTACTCTACTTTACTCTACTCTACTCTACTGAATAGCATTCAGTTAAACTCTGTTCTGTTATATTATTTTCTATTTTATTTTGTTTAACTGTATTATTTCAACTCAGTTATGTTTTGTTCATTTAGTCTATTCTATTATTTTTGTTTTATCTGTCCAGTTCTCTCCTGCTGTTCTCTATTCTCCCCTCTTCTATTTTTCTGTTTTGTTGTGTTATATTCTTTTCCATTCCATTCTGTTTTACTGTATTCTGTTTAACACTATTATGTTGTATTCATTTATTCTATTCTATTCTATTCTATTCTACTGTATTGTATTCTGTTGTGTTCATTTTGTCACTTCTACTCTACTCTACTCTACTCTACTCTACTCTACTCTACTCTACTCTACTCTACTCTATTGTTATTCGGTTAAACTCTATTTTGTTGTGTTCATTCTGTTTTATTCTGTTTTACTGTATTCTATTCTATTCTATTCTATTCTATTCTATTCTATTCTATTTGTTTTATCCAGTTATCTTCTGTTGCTCTCAATTCTCTCCTCTTCTATTCTTCTGTTCCTTTATTCTATTCTATTCTATTCTATTCTATTCTATTCTATTCTATTCTATTCTATTCTACTGTATTGTATTCTGTTGTGTTCCTTTTGTCACTTCTACTCTACTCTACTCTACTCTACTCTACTCTACTCTACTCTATTGTTATTCGGTTAAACTCTATTTTGTTGTGTTCATTCTGTTTTATTCTGTTTTTACTCTATTCTATTCTGTTAACTGTATTCTATTCTATTTTATTGTATTCTTTTATCTCTATTATGTTGTATTAATTATTATATTTTATTATACTCTATTTTATTTGTTTTATCTATCTATCTCCTCTGTTGTTCTCGTTTCTCTCCTCTTCTATTTTTCTGTTCTGTTGTGTTCTATTCTTTTCTATTCTATTTTGTTTTACTGTATTATTTTAACTCAGTTATGTTGTGTTTATTTAGTCTATTTATTCTATTCTGTAATATTCTATTTGTTTTATTTATCCAGTTATCTTCTGTTGCTCTCAATTCTCTCCTCATCTATTCTTCTGTTCCTCTATTCTATTCTATTCTATTCTATTCTATTCTATTCTATTCTATTCTGTTCTATTCTACTGTATTGAATTCGGTTGTGTTAATTTTGTCACTTCTACTCTTCTCTACTCTACTCTACTCTACTCTACTCTACTCTACTCTACTCTACTCTACTCTACTCTACTCTACTCTACTCTATTGTTATTCGGTTAAACTCTATTTTGTTGTGTTCATTCTGTTCTATTCTGTTTTACTCTATTCTATTCTGTTAACTGTATTCTATTCTGTTTTATTGTATTCTTTTATCTCTATTATGTTGTATTAATTATTATATTTCATTATACTCTATTCTATTTGTTTTATCTATCTATCTCCTCTGTTGTTCTCTATTCTTTCCTCTTCTATTTTTCTGTTCTGTTGTGTTCTATTCTTTTCTATTCTATTTTGTTTTACTGTATTATTTTAACTCAGTTATGTTGTGTTTATTTAGCGTATTCTATTCTGTAATATTCTATTTGTTTTATCTGTCAAGTTCTCTTCTGCTGTTCTTTATTCTCCCCTCTTCTATTTTTCTGTTCTGTTGTGTTCTATTCTTTTCTATTCCATTCTACTGTATTCTGTTTAACTCTATTATGTTGTATTAATTTATTCTATTCTATTTTATTCTATTCTATATGTTTTATCTATCCAGTTATCTTCTGTTGCTCTCAATTCTCTCCTCTTCTATTCTTCTGTTCCTCTATTCTATTCTATTCTATTCTATTCTATTCTATTCTATTCTATTCTATTCTATTCTATTCTATTCTATTCTACTGTATTGAATTCGGTTGTGTTAATTTTGTCACTTCTACTCTTCTCTACTCTACTCTACTCTACTCTATTGTTATTCGGTTAAACTCTATTTTGTTGTGTTCATTCTGTTCTATTCTGTTTTATTCTATCTTATTCCGTTCTGCTGGACTGTATTCTATTCTGCTACACTCCTATTCTGTTGGGGTCACTTTGTCAATTCTATTCTATTTTATTCTATTCTGATGCTGTCTAATTTATTATATTCTATTCTATTCTGTAATATTCTATTTATTTAATCTATTCAGTTCTCTTCTGTTCTTCTCATTCTCACCTCTTCTATTTTTTGTTTCTATATTCTATTCTGTGATATTGTATTATTTTCTGTCAAACTCTTATTTTGTTGTGTCCATTTGATGTGTAGTATTCAGATGCTTCTATTCTATTCTCTCATGTCATGTAATTTCCTGTCATATTCTCCTATTGTGAATTCTGTTCTATTTTATTTTTGATCTATTTAGTTATCTTCTGTTGTTCTCAATAATTGTATATTCTATTGTACTTTTCCTCTATTTTATGCGTCTACTATTCTGTCCTGTTCTATTTTGGTTTGTGCTGTGATTTATATTTCCTTTTTATATGAATTTCTATTTATGCGTTCAGTCATTTAACTGGAGCTGTTTATGCTCTACATATATCACCCAAATCCTTAGACCATGCACATTTTATCACTCATAAAAGACCTCGTTCTTATTCACATACTGTTCTTTTGGAAAAATAAATCCTGTCTTACACAAACACCATCATCTTTATCATTCAATTACTGTAATTACTTTGTTAGTGAGCCGGTCATAAAATAACGTAATTGGACCGCAAAAATGTCGATACGAAGACCATGGAAATAAAACACCAGATGCTTGTCACCTGTCATCTTGGGTTGCATTAAAAGACCTGCCTGAACATGTCTGTGTGACAAAAAGCCGAGTCTTACAACCATGGCAGCTGTCATCTGCTATGAAATTCCTCCAGACAGAAGTATCCAGACTATTTTTGTCCCCACCGCGTATTGTTATAAAGCCAGTCTACCCCAAAACCAATTTCCCACTATGCCCTTTTTCCCTGTTGATTCATTACCACAGGTGCACATGAGCCCATTTGTAACCCACACCCACAACTTTTTTATTTGAATAGAAACTTCCTGGGAAGTTGGCAGAAATTGGGTCATCTGAAGGTCTGAGCTGAAAGTGACCAAGCTAGTTGATGTGATATTAGTTTATCACAGTCTCTTAGTCTGTTAGTAATGCCCAGTTAGTAATGCAACACTTTTTTACACTTTGCTGTATAGGCATTTGCATAATATAGTACAGAATATGGTTACAGATAACACATTGCCCTTTCTTGACCCTTAGACTTACAGAAGCCCACAGAAGCATCTGCCTCTACATTGCACATGGGCTCAAAATGACACAGAGGTCTCCGCACGTGTTCCTGTCAGGCGGCAGTTTTGTGGAAATATGGGCTTTTGCCTAGCCGTCCCTGTACACAACACTGAACCTTGTGTTCCTTCTGGCCGGGTTGTAGTAGTCATCGCCGCCGGCATGATTTATCCTGCCATAACCTTTTGCTTACTTTGGCCGCCGTCCATGTGATCTCTGTCGAGGACAGATTTAGCAGTCTTCCTCTCCGTTCCTGCTTCCCTGGCGAATATTAATGCCCAGACCGAGTTGTCCTATCGAAAGTCTTCCATGATTTGTTTGACTAATTTCCAGATGTCTGTGCGAACCGCTGACTCAAATAATAAACGGCTCTACATGTCGGCGTGCGGCTCGCGTTGACGTATTCTCCGCACCGCTTCGCAGGCTGTTGCAGTAATATATGCCTTAGTTACATATACGACCACCCATTTGGCTGTCAGCCAGACCGTTCCAAGAGTTCATGAGATCATATCACGAGTCCAGGGCTGCCACTAGAATTCATAGGGCCCAAATGTGTTTAATCACCCAGGAAAGCTTTACAAGTTACTAGCAATGCTATGGTTACGTTAACTCATATGTGCACTTGCTCTGCTCGTATTTCCTCTAGGCCTGGAGCAGTTTCATATTTTTATTTATTAATGAAGTGTGAATAGTATCTGCATTAGTCACTTGTATGTTTGTGTTAATGAGTTTTAAAGCCTTGTAGGCTTCACATGCAGTTATGCGTAAGCAGGCAGTAATATTCAGTATAAAGCCTCTGGCTGTTATCATTCCTATGCTCATTATTTAGGGAATCGTCTAGGGTTCACATATAGTATCACTACACACGCACAGCTCACTTGATCTGCCAGGGAACGTCAAAGGATTTGCTTTTCTCATAATGTTATGCAATCTGATACAATGCTAATAGCAGTTCAGATAAAATACACGTCAGTGCATGGTCATAGCAAACTTATTCAATTAAAACTGTATCTTGAAAATACTGCCAATTCATGGGAATTTCTTTAGCAAATATAGATTTTGCTAACTGTGGTATTCAAATCGAATTTAACTCTTTCCCTGCCAGCTTTAAAAAAAGTTGCCAGCCAGCGCCAGCATTTTTTTATATTTTTAACAAAAGTTTAAAGGTCACGTTCTTCCTGATCCCATTTTTTAAACCCTAGTTAGTGTGTAATGTTTCTATAATAGCGTAAATAATAGCTGTAAAATTATAAAGCTCAAAGTTCACTGCCAGGCGATATATTTTCGCCTTTCAAAGCCTACAGCGAACGGCCGGTTTGGACTACAGTCCTCTACTTCCTGCTTTAATGACGTCAGTAGAACAGTTTTTTGACTAAACTCCGCCCACAGGAATACGTCAGTCGTCAGATAAGCTAACGGCAAGCTCTAAGCTGCTATCGAATCACAACACACTAAACAAACTACACAATCAGAACTCGTTACGTATTTCTGAAGGAGGGACTTCATAGAACAAGGAAGACATCAGCCTGTTTTTAGGACTGTGAAAACCGCGGTATACAGATAAGTAAATTGTGTGAAAAATACCGTATTTTTTACCGTATTTTTTACAATACCGTATTTTTTAAGTTCTGGCAGGCCAGAACTTGACATTTTTGCGATCATAAAAAACACCTGGAAGGCCTGAAAGAGATCAAGCCTCAGCCAAGTTAGAAAAAGTAACATAAAAGTAACTTAAAATTAACGTAAGGATTACTTTCCATGAAAAGTAACTTAAGTAACGCAATTAGTTACTTTTTTGGGGAGTAACTTAATATTGTAAGGGGCCAGTCACACCAATAGCGTTTATGGCAGTTGCAGGCGCCTTTTTTGAATGATATTCTGTGGGCAGGGCGCGTTTGCGCGCTGTTTATGCGCCGAGCGCCTTGCGGTTTTTTGCCGCCTGCCGCGGACGCGTTTTTGAAGGAGCGCTGAGAGCGGAGAAGCGCCCGACGTCATTCGTGTCTTTCCATTGTCCAATCGAATGAGGGGAGAGGCGGGCCTTACGTTGTGGCGAGGGAAGTTTACAGTTGCTTTGAAGAACCGGACTCCACTCGCTCACTCTCTCCTGCGTGTTTGTGCACCTCTCATCCTCAAACAAGGTCAGAGCAAGCGTCCTCTTTTTAAAGTTTCTGCTGATATGACAGTTAACAGCAAAAGAGCGCTCACGCTTCAATATTTGATTGACAAGACAGCTGACTCGGTGGTTGCTTAGCAATATGAAAAGCCGCGTCGCACTGCTCTTTTTTTAAAAAAGGCAGTGCGTCGCGCCTTGCGTTTGCAAGCGTTTAAAGCGCTTTTGGTGTGACTGAAGCCTAATGCATTACTTTTAAAAGTAACTTTCCCCAACACTGAGCGCCACCTAGTGGATAATAGCGAAAATGGTTTGCTCTAAAAACTCGTCATTGGCAGGGAAGCGTTTTGTCACAATTTACAAAATAACTCGTCAATGGCGGGGAAAGAGTCAAAGGTGCACTGGGTAGATTTTAGCGGCATCTAGTGGTGAGGTTGCGAATTGCAGCCAACGGCTCAGTCCACAGCTCACCCCTCCCTTTCGAAGCACATAGAGAAGCTACGGTAGCCGTCACAGTTGTCTGAGACAACATAGTGCCATCTGTAGAGCAATTTGTCTGTTTAGGGCTACTGTAGAAACATAATGGCACAAAATAGCGGCTCACATGTAAGGATGTATGTAGATAAAAATGGCTCATTCTATGGTAATTAAAACATAGTTGTGTATATTACATTGCATTTCTGTCAATATATCATCCTAAGACTTACACATGGTACCTTTAAATCTCACATTTGATTCTAATGGCTTTCCTCCATCCTGTTGTCCACCTCACCCTCCAACCCTTTGTTTTATAGAGGGAAGGGGTCACGTATCCTAAGTTGGACTTCAGCCTGGCAGAGCTGCAGGATCGGTTCAATCATCAGCTGGCTATGGAGTCGGCAAACACTGTCACCATCGACTCCGTGGAAGCCATAAAGCCCGTCACCAGCCACATGGCCAAAATGGTACGAAACCAAGATGCAGCAAACAATTTGCATGTTTGTGATCTGATGTGATTTAAAGAGCAAAAGCACAGGCACCAAATACTGTATGTAGACTATATAGTAGTTAGTTTTGTTTTTATATGATAGAGTATTGTGCAAGTTTTAGGCCACTACCAGCCTTGTTGTTTTAGCAGAATGTCCGTCTACATGTGCTTTTCGCATACTTTATTTAGATACAAACAGAAAATACAGGATTTTAAAATTCCTGCTATTTTGCTGTGATTTCTGAGACTGATAAAAAATTGTGTATGGTCAGTATACTATTTCAAAAACAACAAATCTACTGGTGGCACGGTGGCCTAAGACTTTTGCACAGTACTGTACCTTTATATATTAGTGACTGTTAGCTTTGGTTTTTATATTGTATGATTAATGCTGGTTCATGAGCCAGCATTAATATTTGGTGTGACATGAACTGAAATATACGTGGCGTGAATCCTTAAACATAGGAAACTATTATAAAAAGGCATTTAAAGGTCTAATACACGCGTGGTGACTCCCAGATGTTTCTTGCAGTAGTCAACACATCATATTTTTTCAGACATGCACCTACGCTGTCATATTGTACGTTGTCTAAATGCAGACATGTGTGAAAGTTTCCACCTTGTGCGTTGGCATATTCACACAGTCCAGTTTTTTTCTCCGTTAGCATTTACCTCCACTGCCGTCCTCCGCCTGTGTTTTTTTTTTACTGTAAAGAGAGAAAGGTCCCCGGCGGTCCTGCAACATTTGCAGTAGACTCTAATGAAATCGAAATGCATTGTAATGCGTCCCATTTGAGCCTGGTGAAAGCGTCACCCTTGCTTTGCCGGGTCATCATGTCTGATCTGTGTCATTTCTGAGGGAAAGAGAAAAGCACCCCATTAAAGAGATGGCCCACTTTCAGCTGGGCGGGAATGGCTGCATGCTAGATCCAAAACTGTATTGCATCTACATATACATGAGATTTTAATTTAAAGTCGTAATTTGTATGAATGGAGAGTATGTAGTGTAATAAATATGCCGCAGACAGCAGCTGCGTAGAGTAAATAGAGTAAAATATTAAAGGGCACCTATTATGGTCTTTTTGCAAGATGTGATATAAGTGGCCAGAAATTGTCTGTGAAGTTTCAGCTCAATATACCCCACAGATCATTTATTATAGCATGTCAAAAATGGCCCTATTGGAGTGGGAGCAAAAATCCGCTGTTTTAATGTCTGTACCTTTAAAGCAGACATATCATGCTTTTAAATCTGTCCTTTTTACATATAAATCATCTATTTGTGGTCTATGTAAAGCAAAACTGCAATGCTTGGGTCTGAATTCCTCATTATTATAGCCCCACAGGCCCCCTTTCTACCCCTTTTCTGATGTGCATCTGAGAGCAACTCGTTTTGGTACTGTCTTTTTAAATGCACGTCATACCCTGCCCCCTCTCCAGGTTGCAGAGGTGACACTCGGTTAAACTCCACCCCGTTCGGCCATTTTTGTAGTTTTATAGCAGAGATACGATTATCTAGCTGCACAGAAACTTTTTATTTACTCGTTATTCACAAAATGTCAACAACGGAAGACTTGTCCATCCAGCCTTATATGTTCGCGCCAGAGTCGGAAACGGACTGAGAGGAAAATGAAGACGACGAACCTGCAGAACAACGTCTTCATATGGAGGTATCGCAATGGTGTGAGGCTGCAGCCTCCGGAGGTCGCATATCTAGGCTGCATACGTCATCAAGACGGTCTTATTTCAGAATATTAACAATTATAAAGTTTACTATTATTCTTAGTTAATCGTAAGTTGTTGTAATATGCTTATGACTTGCAAATGTGATGCTCAGTTAACTTAAACCAGGCTTGATGCCCAAAAGCGATCTCCGCAGGCTGCAGCCTTCGGAGTGAGAAACAGCACTGCTAAACCATGACCACCGTGTACTTTACTTTTTTACTTTAAGTTATAAACTGCTTACCGAAGTGCTCTGCTCGTCGTCTCCAAAGAAAGAAGTAATTGACCCCTCAATCAGACGAAGTCTATCGGCAAATCCTTCTTTATACTGGCGGAGATTGGTGAAGTAGTTATCCTTAAAGTGCCTCGGGCACACAAAAATGACTTTACCCACAGATGTGAGTACATTTCTTACGCTCTCGTAACTTCTGCATCCTTGAGCTTGGACTACAATATCGCAGCGAGAAATATAAAATGGCGGATTGCTCGTAGTGTTGGGCTGGAAGTCGATGTCCTTATTTAGCAGTTCCGCTGCAAATACTGTGACGTAATTGTTCAAAAAACGTAATAGATAATAGAACAATCAGAACCGATTGGAAAATATGACCAAAACAGAATATAAAGATATCAACAAAGCACCTGAAGAGACTAATTTCAACTTTTATGTACTTATAAACACTACAAATATACAACAAAATGCATTTAAGAGCCAAGAAAGTGGATTTAGCATGATATGTCTCCTTTAAATGCAATTGAGCTGCAGCTCCTCACTCCCTTACAAACAGACAGTGAGCACTTTCAGTTCAAATAGATCAGATTAATACAGTCTGAGACAATAGTATCTCACTATTGAGATATTGTGGACAGCGTACAACTCACTGAGGGCAGAAACTATGGTAATGCAGGACTGTAAGTGGGCGGGGCTTTATCAATGTGACCTCACATTGATAAGAGAATCAAAAAAGCATGTCTACTGAGATTGCTTTGGTTTAATGAGGTTTAAAAAAACAAGGTCGAAGGGTGGTTGTGTTCACACACTGCCAGTGTTAATTTTGGCAGCAAATTCTGATGTAGTCTTAGTCTTAGTCTTTTGAATAACACACCATTTAGTTTTTTCCTATTCTTTTTTTTTATTAGATTTTTTTTACATTTATGTATACATACATCTTACGACCAACAAGACAAAACATAAAAAGACCAACAAAGATTAAAGAGATAATAAAATAGTTGCCTAATTCTAATAGTGACAATAAGTCATAGTAGAAAATAATATTATAAAATAATTATTGCTTTTATAATATATAATGAATAAAAGCACAAAACATAAAAAAAAAAAAAACATACATAAAAAGGGTAAATAACATTTACAGTATCAATTCCAATACGCTGACCCCAATCAGATTTTACAATATATTGCAGTCTATGCATGTGTTCCACAGTCTTTCTAAATGCCTCTAAACATCAAATTCCTCCATTTTAAGAAATTGTACAAAAGGACTCCATATCTCCTCAAAAGTTTTATATTTATCCTTTAGAATGTAACATACTTTTTCCATGGACATAGTTGATGCCATTTCTTTAAGCCAGCGTCTTATGTCAGGAGCATTGACACAATTCCAGTGTAGAGAAATAAGCCGTTTAGCTTGTAATAAGCACATATCCAAAAAATAATATTCATGTTTTTTAAGTTTAACTTCCACAGGGTACAAATGAAGTATAAAAGTCAAGGGTGTTAACAATATTTTAATGTCTAAAATTTTTTCAGCCATGACCTTTACATCTTTCAAGAATTGCTGTATATAGCTGCACTCCCAAATACAATGAAAAAAAGTGCCCTTAGCATTGTTGCACCTTTGACACAGGTCCGGAATATTACTGTTCCATTTGTGCAAAATTACTGGAGTTACATAGGTCCGCATTAGCCATTTATATTGCAACAATTTCAATCGTGCACTCATTGTTTGAGTCTGGGTTTCTTTACATGCCTCCTTCCAATCACTTGTTTCAATGTCCTCATTAACATCCATTCTCCAAGCCTGTAATTTTGTATCCGCTGATTCTTGTGAACCTGAGTTCACTAGTCCATATAGCAAAGATATTAATCCTTTACCAAAACAGTCTTTTGTGATTTCCTTTTCTAGAACAGACAAAGGTGGAGTACCAAGGGCATTACTTTGTGACTTGTGTATAAAACTTCGTAATTGCAAATATTTGTAAAAATGTTTTCTTGGTACATCATACTTATTGACAATATCCTCAAATGTCATTAAAATATTGTTAACATATAAATCCCCTATTTTCGAAATCCCCTTTTCGGCCCATGTCTTAAAACCTGCGTCACATCGTCCTGGAATAAACTTAGAGTTGCCCCAGATGGGTGTAAAATAAGATAACCTGTTGGGAATTTTTAAGTATTGTTTTACATCAAACCATACTTTTATCATGTTTTCCACGATAGGATTTCCAATAGACTTTTTAAGATCTTTGAGGTCTGAGGAGTAAAGATGTAAATTTAGTGGTAGACCTGATTTAACGGAACATGATTCTATATTCATCCACGGGGGGTGGTTCTGGGGTGAAAAATAAAACATAATTGTTCTAAGTTGGGCAGCCCAATAGTACCACTGTAAGTTAGGGCATTGAAGTCCTCCCCTATCATATGGGAGGTATAAAAGGGAGAGCCGGAGTCGTGGACGTCTATTGTTCCAAATAAATTTAGTAAAGCTTTTTGTAAGATTTTTAAAGAGGTTTGATGGAGGAGGCATTGGAATGTTTTGGAATAAATATAAAAACTTTGGCAAGATATTCATTTTTAAAATATTTATTCTACCAATTAGGGATATGGGTAAAGATGACCATCTTTTTATAGACTGAGTTATATTGTCGTAAAGAGGGTTATAATTCACTTGAGGTATTTCATCTATCTTGGGTACAATATTAATGCCTAAATATGTAAAACATTCGGTTGGATTAAATGTTTTAACCAACCTGCTGGGACATTGTCTATCATTTTCGTTTAATAACATAATGGAACATTTGGATTTGTTAATTTTGTATCCTGAAATTTTCCCAAAAATTTCAATTAATTCTAATAATGCAGGTACAGATGAATCTAGTTTTTTTTTAAATAAAATAATATCGTCTGCAAATAAAGCAATCCTATGTTCCTCCTGTCCATTTGTTATACCCTTTAGACCCACATGACTCTTTACAGCAAGAGCAAAGGGCTCTATAGAAATAGCAAAGAGGAGAGGTGAGAGGGGGCATCCCTGCCTGCACCCCCTACCAATATTAAATGGTTTTGAGACCCTATCATTTGTCAGAACGGCTGCCATTGGTTTGTTATATAGTAACTTGATCCAACTTAGAAATTGTTTGCCAAACCCTAGTCTATCTAAAACTTCAAATAGATATGGCCATTCGACCCTATCAAAGGCCTTTTCTGCATCTAATGATAACAGGGCTGTATCTCTTTCTCCCCTTTGTTCATGAAGAATATTAAGAACTCTTCGAACATTATGGAATCCCTGCCTTCGCTGTATGAAACCATTTTGGTCAATTCCTATCAGATCTGATAATTTTGATTCAAGTCTTCTTGCTAGAATTTTACATAATATTTTTGTGTCCGAATTTAAAAGACTAATTGGGCGCATATTTTCGCATCTTGTGTTCGTTTTTCCCGGTTTTGGTAATAGTGTAATTAGTGCTTCTCTCATCGAGACTGGAAGTATTCCTTCATGATATGCTTCTAAAATCATATCCAAAAAAGGTTGCAATAATTTTCCTTTAAATTTTTTATAAATGTCTATAGGAAGACCATCAAGGCCTGCTGCTTTCCCAGATGTCATAGAGTCAATGGCCTCGTCGATTTCCTGCACTGTTATAATTTCGTCTAAACTTTTGTAGGATTCCTCTGATATCTGGGGTAAATTTAAATTATCCAAGAATTGTGTTTGAATATCCAAATTAGCGGGACGTTCCGAGCTATACAGATTCTTATAGTAATTACTAAATGCTTCGTTAATTTTTAATGGATCTACTATATTTTCCCCTGCACATTCTATAGTTATAATCGCACGTTCTGTTTGGCGCTGGCGAATGTGCCATGCAAGTAGTTTTCCCACTTTATCCCCCTGCTCATAGAAGGCACTTTTTAGCTTTAAAACTTTCGCTGCTGCTCTATTTGCAGACAAATCATTATATCTGGATTTAAGCAAAAGCAATTGTTTATGAGTATCTTCTGAGTCGTTTGAGTTATGAATCACTTCTTTTTCTAACTTTTGGATCTTGTTCTCTAATTCTATCAATTTTTGTTTGGACCTTTTAGCTTTGGAACTACAGAATCCGATAATTTGACCACGAATGTAGGCTTTGAAAGCTTCCCATCTGACACAAGCTGATGTTTCAGTTTTATTGTATTCAAAAAAATAATCAATTTGTTTCCCCAAATACTCTATGAATGATGGGTCCCTGAGCCAACCTATCTGAAGACGCCACCTAGGAGGTTCTTTTCTCCAGTTAGTGCAGCTGTATACTAGTTCTACTGCTGCATGATCAGATATAACTATGCTGTGATATAGAACATCATCTATTCTATTCAACATTTGTGCTGATATTAAAAAATAATCAATACGAGCATATGTTTGGTGAGCACCTGAGTAACATGAATATGATACTTTTGCAGGATTGAGATGTCTCCAAATATCTAAAAGATTGAGGTCTTACATAAAATTATGAAGTACTGACCTGGACTTGGTATGTGTATTATCAATACTAGTAGAGCGGTCTTTCAGCGGATCTAGTGTACAGTTCATGTCCCCTCCCATAAGGATTTGTCCTGACAGATTAGCAACCAATAGGAATAAATTCTTGTAGAAGTTTGGGTTATCATCATTCGGTCCATAGACATTGATCAAGTTTATCTTTTCTGAAAACATAACACCTTGTAAAATAATATATCTTCCTGCTGTGTCTTTGATTGCCTTCTGAACTTGTACTGGAATAGATTTATGGATTAGTGTCATTACCCCTCTTGCACCCGATGTGTGACAGGCAGCGAACACTTGACCTGGCCATCTCCTCCTTATTCTAATTGTATCTCCCATTACCATGTGGGTTTCCTGTAAAAAACTATTTTTGCTTGTACAAGTTTAATTCTATCCATTACCTGCCTTATTTTTTTTATATTACCCGGCCCTCTGCAGTTCCATGTTACAAATGTTATTTTATTTATATCTCCCATTATTTTTATCTTTTGGTCTATGGAGTGTGTTTGGATTATCATGCATATACATATCTAGGTCCAAAATGTTTTTACCCAAAAAGAAAAAAAGACTACTAATAAAAAAAAGACATTGACACTTAACATCGAACACACACAACATACATTTAAGGTTGACCAGTAACTTTTACACTCCTTAGTCAACTCCCCCCTCCCTCTTATTCCACTCCTTATATGGGTTTGCCTAATCCACACACCTGTGAGGAACTAACGTTATAAGAACTCTACGAACTCTGTTGTCGCAACCCATTCTGCTTTTCCATTCCTACGTATTTGAACAACATCCAAACTTAAACACAAATTAACAGATTTTTAACAAAGTACCTTATCATAACTTTTGTACAACATCACTGGCCTGAGCCAAATACACCTTGTTTTCAAATATACTCCCATTTATGAACGAGAACTGAGAACCCAACAAATAAACAGTAAAAATACTTTGGGAACATTGTTCCGGAAAATTCCTGCCCCTATTTTAATAGGCCTACCGTCAATCTTTGCTTAATGATTCAATGAAATTTTCCACCTCGGATGGGTTCTCAAACATTCTGGACCTGTCTCGATGAGTAACCAGAAGGCGTGATGGGAAGACGACCCTGTGTTTACTGATTCCCAGGTCTCTTAATTTCTTTCGAACTCCGTCGTATGCTCTCTGCTTCCTATGAACCTCGGCCGACACATCCAAGTAAAACCGGATACTGTGGTCCTTGTATTGAATTGAACCTTTGGCCCGTGCAGCTCTAAACACTTGCTCTTTTTGCTTGAAGTTCAAAAACCTCATAATAAGTGTTCTTGGCGGAGCTGGAGCATCTCGATTGCCATGGTTGTCTCCTTTGCCACGCATTTGCCCCACTCTGTGTGCTCGTTCTAGAGTCAGTGGCTCGTTTACATCCATTTCCAAAACTCTTGGAAGCCATTTCTCGAGAAACGCGCACGCATCATTGCCTTCCTCTTTTTCTGGCAGGCCCGTCAATCGCAAGTTGTTCCGTCGACTACGGTTTTCCAAATCGTCAGCCTTTTCTGTTATTTTTTCCATTTGTGATTGTAGTGTTTTAACATGGCCCTTAAGTTGCACGATTTCGTCCTCCGCACCAGAGATACGCTCCTCGGCTTCTTTAACTCTCTCAGTCAGTTCTTTGATCACTGAAATAACCCCGTCGATTTTATTTGTGACTCGTTTCTCCATATCTTTGATAGCTTGTACAACATCGGCATTGCTAAAGCTGGAGTTGGATGATTTAACAGAGTCGCCGTCGCCATCCTCCTCCGTATCTCTCGTGTCGTCGTCAGTTTGACCCGAGCCCTGTTGCATATCTTGTACATCGTCTATTTTCCCATGCGACTTAGTCTTCCGTTTTGGTGACATTTTAACCCCACGTCTTTTTACACAAAATACTCTGCGAAACAGCACTGTTTTACGTAGGTTTTAAGGATTGTATTTGCAAAAATTGCAGGAGGGTTAACGCTCGCGTCTTCTCAGCACCACGCCATAACCGGAAGTCCCACCATTTAGTTTTAGTCTTATTTTAGTCATCTGAAATATTTTAGTCTTAGTCTAGTTTTAGTCGACGAAATATCATAAGAGTTTTAGTCTTAGTCTAGTCTTAAGTTTTTTAGTCTGTTATGGAATGGTATTAAGGTTTGAATATGCAATACAGAGACAGATTTAATGGTTGTTATAGAAAACACGTATTTTATTTTATTCTTAATATCAAAAAACTGACCGTGGCTTTTTCACAAAAGATAATATCACATAAAATAAGCATAACGCCCGCTCTACCTAAAAAATATACATGGTCCCTGAAAAAGATATGCCTTCTCCCTAAATGACATGCACACACAGATACACACGCGCGCAGACACACAGACAGAGACACACACACGCACTTACACACGCACTTTGTCCAGTCATGTAAAACCACAATATATACTATAATAGTAATGTTACACATTTCATTCAATTTGAGGACACTGAATATTTATACTCAGTATTAATTCAGACAATCCAATACAATCAATACAGTTCAGATGTGTATTCCATTTGTTTCTATGTTATTCCAAGATTAGCAAAAACACGGTGGTTTATCTTATAAAATAACCTTAGCGTGCATGTTTACCTTTGCATGTATTTCTGGATGAGTCATCTTTACAGGCTGTCGTCTTGTCATATTTGAAGTGTGATCAGATTAGACGCTAGCTCTGACATTGTTGTTGTTAATGAGACATGTCTTCGGATCGGGTGCACCGCAAAACGTTAGCGTGTTGCTAACGAGCGAAGTCAACTGAAATCTGCCAAAGCTGGGTAACGAAGATTGTACAACTAAATATAATGTAAACAACCTGTTGTGAAAACGAACTTTGCCGCGGGTTTTTAAAATGCCTCTACTGCCTGCGTAGATCTACCTACCCTCAAAGATTCGCTCTGATTGGATCCCACAAAACTTTCCCCACAAAATGAGTAGCTCTGATTGGATCTCTTCTCCATTCGTCCCTCCCTAACATTTTCGTCTTATTTTTATTCGTTGACTAAAGTGTCAGTTATATTTCGTTACAGTCTTCGTAATCATATCTGACTTTTATTTAGTTTTTATTTAGTCTTCGTCCGTGAAAAAAGGTTCATTGACGAATATTTTTCGTCATCGTCTTCGTCAACGAAATTAACACTGCACACTGGTAACACACATTATGTCCAAGCACCTTGTAAAAGTGGAATTTGCACAATAGGTGTCCTTTAAGAAATATATGGGTTGCATTTTACATTAAAATGCAATTTAAACACATCCCACCCTAATTTTAAATTATGTTATGTAAAAAAAATTTTTTTTCTGTTGTGCTACAAAAGATACATTTAACTATCTTCATATATATATAATCATATATATGTCTATTTTTAATGTCTTCTGTGCTCAGTGATGTTTTTAATGGTACTAAAAAAGACTTATTTTTTTATGCAAAATACTATTTTCCAATTTAACCACCCATCCATTGCACACATTCAAACCTCTTTTTCCAAATCCCTGTGCAAGTCCAAATGATGCAAGGCCTATGAATTTTGTACTTTTGAATGATGTTACACGTATGCAATAAAGCACAGAAGATCAATGTATATTTACTTGTATATTTGTACAGAGAGAATTATTAGCCACGCAGCGGACGCATTGGGAAAAAGTTCTGCTTCAGGCTCTGAAAGACAGGAAACAGATATTAGCCAATAACAGCCAGAGGTGCTGGAGTACCTGTATATACCCTTACATGTCTATCCTGGATGACAAGGAGTATGTGAACATCATGCTGCAGGTATTTTCAAACTCTTATTCAGTATGATATTAAAGATGCATAATAATATTGTTGACTCATGTGGGTGTACATAACTTAAAAAATATTTGTCAAGACTACTTTCCATTTCTTTAGGTATATACCCTATTCATAAATTATTCATTGCAACTTTTAGACAATGCTTTACAAAGTACCATTAGTGCTATTTCATAACAATAAGTATTCAAGCGACTAAAGCTTATAATCCTATGTGTGTTAAATAGTGTTAATTTCCGGACTATAAGTCACTCCAGAGTATAAGTC